>NC_090705.1:40528537-40842287 GCF_040954835.1 Lepisosteus oculatus | reverse complement strand
GTGTTGAGTCGTACATCCTTTTTCTTCCGCCTTTTATGCTACCTTTTTGTTAAAGAACATTTACTCCATAAAAACACAGCTACAGTCCATTAATCTAACCAACTGACTAACTGAATACTCACCCCCTCCTATTTTTGGCTTAACACCAAACTGTTCTCTCCAGTCAGAGACACTGTCTCTCTAGAATCTGGTACAACCGCGTCATGCTCAAAGAACCTTGAGGAATCCTGCTCTCCATTTTAGTGAAAGAACAGAACCCATACAAATTCCATTTGTCTTTCTTATTTTTATGACGAAATATAAGCCCGGAGACTGAAAAGCTTGCAGTGACTTGCAAACTTTTTTTACAGCACGGTATTACCACTGTATTTAATGTCACCTAATGAAGAGGTGAATGTGTCGGCACCTAAAAAGATGCAAATAAATTCCTTTGTAAAACTCACTGTACATGAAAGATTATTTCATGGGAGCTAATTAGCCCTGAAGGAAACATAGCTCTCTGAGAAACTTCAATTTGTTTTAAAATAAGGTTAATGTTATTCACATAGACACTGCACTGCACTACATACTCACAGACAGGAGAAGCTATGGAGCCTTGCACACCCTGTAGTCTGCATAGAACATTAGTAACCTTCACTATCAAAGAGATCAATTATGCCTCATGTCCAAACACGAGACGATTTTATACCGAACACAGTAATAAGATTCCAAGTTAAGAATTTTCATGTAAAATGCCATTAGGGCTCAGCCATTAGTCTAATTCAAAAAAGTCCTGAGATACTATATGAATGGTTCTAACAAAGTAAAAAGGAGAAAGACATATTTAAACCTTGAAAACATAAGAGAAGTTACGAGTGATAGGAGGCCTTTAGTCGCCAGCAGTCAATGGATCTGAGGATCCGGCCATTTCTTTAAAGTCAGGGTATCGGCTTCGACAGAACAGCAGCGTGTTCTAGCCTCCAAAAACCCTGTCTAAGACAGTGTCTCCTGCTTTCGTTTTTAAAAGCACCTCAACAAATGCACTTGGCATAGATATCTATTTTTTAGACACACAGTCTAAACACTGATGGTAGCTCAAACCGTGATGAAAATGTTCCTGTACTGTACAGCAGCATCTGAATAAAGTGCAATTCTATCAATGTACTTTGAAGGTCTTAACAGTAAACCCAGGACTTCAATTACTCTACCAAACGCTAGAAGGATGCTTATAGAGTAGTTGATGAATTTTTACCCGTGCCTTACTGCACTAAATTGAAATTTATTACAGCATTTTTTACTGCTGCAGGAAATCCCTCTAGATTCTATTAATTGACTTTTTGAATGGACTAAAGTGAGGATACCTATTCGCAAGTCATATATTCCAGTATCTAGTCATTAAATACAGGGCAAAATCCAATACTCTTGATAAAAAATGGATAAACACCTTTAGTCTAGCTGCTATTCCAATATGTTGTGCTGTTGAAATACTCTTGCTAAAAAAGCTTTTAGTGGCCAGCAGCCTTTTGCTCTGGGAATCACAGCACATCCTTTAAGACTTAAACCTCCTGCTACATTGCAATCCACAGCAGTACATCTAAGGGTTTCTAAGGGCGTTGCTCTCCAAGTTAATGTCCGATGCATTTAGAAATGGCACATGAATAAGTGTGCACTCAATTATAACTCACTGCATCATATTCATTAAAATCAAACATTAATTTTGGGGGCTGTTTTTGCTTTATGCTTTTAAGGGCATTTTTTCTGCCCACATTTCTTACAGTTGCGTAATTTTGATGAGCAATAGCCAGCAGACACAAAGTTCTCCATTATATACAGAGTTATGCAAATCCACACATGAGTGCATTCATTTTGACTTGTGGATGGCCTTGCCTAAAATGGCATCTCTGCAAGACACAGAAAGAGAGGCAAAACATATGCAAATAAACATGCAGTTTTATTAACAGATAGTCTTATTTTGCTGTGTATACTTGCAAATAAGGGTCATGTTAAACCATTTGACATTAAATTGTTTGTATAATTTACTCATTTGCATATTTCACTATATCACATTTTTATTACAGGACATCTTTATGTGGCAATATTTCTTCATCACCATGTGATTGTGTGCAGCATTCCGATAATACGGGTTAGCCATCCTGAAACTGTTAGATTAAAATACCAAAAGAATTATCTGCAGCTGCCTATCCTCCTTTTCATGTGCTCTGGATTAACATATGAACAGGAAAGTGAGCCATGCAAATATCAATAAGGAGAAGTACATTTGAATTTGGAAATAATGTGTATATTGTTAAATGAAACGTTCAGATTGCTGTTTTGTCGTCTGCAGTTTGATTTGCATGAGAAAAGAAGCTTGAGCTGTTCTCAGTTTTACACTGAAAGTGAAAAGTGAGATGTCCACATAAAGGAAAAGGAATACAGTCATTGTCCTGAAGACTAAAATACTAGAAACATTTTGTTACTGTAATTAATTAAAATAGCCCCTGTATTTAGCAGTCAATCATGATCATTAACATTTAAAGCATTATGCTTGTTTTCTAGCCAAAAGTATGACAAATATTACTTTCTCAAAAACTAAAATAGCATAACATATTTTGTTATCTTTGGAAATTTTGGTTATTTTACATTAAAATGCCCTTTACATCAAATAGGTTTACACCGTGTTTCTGTTCTGTAGTGGTGAGAAGTACTGAAAACAGGTTACCATTACAATATCACAGATAATGAAAATGTGTGAGGTCATAATTCAGTATATTTTGTAGTTCCGATTATTTGAAAAAAATATTTGAAAAGGAATGGTTAAAGGGTTAAATTATGTAAAGCTGTACAAGAAGGTTAAAAAGTTTACAAGTAAAAAAGTTTAGAACTACAATAGAGATACTGGTCCATTCTTGATAACCACCGTTGACTTCTGTCCTCAGAATGACGGAACATTTTGCAACAGACATTTTTAAAACTAGACTGAATAAAACTGGACTGTGAGCTCAAGAAAAATAATTTTGCTGATACTGTTGCTTAATAGGCATTAAATCAAAAGAAAAAGTGAGCATGTATAATTTGCTTTTAATACTATATACAGTATACTGTACATATCAGTTAGCTATATTATGAATGTTCTAGTAACTATAAATACTTCCATTTCAACATCTGTACACATATCATTAGATTTGCTGATATAACTTCAGTATCTCGTGCTAAAGCTAAAAGTGAAAAGAGGATATTACTTGCAATTGTCATAATGTAATTAATAATGAAGAAAAACACAAAAGCATTTCTTTGTAGACTGCTGTAAGAAAGAATCTTCACTGTTCTACCCCAACTGAGTTTTGAAAACACAATTATTTTAATTTTCAAATTTGGGGGTTTTCAGCAAAACTACTGTATTTGTCCATTATGCAGCTGGACAAGTCAAGTGTCGTAAATTTCATTTCCTGAGTACAATGACACCCTGGATAAGAGGTTAAGTTAATCCCCCTAGAGGTAGCTAATTCATACTGCATCCCCAAGGGCAGCCCAATCCTTCCATTTACTCTTGTTTTTCACATACTGTATAAGAGGCTTCACACAGCTTATATGAGATATTAGTGTTTGGGATATACATTAAGGGAGGCATGTTCACACACATACCGTACACTTATAAAACAAAACAAGATTGTGCGTCAGATTGTCATGTTCATGACCCTCATTCATACATAGTGAAAATGACTCATACAACATAATGAGGGTAAATGACTTTAACTGTTTGGGGAAAGAAACACACCCTCAATTGCTGGTGGTAAGACTGTAGGCTTGTGAATGAGAAAAGTTGAGTGCTCTATTCCAATTTCTTGTGATGCGTTGCTCTCTGACATGATAACTGTGTTTATGTAAATTAAAATAATATACTGTACTGCATGTGTCACTGTTTCAACCACGTATTGTAGTGAGATCAGGAGCAATTCTCATTTCTGACGGTAGAAATCAACGTGACTGAGAAAGTTAAGGCTGTCAGGATTGATTAAATCCATCATCTTGATTTTGTAAGCTTGCACCTTTAAACGGGAAAATGTTCATTCCTCTGTTTCTAATCAAGACATGAGACTAGGGCTTTTGCACGACAGAAAAAAACAGCTATAAATCTTTCTAAGATCTAGACAGAGAAACAAAGAGAAAACCTTGAGGAATCCCCATGTGCATATAGGAATATTCTACACAGACAGGCCAGACGAACTGAATCGTTTTAGTCCTGATTAGTGTCTATTTTTAGGTGAACCAGGATAACCAGGCTTATCTAATAACTAATAATTAAACATACTGATAAATTCCTAATGGTACTTTTCATAGATATTTTATTCTGGATATAAATACATATTTTTAAGGACAGCAACACAATACTGAAACCAAAAAGCACCTGCGCTTAGGTGCTTCATCATGATTAAGGTGCACTACTGTGTTACTGTCATGTACCAAAAAGAACTACAGACTTTTTTCCATAAACTTTCTTTTAATCCATGTGTGCCATAAACAAAACGTGAATATCCTGTAGCCAAACCATTCTGATATGTCCTTGCAATGAACAAGGACAATTAAGTACATTATAAAGGTGGACAATCATAGCTAGCACAGCTTAGGACAAGTAATTTGTGTTTTCTCTCTGTTACGGGAGCTTCAGATAACATATCTGTATTGTTACACAAGATCCTTTCTTAGAATACATTCCTGAGTGCAGAATTTTGTCTTTCCTTGCCTTCCTGCCATATTTATTTGAATTCCAAATGCTTTCCTACAGTACACTTAACCAGAAGTTTGTCATCAGCCGGGGAAATTTTCATTCGAATACCGACTTCAATCAGTCACTCAACAGGTGTCAGCAATTTTACGTCAATTAGAAAATTCCAGCATGATGGTTGTCTTACTAATACCTACAGTAGGGTGGTTTTATGAATGAGGCTGAAAGAAGCCGCCACACTTTAACTTAGCGATACGGACTTACTGCATTTTATTTTTAATGAATAACCTCAAGGCGTTTCAAATGAACGATTCAGAGTTGTGCAATTCAGCTCAAGTTCTTTTATGTAGAACTCCACACACAGAAAAGCTGGAGGGCAGACTGGCATGTCTCTTCATTTCCCGGGCGTAGAAAAGAAACAGGAAGGTTTAAAAATACAATAACATTTTACAAAGACACTTTTTGTGCTCCCCTAAACATTTATTAGTCATTCCACCTGGATCTTGCGGCCTTTGTGGGCTGTTATTACACTAGTTTCTGATGTAGTTCAGCAGAAAAACAGATACCAAATTCAAACCAAAAAATTAAGAGATGCTTTTGCTTCTTTAATAATGATAACAAGAAAATATCACACTACACAATTATTTCACTTTGCTTGAAAAGCAAGTTTCTAAAATGACATACAATTCTATATGAGGTCTGTAACAGCCAAACCAATACCATTTTAGAAGCTAAAAGAAAACACAAAAAAAAGGTTTCTAAATAATAAACCAAAAGCACTATTAAAAGCCTTTTTATGACATTGTGAGCCCAATAGTACATTAAAGTATTCTGATAATAAAAGGAGAACGAAATGTTTAAAGAAGGACAAAATTATCTCCCACACATCTTGTTAACATGGTTTTGGAACACGAGAAAGTGTCTAAAAATACTGTAATGTCCTCTTGCTTTGTACCAAGCACGGAATGACCATGTCTTTCTTTTCTCAGTTTGCACCAGCAGGCACTGTATCACAGTTTCCCAGTTACAATGAAGGAGACACACGGCTGGTTACAGCCTCCTCCTGTCCTCGGTAGATACACCAAGGAAATGAGCCTGTTATCTTCTCCTGCAACTCCACCTCAATCCAACACAATATCCGTTGTAGCGAAATGCTCCCGGCCGTTTCCACTGCTCACGAAACTAGCAGCTGTATCTGGGGCACTTGAAAAGCACTTCGGCAAAGAGGACAAAGGGACTGAGCAGGAAGACGGAGTGCTGGCTAGACCTTTCTGGACTGGGTCAGGAAGTCTGCTCTCGCCCCTTCTTGTCCCGCACTGATGCAGCAGGATCTCCTCGGCCAGCGGCACTGTACAGCATGTCACCTGCTGCCGCCCAGCCTCTGAGGGGTGGGAATGTACAGTATGTCAGCGTGTGAACTGCAACACATCTGGTGTGCAGTCAAAACCAAAGGACGGTGCTTCCCAAGAGTTTGGAGTCAGTATATAGTCTTTATGAACCAATTAACTTTTTCTTCCAGAAACTGGTGCGACAATTAAGAGCGCTGTTCAAACAAACTCAGTCTAGTACTCCTCACACTGGCTTAATGTGAAACAGATATTAAAATGTTATGTGCATTTTAAATGTATTCAAAGGGGAATCTATGTTCAATCTAGTCTTAAGCTGGTTTTATACTACTGAAAACTTTGGGGTGGTCTGAACCCTAATGGTTGAACCAAAACTGTGTGCAAAAACAGTGCATTACTAGCTGTCTATAAAAGACCTCTGCTCCTACAATAAGTACCATTATATCTGCAAAGAGGCACCTACGGGAAGGCAACAGGAGGTCAAAAACTGTATATTAACATAACATAAGGTTAAGAGGAGAACACATATGGCATATGTTAACTGAGGAAATAAGACATTCACTGAAATCTGTTTTGTAGTTTTTAGCATTTACTGCGATTATGAAAGAATAAAAAACTGAATTAGACTATGCAGGTCAGAACCCCAAATGTCAACAGAATAAGACTCCATGTAATGTCGTATCTGTAGTCTGTTCTTATTTAACTGTCCGTTAACCACAAGCTAAAAATGTTCACATGAAAATAAACACAAGACCGCAGTCTTGCGTTATTTCTTTTCAATATTGAAGGAAAACTGTTTTAAAGCATAAACAATGATCGTTCTCTTCTAATGAAGGTCCTGTAGGCTTTGTTGCAGAGAATAGCCACAGCAAAAAAAAAAATCCAATTATTTTTCCTTGATAAAAGCGATGTCATACATAGTGACTATTCCTCCACACATAATCATTCTGTCCTGCACATCCAAGATGATACTGTAAGTGCTAGTTACAAAAAGAAGTTACATTTGATTGGGATTGTTTTATTATATGATTCCTAACCTTGATGAATTATGTAGTCAATCCTTCCAACAGTCAAGCCCATGTAAGATGATTTAAATAAAGAAAGGAGGCACAGTTATGAAGTTATTGTCTCATGAAGGGATACATTATATCATTTTAATGTGGCAGGTAGCTTCTTCACAGGGCTATTCAGGAGTTTTGAGATAAATGTTCTGCAGCATTTCTACATAATTTAAGAATACAGTCATTTTTGCCCTGCAATTGAGGTGCAACCTACATTGGAGTTTACCAGCCTAAGTGACTACGTTGTCCACCTGAGAGCATGTAAATGTACTGAATAGAAGGAAGAAATGAATGCGATTAATTTCAGCTCTAAAAGGCTATCATAATGCCTTCACCAGAGGCTGAGTCAGAGCAAATCTGAACCGCTATTCTACAGGTAATTGGCATTTGGAGACTAGATTCACTTCAGTGAACTCCAAGGAGGTCTAAGGAATTCTCATGCTTTAGCATTTATGATGAGTGCAATCTTTACGGATGAGCGCTAAGACACCGATCTGCTCCACTTCTGTAGGAAAAAACCTTCAGAATTCCACAACAGCACTGTTTTTATGTCTGTCGCCTCAGTTTTTATGTCTGCATAGCTAAGGTGCAACGCATAGCTAAGCTTAATTAGGAGAAAAGAAGAAACTAACAGAGACCACACTGCAAAATTCAGCACATGGTTAGATTCCATAAATGTTATTGATAATACAATATGCCAGATAAATACCATTTAATGGTTTAATTAATGATCAAATGAATAACACTGATGAAAACAACAACATTTATATACAGTATAGGGAGTTGGAAGGGGGCAAGATTAGAGTTTGACCTCTTCCTGAACTTTCTTAGAATGGCACCAACACCAAATGGAGTTACATTTCAGAGACAACATGGGTTTTCGTGATTTGATACTTGATACACACTCTTATTGCCAGGTAAACACTGAATATTTCTGAGCGAGTGAGATGCCGGCTCCTCGTCTGGAAGAGAATTAAGCGCACTCAATCATTTCATGCATGTCTCAGTCTCATTAATCCTTTCTGCAAAGGAGCTAGGCTTGTAGCTGCTGGCTCCTGTGGTTTTTTCACATGATGTGTGTCATAAGACTGACAGCGCTGCCAAGGGCGGTATCATGGATTCAAAAAGACCTTCACTGTTCCATTCTGCTAATTCCACAACACAGGTACATGCCTGACTGAATATTAAACAAATTATAACTACCCCAGGCCCTTACAAGTATCACTGTAATGTTTTAACAAAGTACAGTTAGGCTAGGTTTAGCTACAGTACGTTTCATGATTGAAAATGCATTATTACTTAAAGTGGATCCCCAAAATTCGTTGTTTCTTGTACTTTATTTGTACTTTAAGTGTCAAATGTGTCGTTTACACTTTAGATATTGCCTTTTGGGTTATACAGGACTACAGTCTAACCTGTTTACTCCTCTTCCGAATTATACATTCCGACATATTTCAGAATCACAAGTTGCAATTGTACGCTCATTGTAGTGGATGATGAATTATTTCAACCTAGTCGCTATACAGTACCACCAATTGGTACCATCTCAGATTTGGGCTACAATTTGTGAGGCTATTGATCAGGGAGTTTCCTGTTTTAAAACTTTGACCAAAGATTGAAAAACTGGAAAAAACATACATCATTTTAAAGTCAAAGAGGTATCTACAGCTATTCAAAACATCTCCAGTTCCTACTGTAGTTTTCTTCCTTTTCTTTCACGATTGAATTAGGCTATTTGCATTTTGATTTGTCATATGATCCTTAAGGTTGCGTGTGCATACTAAGCTGTATGATGGAGACATTGTCAGTGTGAGGCGAGATCACGTCAGCAACTATGACAGGGATATCCCAAACGGCAGCGCACAATCAATCGTTGGGATTAGTCGGTAGAGCTCTTTCACCACGGAGGATGATGTCATTATGGTGATGTCAGTGAGAGACATGCCTCTCCTCCAGCTGGCCTTTTAGCTGGTGCTGTGTCGTAGCCCGTGATGTGTTCATGGCTGAATTGTAGGAGCGCCAGAGCAGTCTTAAGGATCGTAGACATGCTCAATGTGCACTTGCCTGTCGCTGACCATGTGGGTTAAAAAAAAAAACACGATTGCAAATTCTAACTGCAAAAAGGAAGAACAACGCAAGAAAAATCCAAAATCCCTCTACAGACAGAAGGCTCTAAAGAAGGTTAAGAGCATAAAACAGTGTGTGTCAAACCCCCTACACTGCCAGTTTACACTCCACCTATCTGGAACGCACCTCTGTGTCCCCAGGTGTACAGTACCTGTAACAGGGCTCAGGAAATCTTTCATCCCCTATGCAATCTCACTCTCAAACAAACGCAAATTAACTCCCTCCTCTCCTGAAACTCTCTTGTGCTGTATTCTTCATACTATAGGTGATGTTTGGCTCTTTTTGTTCCACTGTTCTGTTGGACTCGGTCAGAATTTGTTTTACCACAGATTTCCCCCAGAGGATAATAAATAGCGAACTGAAATCGAAATTATAAAATGAATTGAATTGAAATTCAAAGTATTTCATTATAATGAAAGTGTTAGGTTTTAGTACTAGGTCTTTTGGATTGTTTTACTCCTTTATAATGATGGGCAGCTTTAATAATTAATGTACTGTATTTTAAAAAATGTTCCTTAATTGTATGCATGTGATAATCTTCAATATTCTACTGGGACTAGCTCAGCAGCTGTTTTTCAGAAAACTGGCTTACAGTACTCAATGTTCATTTGCCCTGAAAATGAAATATGTACAGTATTGTACATAAATTAAAACTAAACCTTTTAACTGGCAGAAGTGAGATAACTCACACAGACTTATACACTTTATGAACTGCTGGGACTCCTCACCACTCACCACCAGTGGGTTTACCTACAGTACAACCGCATGACGATACAGGAGCTTGGGGAAATGAAATTCACATACTGTAGATAACGGCTGGAGGTATCTAATAATATTCAGAATTTACTCTACAGTATAATTTTACTTACATTAGTAAAATCTTTAAAAATGGTATTCTCAGGAAATATAAAAAGAAACAATGATACGAAAATGCATTTTCCTGAAATTGAAATACTGTATGTAGTCTAACAATCCCGAGTTGCATTTAGACACAGTAGATTGTGAGCTTGGCTAAAATTACAACATAATGGTGACAGATCATAAGTAAATTGAAAATGTTACTAATATGTATATTTTTATATAAATATATAATATAATCAGTATGAATATAGTAACTATGGAACATATACAGTGTCTCATAAACATAATTAGATTTATAAAAAAAGTATAGTGTTTTTAAAAAGTACAGTATGCACACTATTTTTGTAAATGAACCTAAAAGGGAAAATTGCAGAAAATTGTATCTATTCTGTTGCCACTACTGGGGAACATGTGTTGTGTAGGTAGTTCTCACAAGGGAATTTACTTAATGTCTAAGCTGAGTTCCTTGTAGCAAACAGCAGATTTAAGCTAAAAGCAAAACACCTTTGTACTGTAATCAAAGCCAAAAAATATGATGAACCATCTGTAAAATAATGAAATAAAACTGGGAGACATGTTCTTCCATTTCTTGGTTTCATATGACAGTAATGGTCTCCTTAAAGGATTTGGAGATCATAAATTGCATACTGTAGTTGGAGCTGTTTGTGATGTAGACATACTGCAAACATATAGGTATTTTAAAAAGAAATAAGTCAAACACTGATTAAAGAGAATACGAGTAAAAATCAAGACAAATAGGTTGGTAATGATCCATAGTTTGTCTATGTGTGAAAATATTTGAGGAATCTGATTTCACTGTCAAATTTTATGGTACGTTACCTCTAAGAAAAATGATTGTTCCCTTGAGATAAGAGTTTTTCCTGTGTAAATGCCCTTATCCTTGTAGCTCTCAAAGAGATTTCTTTTTTATCTTTCCCTATACAGCAGAACAATCTTGAAATCTTGATATGTGTGGTCTGATAAATTATGATAAATGAATTCCAATATTAGGGTTATGTAGCAGCCAAGCAGTGTACAGATGACAGTGCCTGGCCTTGAGCTTTAAGCTAAACATCTGAAACAATCCCTCTTCTTCAATAATCAGTCTGTCCACACAGGCACATTCTACAATAACCATGAATTTGCCATTCTCTTCAGATAAGTTAAGCCCTTTTTTACTATTCAGCAAAATAGTGTCAATAGTACTTTGCACTGAAGTGCGTTGTGATAAATCCAATGAGTTATTAAATACAAAATAAAGACTTTCAGCCAAATGCATTTCACCTTGTTAAACACTTGTCAGCTGTTTACACAGTATTTATCATACCTGCATCAATATTGTGTAAGTAGTTTTACCTGTTAAGAATGGCTAACTCCTACCCAGGTCCTGTAAATTAATGTTATAATTAAGAAAAATCATTATGATGAAATTGTCTGTGTTGGAATATATTTGGAGAAATCATTAAATGCACCGTATGAATGTCCAAACAAATATATCTATTTTATATCTAACAAACTGCTATGATCCAGAAAGAAAATGAGGCACACTATACATCCTGATTGTCTCCCCAACAACCGTCACTGTAGTCCAACCTCGGATGTTAATATAAAAAAGAGATTAATTCATAAACTCTAAACAAAGGAGTGGCTTCAGTAGAAACAATACAAATATTACTCAAAATACTGAAATCCTGTTTTCATTAAGACTGCTATGTAGAATATACAGTAGGCACAACCCTAGAGTCCTTGCTCTGTATCCAATTTCTATTAGGTGCAAAATAATATCCTTCGACTGAGGAAGATTCCTTTTAGAAGCCCTAATTACCATTACTAGTCTGGAATATGGAAAAAAGGGCTGTCTTACAATTTTAATAAGCAGTCTAATTGACTCATTTATGTCACCCTGTGAGATTTTTAACCAAATGAATGCTATTAAACACAGAATGAGTCATTAAAATCTCCCCCATTCATACAGATATTAAATATATTTAAACAGATCTCTTTCCTAGACCTTCACAACAATGTTAGTGAATTCGATTAATATGCAATTATTTCGTAAAAGATGAAAGTGAGCATGTTTGCACAACTGTAAGTGCGCCTCACCAAAATGTTTCCTAATGCAAGACCAACAATAATGTGTCAGTCTGACAAGAAGAAGAAGAATAAAAACCTATGTATTTGATATTCATTGATTACACTGTTTTGTTTGTCTGTAGATCTTTATCTGGAACCAGGAGAGGGAGTGTGGCTGTGTGATGGCTCATATTGTTTTGCACTTCCTGCGGGGAACATTTCAGTGAACATTTTCTGCAAACTAATGAATTTAAAATCCACGCACAGCCACAAATGCAGCAGAGGCCTGTCTTCAAAGTGAAGAATACCTCCCCTCCTCCTCCCTGCTCCCCTCTTTACATTCTTAAAAACACAATTTACATTCCTTTTACTTAGCAGTCAACCTGCGGGTCATTTCTAATAACTGACTTAATTCCCTGCTGTTTCATTTGTTGAGGAATAACACTCCTCCCACTCTCTGCTTTAATATGCCTGCTGAATTTTCATTAGCAGCAGCAGTAGGCACAGTGCTTTTTACACAGCATCAGCAGAATGAGAGCGGTGAGGAACAGTTGGCTTATCAGAGTGGTGAGGAAACTACAGCACATCTTGATAAGCAGAGGTCAAGAGCAATGCTTACTCAGTCAGAGAAGTCCCTTACCATGTTGCCAACCGGTACAAAAAAAAAAAAGAAAGTCATGAGCATTGGTAACCTGAATCGAAATCACTTTGTTTCGGGAAAACCACTCCTCATGCCCCACTCCCCATTTGCTGGTTCACCCTCTGTGCATAAACTTCTGCTGCATCTGAATTTCCTGTGTCAACTCGATGGATAAATAAGCAACAATTTATATTAGTTAAGATGAACTGAAACAATCAAATGATCATGACAAATATAAAACTGATCTTTATTTTCATATTATACTGTGTTTAAACCGTATTAATAGGACATAACATTAGTAAAAGTAGAGCTTGATTGTATAAAAAACAGTATACTGTATATAGTATATATAGCATAAAGTATTCAGAGCCTTCCAATGGTGTCATATGAACACACCGTTTTATTCAAAACCAGAATGCTGAAACAGAAGACTTCTAAAGGTAAGAGAAGTTAAAATAAATGTCACATAAAGTCTGAAATATATTAATTGCACGAGTATTCAAACACATTAACTCAATACACGTGGAAGGATCTTTGGCAGCTGTTTACAGCCTGAAGTCATGTTGGCCTCTACTAACTTTGCACACCAGTTTGGTGTAATTTGTGCCCACTGTTCTTGACTGATTTGCTGAATCTCTCTCAAGTTGCTTGGGGACTGCTTACGAACGGCAGTTTTTAGGTCTTTACACGCATTCTTAGGAGGAATCAAGTCAAGTCTTTAACTTTTTGTCCCATAAACCACTGCACTGTCATTTTGGCTTTGGATGCGCTTTGGATCACTGGGCTATTGAAAGCTGAAGTTTTGTTCCGGTTTTAGGTCCAAGGCAGGTTTTTCTCTAAGATTTTCCTCAAAGTACTTTTGCTCCACATACTATACAGTGTGTTTCCATCAGTCTTGACAAAAATTCCCAGTCCCTGCTGCTGAGAAGCAATACTATAACATAATGCTGCCACCACCATGCTTGACAGTAGGAATAGGGCAGACTATGCGATGTTCTATGTTGTGTCATACTGTAAAGAATGCTCTCCATAAAGAACAAAATGTCCCAAATACTGTCTGAGCAAAAAATCTTTCACCTCATGCTAATACTATCACCTAGACATTTTTTTTGAAAATATGCTGTAGGATCTGAGATGGTTTTTTCTTCAGTTCCATAGACGTGAATGATCCATTTACTATCATCTCAACCACTGAACTCTATAACTCCTTCAGAGTCACAGTGGGCTTAACTGTCCTTATCCTGCTGCTCTGTATGGAGCCTGATCTAGACAATGTCCAGGTATCTTCTGCTTCTTAATGATCAAGTTCTCCAGTCTCAGGGTCTTTGACAGAGTCCCTGCCAAGGATTTCAAAGGTCTGAATATTTTTTCAAAGGCACTGTATTTATATGATCCTTAAACCCTTGCAATGAAGGTAATATTAAAGAGAAAAAAAACAAACCTGTGAATCAAAATGTTTTTTTCTATATTATACACATCCTTTTGTGACAAACACCTACTTCACTATATACTATATCATTTACCAATATAGCTTTTTTAAATTGTGCCATAAGCTGAAATTAAGTACTTTATTTACAATATTTTCATTTTAATACACTGTCAGTCACAAATTCGTAAAAAAAAAAAATGACGTTACAATTTCAACACATCAGAATTTTTAAGCTAGCAAACTGGCATAAGAAACATAAGGCATCAGTTCTTTGTTACTTCTAATGACATAACGTACACTACAACACTCAGTATGCATCTCCAAAAATCAAAGTTAATACTGTAAATAGCCATTGAGATTTGACATTTAATTTTTTTCTCTTGATCTTTGCACAATGACAACAGCAAGAAGACAAAAAGAGATATGTACATAGATGGAGCAGAAGAACTAAAATGAATGAGACACAGTGGTGAATAGCATTAATCTTCAGTTTTCAGAGAGGATGCAGTTTTAAGAGAGGTTAGTGTTTTTCACATTAAGGGCAGTAATGTGATGGTAGAAGGCTCAGGAATTGCTTTCACCCTGGATAAATCTCTCAGAAACACAATGTTGGCATACAACACTTTTAAATGTGTTTGCCTTCCTGATAGAATCTCAAAGTATTCTAGACTCTAATCTGCTTTTGATTACATCTTTCCTGACCAAAGCAAATGGAAAGTTCATCTTCTGAACAGCCCAAGTAGAAGTTAATGAATAACTACAGAGGTATCATTGATTAACACGGCATTGTACCTAAACAATTTTCTTAGATAGTTCAAAATTGCCCACGAGAACAGAGATGGTGACCTTAACAATTACTCACGAAGCACTGCATGATTTCTTTCAAATCAAGCTGTGAACACTGCACATACTGTAGATACAGAGCTGTAAATCACAAAAAAACCGTAATTCTAATTAATTCCACACCAGTTTGGATAATACCTTTGTCTAAATGCAAGAAATTCATCGATCTATATTTCAAACCATCGTCCTGGGGGTGGCTGCAATTGAAACGGACCACAATTCTCGCAGATATTGTGTAATTGGAAAACAAGTCATGTTGACCTCATGCGTCTGGCACACTCACTGCACAGACTATCGTTTTCCATGGTGGTGGAGGATCAGGTCCCTTTCATAATTCTTTACAGCACTGTTTCGCAATTCAAGACAGCATGCATGTGAAATGTGGTTACCATGAACTGTGAACTCTCTATGGCTATTATTTCATTAGCCCCATCCTTAGATGCCAAAAGACAGTATGAACTGATCAAATTAGGCACTTCCTCCAGAGTGGCTTGGCCTGGACAGACTGGAAATTCCACTTTAACAATCCGCTGTGGAACTATTCCTCCTGCCACCCTGAGTTATCGCTTCCCTCTTGCTTAATCTCCGGAATGCATTCCCGCCACTTCCAGACCACCAACACACTGGAGCAGGGAGACTGAGAGCGAACCCCCTGCATGTCTGAAGAGGTGAAATGACCTGATAATGACAGAACTGAGGCTGCAACTCTGCGTCCTGAAGCCCTGCGCCAGCTCAAAGTGACATTTCCAGTGTGCTCTAACGTCTGCAGCTTCGCTCAGAACTGTTCGCTGTAGGACGTGTATTTTATATTCATCACTCTTTATTTGACACTAGCACAGACGAGCACGGATTCCACAAATGAGCAGTGCTTGATATCGTATTGATAATGTTTTCCATACCATTCGCATTTCATTTTCATTTTCACTTGCTTTCTCTGTATCAGTGCATGGTTTTCCAGCGCCCCTTCTGACACAGTATTAATTGTATATCCATGTATTAATTGGCTTTTCTTGGTAAAGTTCTTACAAATCGGGTTTCAGTAGTCTTTTGTTTTTAACATTTTTTCGGGTCAAACTTTTCATCACTCATACTGTCGAACAGTACCAATTTTTGCTTTGTCCATTTGGCAGGCATCTTCCTAATTCAGGAGGATCGAATGTAGAGAAAAGAAGAGATCGGTGTATTACTCATAAAATTGAAATGTGGTCAGAAAGCACATTTAGAAATTCAAATATGTTCGCATACATACTTATAGGCCTGATTGATTAACATGCTACAATTCAATCAGCACATTAATTTTAGAAAGAACATCAAAGGTGGCATAACAACACACCTCATTTTTTGGTTTTTAAATAAAAAGTTTGATTCCCCCCCCGCCCCTTCTGAAAATAAACGTATAGCATTGGTTGTATCAGTTTATGCAGTCAAAGTCTATGTAAAAAAATACATTGTGACAAAAGACCAGGAAATTAAAACAAGTGACATGAACACTAACATGACTTTAAAATCATAAGTATGTTGCAATCAGAATACTATCTTACATTGCTGTTGTTTCTGGTACAGTATGGTATTTCATAGGTGTGAATAAAATGTGAATTCTCTTGGGTGGTCAACTACTGATACTATATTAGATATTTTATTTTCTCCCACATTTTTTCAGCAGTTTTGTTCTCAGGTTTTATTCACAATGTACTATTACAGTACCGTATATAACCATTGTGTGAATGTTTCCTAGCTACAAGCTTCAGCTACAAGCTGAACTGGGTATTTCTGACAACCACTGTGCTCTCGTCATCAGGTCCAGCAGACGTTTACACAGCACAGGTGCTGAGGTCCAGCAAATATCAATCACTATCAAAATATAGATGTGATCTCTGCAGTTCCCTGGAGTTCAAAGCATTTTCTCCAAGGTCGATGATTTGGACTTGGAAGCTAAGAAACTTTTACAGAGCGTATCCTGGAACTTGGCCGAATGAGGTTAAGAAAAACAAGCCTTCTTATGTCTGCCTCACTATATATGGTATAAGCAGCGTAGTTTAAAGATATAAAACAACGTTAACAAACATTAATATACAGACATGCCAGATAAAAAGATTTTTAATAAGCTCCCTCTACTCTTGTACTCTAGTTGAATGAGTCATAGAGATTTATTGGTACATTCTGGCATGTATTTAGTAAAACAAAAGAACATCAACTACAATAGTCTGGGCATCAGTTTTTTTGTTTTTGGTGTGTTTTTCCAAAAATACCAAGAAAACGGATACGTTTGCTAGTTTTGAGATTAAGAAACAGTACTGCATCAAATCCTTTGTTTCTTGTGGTTTGGATAATATAGTGTTTGGCTTTTTTCATGTCCTGTCATTTCACCACATTAGAAAATAAATATTGCTATCCTGGAATCAGAGCAGAGAAGAAAGACCAGGTACATTCCTGGCTTCAAAGAATGTCATGTGCTGGCAGGGTAAAAGAACTACAGTAAATCTAGTCTGTCTTGAACAGAGAAGACTACGAAGGACCAGATGCAGTATTCAAAATCCTCAAAGCCACTGACACAGTAGACCCAGTGGACTTTGTCAGAACGAACGCTGAAACTTGAGCCCGAGAACATACAGTGAATGGAAACTGAGAGGAAGTGCATTTAAAACTGGGAACAGCCCTTTCTTTACACAAAGGATTGTGGGGTTATCGAAGCTGATACTATTGCTTCTTTAAAAAAAAACAGCTGGATGACATCCTTGAGGTCACTCAGCCACTAAAAAGCAAACTAGCTGGGATGGGGTGAATGGTCTCTTCATGTTTGCAAAGGTTCACTTATGCCCATAATTTACAACATGTCGGCAACACCAATCAGCAGAATTGGACATGCATTAATGAACACAAAAGCACTATTCTTGGAAATGATTTAAAATCTCGGGAAGCAAGGCACTAGTAACTCAACACCCTGTCTCAGTCCCAAATTTCCGGCCTATTGATAAACCATTTCAGTCACATACTGGTGGCAGCTTAAAGCAGGAATTAGTACAATGTGAACCAAGGTGGATTTTTTTTAAATCTCAAAACTCTGCAAACTATAGGTTTTAACAATTGCTTTGCATTGCTTTGTTTTCTTTTAGTGTATTCTGCTTATGTGCTACTATCATATACACTACAGAACTGCTGGCAATATACAGTACAGTACTATCAGAATTTTGCATCTTAATGACATATATTACATAAATAGACATATTCTTTTATATAATGCTTACATTTTGATATTAGTGCAGAACCCCTGTCTTAATTACTAAGTTTAAATTAATGATTTATATCTACATAGATTTAATTATGCCTCTGGTTTTGGTCCACTTGTAGGTGAATTTGATAAATTACTGTAATCGGGTGCTTCATGTGTGTTTTATTGCATAGCTGATCAGGCTTATATAAATCATGCTTAAGGATTTGTTTAATACCTCTGATAAAAGTCATGATGTGACTAAATAGTTAGCATTTTTTAATTGTGTGTGTATATATATATACTGTATAAACATTTATTATATTTCATGAATAAAAAATCTCACTCTCATAGTCCCCTTTCCCACCATCGGTAAAATACTCATACTAATGAATATAAATTGTTTCTACTTATTCTACATGCTCTACTGAGAACTGTTTCACAACACACACAACATTAATAAGCAGCTGCTAACCTCACATCAAGTCAACAGCACCAACTCTTGCTTTGCCAGGTTTGAGCTTCTCTCTTTTTATTGCTGTGGATACTACTTTCAATGACTCTGTTGGTAACTAAGACCAAAATGAGACCTACAGTACTGCCTGAGCATTGGACCCTATTCCCGCACCTCTGCTGCATCAGTGAGGTCTGGAAATGTTGTCTTTAACCGGGAGGATAAACGTCTGCTTCTATTGCACTTACGTTTTTAAAAAGGAACCTGGTCTGGACCTACTGTAAGTATACACCACCCCATTTCCAATTTGCTCCTTCCTGCAGACATTTTGGATTGGAGGGTTGCAGCTTAATTGGAATATGATCTTACAATCTAATGATCTGTTTTAACCTTTTCAGACAGGGTTTAGTCAAAGACACAGTGCAGAGACAGTCATTGCTAGGATGGCTAATGACCTGCTGCTGATTTCTATCTCTACAGTAGGTAATGTAATATTCCTTCCCTTCTGGACTCAGATACATCTTTTGATACAGTCAATCACAACATCCTACTGAAGATCTTGGAAAATTATTTAGGAATCATTGATACTTGACTTTGCTGGTTTGGCTCCTATTTGGCTAATAGGACCATATTTGTAAAACAGTAATTGTTGTAAATCTGATGATGGCCTTGTTAGTCAGTACTTTCCATAGAGCTCTGTGATGGTATACATATACTACTGTATATATTGTACAGTACAGTATGTTGACTTTCGGTCACAGTATTCATCATAATAGAGTTTATTTTCACTATTATGTTGATGACATACACATGCAGATGCAACTATTCTCCAAAATTGTGACATATTTTTATTTTATTAAAATAAAGCTGAACACTTTATTTGGGTATCTACTAAAGAATCTAATAGAATTCAATTCAGTATTTTCTTAATTTTCTGGTGGGAGACAGGCACGATAATAGAACTCATTACTCAAATCCATTAGGCAGCTGTGTCTCTAAAACTTGCTTATACTGTACACATGTTTCTACAAAGTGCTTTTTAAACAAAGTGTTAATAATAAAGGTATATTAGTTAATATTATTTTTATGTTAGTTTTAACTGCACCAGTTAAATATTAAAGAACTAAAGAACACACTGAGATCTTTCTAACAACATTAATGCCACATTAATATGATTATTAGTGCACAAATAATGACACAATAGTAAACATTAAACCTAAAATCTGCACACATTCTTAAAAGGGTATTGCATACAAGAGCAAATCCATGTCCCTTTTACAAGGGCAAAACTCTCCTTTATAAGAATTCTTTGTATTTACTTCAATATCAGATTATTCGTTCAATACAGACAAGCCCCAGTAACAGTACTGCAATAAAGAGGAGCATTTATATGTCTTATCGTACAAACCAAAGGAGTGCCAAGTCCCGCTGGAATTAGGGATGGATGAGAGGGTATTATTGGGACAAATGCTAGAAACAAGTGTTCTAAAAACCCATATTTATACACTCGAGAGCTGGTGGGCAAGAGCTAGGGTATGTCCTTCTCTCACACTTTTATCACAAACTCCAGTCATTGTATATCTTATTAATATTCCTCTTTTTTACCATTAGGGCTGCTAATAAGAAGCCAGGAATCCCCCCGAACATGCCCCTTGCCAAGAGAGACTTTGCCAGTACAATATTGCTGAGAACACAGTTTCTATTTTGAATAGGCTATAGTTTTTCTGTAATCCGCATTGTGCTACACAGTCAACCTCCTTTTCTTTCTACTTTCTACGTGTTAATTAAAACCCGGTTCTCACAAAAATATTTTTGTAGAACAACACAAGTTAGGCCCTCATAAATTAGTTGTTTTTTTTTTGTTGAAAATCCAAAACATAAAGGAATTACTTTATGGACAGTTATTATTCTGGGACACTGGCTGCGATATAGTAATGAATAATAAATGCAGGGACTTCAAGTGAGAATAGTCTTTATAAAAGGACGAAAAGTATTATAAAAACAACTGAAATTTCATTAAGATTTTCATGGGGTTAAAATGTGTCTTTGTTTGCACACAGTGTCTGATTAGTGTCAGATTGCTTGTTTCACATTCCTTTGAAAGATACGTTCTGGAAACACTGAGCTCGGGGTTATATTTACATTTTTCACCTGATTTTCTTAAATTATTTTGATGTACAAGAGAACGGCACAGGGATTCTGCATCAGAAGGACACCGCAATAAAGAAACCCAGAAAAAGGCCATCGTATAAAACTTTTTTGCAGATGGTGCTATCTCTAACATACCCTGACAAAATGTTTTCTTTTATTCTGAAAGATGACACATACTGTAAAAAGACAACAATAAAGCTTAGTGGCAAAAATATAAGCTTTCGAAATAAAAAGGCACTGATTTGAAAGGGGCAAGCCATTTCTGGAGCAGACATGTTCTACAGGAACAGCAAGCTGACAGAGAAAAACAGAACTGCAATGTTAATACCCAGAATAAACACGACCTCAATAAATGACAATTGCAATGAAGTAGAATTAACTCTTATTGTGGAGAAAAGTCCTGTGGCTTGGAATATGCTCTGTATGTTATTATTTGTTGTTCGTAAGTTATTAGTTAACCACACTAAAATAATCACGCTGCTTTTACCCTTCACATAAAGAGCTATGAATTTAACTGTTTTTCCTCTCATTGTGGTTTGTGTCTTTGCTCACAAAGCAAAATTAACAAGAAAAAGTACACATTATCCATGGACATACGTGCTGCCTACACATCTTTAATAGTGGCTCCTATTAATTGCTCAAACACAACACATTATGATAGAAATTAATGAAGCCCGTCACCACGTCTTTTTGAAAGACATTACGAAGATTATATAAGAAATCAACCAGCAGACGGCGGGGCTGAAAAGGGAGACAGCTTTCTTCTTTTTCATGGAGTCTCCTTCTACTTCCGAACGCCTCCCCTCTGTTCCTCTGTTTCCACTGTTGCATCCAGGAAGATGGGTGGAGTCACCAGTGCAGGAAATGCCTTCCCTATTCTCACAAAATGATACACACTCAAACTCAAACAGATTCCGGCTCGTGCATTCTGTATGTAGACAGAGCTGCTACAGCGACAGTGGCAGAACGTGGGGGCATGAGTGTGAGAGGCAAAAAGAAGCAAGGGCTGTCTGGTGGATGAGAAAAAAAGGCCGTAAAATAATTTGTGTATGAAGTCAGCGAAGCACAGAACATGGTGCTTGGTAGTGTAAAAGATATCAAACTTTTTAGGAGATGGTACTGTACTTTCATATGCTTTTTCTGCTTCAGGACATTCGTCCCCAAATCTCGGTGTGATCTTCAGGACTACAACCCCTGTGTCTATCTCTTACAGTATGTAAATGAGTCTTAAAAATTAAAAAAAAAAATTAGAGCGTCGTCCCCCATAAAATTAGGGGTTCAGACGAAGCCTGTATTTTTCACATGGAATGCTGGGAGCATGTAAGAAGGAGGTCACCCAAATTCTCTCATGTTTACTCGACAGGCCTGTACTCTCTTGTATGGAACATCAGATCAAGAAAATCTGCTTCAGTGATCCCGTGTTTTTCCTAGGCAGAGAACTGATTCTTAACTTGTGTAGACCATGTGCTGTTTTAGGATTTTACAAGGGAGGATTGCTGTCTAAGCCTCTCTTTCCCAAAATAGATCAATCGTAATTAAATTTCTATCTCGATCTAGAAACACCTTTTAGGTCAACAAGTGGTCTTTATTAATGACAGGAATAAATATAAATTAGCTGGCACTGTGTCACTGTGCTTGGAGGTTAAAGTCGTGTTTACCAAACAAACCATAACCCTGCAAGTTGTGTTCCTTGTAAGACACACATATACTGTTCTGTACATGCCTTTCTCAAGGAAATGTTAGCTGTGTTACTATGATGAACGCTAATGAGGGCAAAACAGCTGCTGACTTCTAACTTTGACTTCATATTCTTGGGTGGACTTTAAACATTAAGAGCGAATTAATATTCCTATTTTAATATAATATCTCTATATACAGCTTTACACCTGAAAACATGCGGTAAACCTTAAAAAATAAAATATTTGCATCATACCAGCTTTGCAGTAATCAGCAATGACAAAAGACATCTAAGTTTTTGAGTATGCATCTTTGCACATTCAAATTATTCAAGGCTCATTTTAGTGCAGAGTTTCTTATCGTTTTAAGTACTTACATCTTGTGACTAATGAAGGTGTTTTCTAGTTTTGTAATTACAAAAGGTAATTTCTTGCAGCTGGCATTATGCAGTCTTTCTTGTTTAGCAAAACCTTATAAGAGAGCACATGGCCTACAGTATATAACAGAAATTCCACATTACAATACTTCAGATTGTATAAAAAATAATTAAAATGTGTGTCTTACTAAACAAGCCATTGTGCTTTCTTAAGACTGAACCCTGCATTAACTATTATATCTGTAATCACAGGACTGGAAAAATTCAGGCTACTCACAGAGAGACCGCCAAGTAAATTATTCTGATAAAATCAGGATTGGCACGCAAATTAATATTGTTAGACCAGAACAAAGAGGTGTTTACGTACAGTAAGCATAACCAGGGCTAAATCTTGAAAATTTAAACGACTCAGCTAAATTGGTAAAGATGTTTATTTATTTTATGCTTCGCTGAATCGGATACCTCTAACTATAATTCACATTCTAGTGCATACTAATTAACTTCCTTTAAGAGCACACAATAGCAATAGCACACAATCTTACTACTGCTTGGAAGAATGAGTGTCGGTGAATGTTTTTTCTAATTTCTAGAGCAAAACTGTTTCTATGAACAGAAACAAAGGAATCATAGGAGGTTTGGCGTAATATTCAGTATTAGCCGGCACAATATCATGTTTTATGTTCTAAAGCTTGTGGTATGGCTGTAAGGGAGAGAGAAAATGCAAATCCCTTACAAATGTATTGTAAGGGTTTCAATCATTTATATTACCAGAACATCCCTGATTTCCAGTTATTCTCTGACAGTGTCTTCTTCAAAGGCAAATTATTTCCTCAAGTAAAGGATTAAGGAAAGATTTCAGCACTGTAAGCTCAAAAACTGATTTTATGTTTCTGGCATTGTTTTGAAATTAGCTATTTAATGGTTCATTCTTATCCCTGCCTATTTATGGTAATAGCATGGTGTTTCCCAAATACCCCACATAATCTAAAAACCCTAGAGTGAGCAATATAGCCACTTTAAAACAAACAGCCAGTCCCTTAAAGACCTTAAAAGCTGGACTTAATTGTCTAGGCAATTAACCCCCCTAAAAAAGACATTTCTCTTCAATCAACATCTAGCACAACAGTACGATCAGTAAACTACTCTTAAGGAGGCTCTACAAAAATGTGTTTCACAAAGAAGAAAAGGTAAGAAGCGACAATAAAATGCAAATGACAGTGTGTTTTATGCACTGTAATGCATAAAATACCTCCATACGTATTATAAAGTACATATGGAGGCAGCCAGTCATATCAATGCAGTACTGTACAATCTGATTTAATTCTATGTTCTATTAGAATGCCTCCATCTTTGCCCTAGTTAAAGCTTATGCTCTGTTACCTTGCAACATTACTTTGCTTTATCACGTCATAGTAGGAAGCACAGACAGCAATTTGAAGTTAAGGGGTCACTATACTAACTTATTAGTTATGTACCCATAATACAACAAAAGGAATAGTTCAAAAAATCAAACACAGAAATATTAATATTTTAAGCCTTCCAAACAGCAAAGGGTTATTTATGCTCTTGACTATCATTAGAAATAAACCACAGACTTAAGAAAGTAATTCATGGGATATAAAAGCAACTAATGGCACAGCTTTTTCTGTGTTAAAATCCATCATTTCGGTTTTAGAACATCATAAAATATTTAAAAGTAATAACTTCACCAGGGCGTTAAGTACTAATTTCTAATAGTGTAGTCTATACGTGTGCGTCAATAAACCTACAGTACAAATAAACCTACGTACAAACATGGGCTACATTAAAAGTACATTCATATGTGACTGTCCCATTTCTTTTTTGTAGGTTTTACAAGTTTACATGCCCCTTTTCTACATTTACATTTCTCTAGTGGAATTTAAGTAGCCTGTGAGATACTGTATATAGGCTGTATTCATTTTTTTAAACTGTGGAGTTTAATCTTCACGTGACTTGTTATTTTTTGCCTTTTTTGTTTTGTTTTTTTTTTAGTTTTTGCCTTAGCTTTACGAATAAACGATTCTAGTCACTCATAACATTCCCGATGATCATTCACGAAATAGACAAAAAAAAAATCCATTATTCACTTCAGAAATAGAATTCTTTTCAGAGACAAAGGGAGTCCTTCCTGAGCACATCGGGCTCAAGGGGGCTAAATTATCCCATATTACAGAACGAGCAGAAAAGCGATGATAAAGTCAGTTTTGAGGCAGCTGGGAGGGGGGGCTGGGGCCGCCATGCTTTTTTACTTCTAGCAGATCACACAAATAGAGCTCTCCCTCAAAGTCTCAGTCCAGCACGCAGGCGGCCGGCAGGGGTGTCTGAAGCCAGGGTGAGTCTGACGAAGCTCTTCTTCCACCTGACCCTTCCTTCACACCGGGCGTCGACCGGGCGCCGACACGCACGCGGTGACGCAGCCCAGCCCGATTGCCAGCTCGCTCAGATCCCTTCCTTCAGAGCCTTCTGTGCCTCCAGATGGCTACGGCGTGGAATGCAGAGAGCAAGCTAGAGGGCCTGATTGGGAACGAAGCACACTGCAGGGAGGCTGCCTCAATAGCTGGTGAGTTTCGGAGACCGGGAGAGCCGAGAAACATACTGTAGCTGGGTAGGTTACAGAGTTAAGTGTCCCCGTTACCACGCCTAATTTAAACACTGCATTGCGATGCAATTTACTGATTCACTTCATAATCCTTGATTAGAACCTTCATTACAGCACCGTAGTGAAAATAAATCACTTGTTTACAACAGGCCTGTAACTTTAGATCTCAAACGATTTGCATCTGTTGTTACTGTATATTTGACGATGATATACTAGACATTAGAGTCCGTACTGAGTGTTACATATAAACTGTATATGCAAAGGCCCTAGCGCTCTATGTGCAATTGAATATACTGTAACACAATTGAGTAAGAACTGTATACAGCCATGTTGGTGAAGCACATATACCAAAGTCTTTCATTCAACTGTTGGATGAGGTGCTTCGATCACTTAATTCCTAACTACCAAATTAGCTAAATGGACCAACTGGCTTCCTTTCATACGTACAGTAAGTACCCTTGTGCTCTTATAATGTAAACATCACAAAGACAAGCTGTAGGAATCTCCTGCATTAAAAAACCTTTTTTTTCTTTACAAACTGAAGCTAAATTGTAATACAACTGAAACAGATGGACAATCGTGCCATATATATAACAGCCAAAATGTTGTGTTCTTTTTACTTTTCAGTGTGGAATTAACCATTACTTGTTCCAAATTCAGTACTGTATGCTTCTTAAACTACTAAACTATGTATAAATAACACATCTAAACACATGTCTAAATTCAGTGTCTAAATCACCCTAATGTACTGTGGGATACCATTCCTAGGAATGCACAGGAAATATGGCTTATGTGGACATTGACCCAGGTATTCCATCCACTTCCAAAGGTGCGTATCTGTGCCATACTAAATGGTGACTCTGTTACAAGGACTAAAATCAATGGAAGACCAGGATAAGATACCGAATCTAGCTCACATGTGACCCCAGTCATATTCTGTGCAATCAGGATTTCACATCTTTATAGACTGGAACAGCAATATGGACATTTCTACATATACATATGTAATATAAAGACATAGTTCAAGTACAGTAGGAAGCTGCGTCAGCATGCGTAGGCTGCAAAGGAACAGGTAACGGGTTTATTCCATGCTGATTAGAAAGGAAACACAACGTTTCGGATGTGGACCCACACATGTATATAAAGTACATACAGTAGTAGCAGCAGATCAATGGCTCTTAACTAAAAACACATTTGTTGAATCCATAATTCAGGTGATCTTGATCTGTCCTAATATAATTTTATAGTAACAAAAAAAGAATCAAGTTATCAGAGTTTCTATGCTGGACCACAATATTTGTTGCAGATCAATTTATATTGAGAATAATCCAAAAATCAATGAAATCACAGTATTCCAAGGGAGATATGAACATGATGGGTCATTGCTTTTCTCATAAAACCATTACAGCATTTAGCTTCATGTCATTACGATTTAGTTAAGCTGGTGACAATTAACTTTTCATACTACATCAATGAGTTTGATCTTCAACGATGCTTTTCAGCATGGGCCAAACAGATTTCAGATTTGAGAGTGCAAAATAGCATTTCAAATTAATATGGCTGTGGGAGGGGATGCAACCACACGGTTAATTCCCCCAACTGCAGCGTAAAAGATCTCTGCGGGACTTACTCTGCCAAATATCAAAATGATTTTTCTGCTCCTTTGTTTTTGTGATCCCTGTCTCCGGTTGGTTTAATCCTATAAATTGCTCTATAATGGCGTTCACTGGAATAAAGGGGTTTTCTTCTTCCACTTCATGACTCATTGTCAACTAGTGTTCACCTTGGTCCTGAAGCTGTTCTGTAATCAAGCTTTCGAAAGGGGCTAAACAAGTGTTAAATAAGGGTATCCTTTGCTCTTACCCAGCACGTTTGTTAAATGAGGATTCTAATCCGTGATTTTGGGGTGGCAGAGTCAGATCTGGTTGGAATGGGGTGCTATTGAATGTAGGTGGGGAAGAAAATGGAATTTAAGGCATTTAGCGTTGATTATTTTTTTGTTCTTTTTACGTTTTTGGAAAACTAAATAAAATCCGGTTCATAAAACAGAAAAGTGCCAAAATGTGCCGAAATAAAATGACATTTAAAAAAATTCCACGTTTGATTTCAAAACTAAAATAAATATCTACAGTAGACAACAGACCAATTTCATCTCACTTCTCAGTGGATATTAATACAATTATTGTGTTTACTTTATAAGCCTTACCTTTCACAGATCATGATTTACATTGTTTGATATGCTGTTTATTTTGGCATTAGGCTTGGTATTTGGTAATATCAAATAACAGTCAATTAATTTAACCAAATGTCCAATGAATTAGTTTTCCAATGGAACTACATCTTGGTTTGAATGAATAGGAACAGGTTTTGTAATTTGTCTCAATCTGAATCAGAACGGGTTTTGTAAATTTTCTCAATTCTGATGAATAAACTGTATTTCCACTTAAAATTCCATAATTAAGTGTGTGTTAAGACTGCATTATAAAATGACTAATTATAATAGAATTGCTCAGTAAAATCCAAAGAAAAATTCATTTCAAATCTAATATATATTAAACATGCTTAGCTAAGCAGAGATACTTGAGGTATCATGATGCAGATATAATAACAGTATTGATAATGCTAATGATCAAACATAATTGTAACTTATTAGGAGATTAATGTATTTGTACCATAAACATTCTGAAATGAATGACTTTATTGAAAACATTTTGAATTTTTATATTTCTGTTTATCTATTACAGCAGACTGAGTGATAAAACACTATTTGAGTCAATTAAACCTAGAAATTGATCTAAGACAACAGTTTATATAAACTCTTTATACTGTATAAATGACTAATCCCGATAATAGACATCTTATATAAGACTAAGAACACAATTATAATAGATGGTTTAAAGATGTATCTTCGTTTCTTTCCCTTTAATGGAGTATAGACCATCGATGCAACTGACCAGAATATCTACTTGAACTTCAAGCATTTAATTAAGGATTCTTGAAAAAGCCTTGACTCTTATTACTGGAAAAATAGTCAACCCCTTAAGTGTACAGGATCTCACTGTTTCTTTCCTTTTTGTAAAATAAATGTTAGGATTAACTGGACACTTGGCTTTAGCAGATAAGGTACAAGGTATTCAATAAAGGTGAATAGATTCATTAATAATAATATATAATCTACCTTCAATATTATACCTTGGACAATTTGGAACTCTGAAACAACCACATACGTGTAAAATACGTCTGCATACAGGTATGTGTAGAATATGAGAGCCCTGTACATAATATGTAATTTAGAACATATTGCCCCTAATTTTTTATTTTCTTAATATAAGCTTTTTGGGTCTGGTAACTATGGTACCTTTTTTGGAAGCATGTGAATCCAAAATATTAAATGTCCAACTGAGCAATATATAACTGAGCAATATATTACTACAATACTGTATATTGATTCAAATATGGAAAAAAGGCTTAGAGAACATTATCTCATGCTATAAAAACAGTGCTGATAAACTCAACAACGTACCACATTCATCAGGTGAGACAAAAACGCAGAAGCCAGACATAATATGGTGTGAAACAATGCATGTTTACTACACCATATGTAACCTCAAATAGTTGTTTTATGGTACAGGTTCCAAAAAACACAGGAAAGCTATTGTCCTTTTCACATGTTGCACTTTATTTATAACAACTCTCTGAAATGAATAAAAATGAGTTTCTGCAAGTTCAGTTTCCTTTCTGTCTTTTTGTGCAGAGTCTGGCTTTTTTTGCTAGTGATTGATGACTATACCATATGGAAATGCACATCTTCATCTTCATATACCCATGTACTGTACATACTGTAGCTAGATTTCATTACTGAAATTCCCATGATTCAACTACAGCATAAACCTGAGCCTAAATGCGTGGCCTCTTGTTAATTATTCATGTTGAGGAAACTCTGAGATTCAAGCTTAATCCTTAAAAACTGTTTCATTATTGTGTTTCATTGTGCTCTGTCCTGACATAACTCACACTATTTGCTGCATCATGCAGACAAAGCTGATATCTGACTGTCACACTTCAGTTTGCTCTCACTAATTCATCTTGCTTTTAGAAATACATTTTCCTTCTGAGAGCACACTATTACAGGGTCAGCCGATGAACAGCTCTCATAAAATAAAGGCACAAAACATGAACTTGTAGAAATCAATATTTTTCACTCAAAAAACTGCACCGACTCTACTGTATTAATCAATAAGAGAACAAATGTTGTTTCATCCAGCTTTGACTTCAATTTATTACATTTCAGATTCATTCAGCGTTAAAATGTTACTACGGCAAAAATCATCCAAGTTTGCTGTGCCACAAAAAGCAAGCACTTTCTTGTACATTTCTTTCACTGAGGCTGGGCAGCATTAACTCCTCAGCTTAGATCCCTCCATTATAATAAAGTCCAGATGTTTTGTTTTTCCGTATGTAATGCAGATAGAGAATTTAACAATTTGTTCTATTTTTGGTCAAAAGAAAATAGGACAAAACAATGGTGTTTAACATTGTCGTAGCATGACAGTTTCGGTGCCTGCTGTTTTTCCTTTGTGATTGATTTCACCCTGAGAGACGAAACTACCTTCCAAGCATTTTAAGATTAAGATTAATAAGATGACATCTACATCTACGACAAAGCCTCCCAAAGCCTAGACATGTTTTCAGATTAGTAACTGCAAAGACTTTGGAAGCCTAAATGGCTGCAATTTGATACAATACACAGCCTCACTGAAGCTCTTTTTTTCCCCTTCCTCACAATCTCTCAATCAATAATCATTAGTGGCCAATGCTATTGTTCTGCTGGCACTAAAAGAAACAATTCTATATTATGCCCAAGTAGCTATCTTATCAAAGCTTTACACTGCACACGGATCAACAGCCAATTCAATTAAATTAATACATTGACTTTCACACAGTTTTGTGACATTATCATTTCCTGTGCTTGGGATTTAGCCCCACATGGGTCACGGTAAGGGACATTTATACATTAAGAGAGAACCTGTTTGCAAACTGCCACTTGGGAATGTATTAAATGCTCACAGAGGTAAAATTCAATTTGAATCGACCTTGAAGGGAACAACAAAAAAAAAAGAAAATGATGGGTATAATGCCTGTTGCAGCATAAGGGGAGCTAAAGTGGCCATTCTATCTGCCAGGACCTCAGCTGTACAGTGACTCTAAGAGTGAAACCGGGCAGCAGTGAAGTAAATGTATTAAACTATAAATCAAGCGGAAAAGGCTAGCAGCTGCATACAGAACGTCTGGCTGAGGAGGCAGGGCCTTTCCACTGTGGAATCGCAGAGCAGCACTTGGACTGTGCAAAGACATGGAGAGAGGGGCCAGATTTACTCATTCTAAACCCATCTGAAATATCTGAAGATGCTCAACTCTTTCAAAGCCTTGGCTTTCTGGAGTTCAATTAAACAGGAAAACCCACATTTCCTCTCTCAGACAACCATGCATCGCACACGCCAGATAAAACAAACAACCCACTTTGCTCATGTCAGCAATTTTGTTGCCTAACGGGTCTGTCCGTCCTGTACAGTATGTGTACGGCAAATAATGTTTTTTACTTTCACCATGTCCTCACTGTGACAAGCAAATGGAAAAGAAACAATAACTTTAAAATCACTTAAAACAGACGGAACCTTCCTAGTTCGGTTTTTCCCCCCCCCGAAAATCCAAATACAAAATGTACAAATAACCACGTGAACCGGTAATGAAAGCAGAGAATTTATTTCCACTAACTAAATCACTGGCTTCAGCATGTGTACGTTATTAGAATACGAGCGGTTCAGGTCACACACAGCAGAAGAATGATGAGCTGCACTGTACCTTGGTCTGGAGATAATGAGGGTAATAGTAGGTGTACTGGGGGTACATTGGCTGCTGTTCCAAACGTTTGCCCATGTAGCTGGAATCTTTATCTCCGACGCAGGGAACTCGCTGACAGTGTTTAGCGCCCCAGGCCCCTCTTCTTCTGTACAGCACTATCCCTCACAGTGTAGGATGACTGATGAGGCGTCTGGGACTTCCTTGCCTTCTCTCGCTCACTAGTTCCAGCACAGCTCAATTTCTCTGCTCTCGCCCGCACTGCTGCCTTCTGATCCGAGAGGGCTAGCAGAGAAGGAAAAAGGCAGGAGGTGCGAGCGCTGGAGGAGACAGGAGAAGGTGGTGGGTGGGGGGTAATCCTCACTTCTCTGAAAATCCGGTGCGCTTGCCTGCTTCCTTGCTCATTCCTCAGTTCCAGCACCTCTCTCTCTCTCTGTACTGCTGTACTGTGATCCCAGCTGTGAAGTACCGTGCTGTCCCGATGTCTGCCGATATCCAAACATGCACACTGACAGATGCAAACACTTGGGAGGGAGAAAGAAAGAGAGAAAAAAAAAAGAAGAAAAAAGAAAAAAAATAATAGTAGTATATACTGTAGGAGTTGCACAGACAGTAGTTGCAGTAGTTGTGCTGTAAAACATAAAACCAAAATGGCAATAGAAAATCCAATTAGTTAGTGAATTAGATGGTAGACCAAAAAAATCCTAGGTAGTGAAAAGAAATCTCTGCAGCCTGGGCTTCTTCTTTTTCTTCCCTTCTATCTGTTCTTTCTTTTTTTTTTTACTCCTCCCTTCAGCCTTTCTCAGCCTATTTGCTGCTGTCTCCTCCACACAGTGACATGGTGCTTAGGGCTTGTCTTGCATTTCATTCCGACCACCTCCTTCCCAGCCGGTAGGAGGGACTTCTGCAGCCTCTCCCTCGAGAGGCAGACGCAGTCCAGAAGGCTGCAGTATTTCCAGCAGAAGGAGCAGAGGAATCAGCTGCCTTCTCTCCAGCTGCCTGCCTGCCTCTAAGCAAAAGAAGGATCCCGATCCCCTCTACTGGCAGACCGCGGATTCACTCCTTTCCTTCCTTGGTTTCTCTCTGCCTTCCCCTCCTGCATCCGCAGGAAAAAATCACTGTCTTTCTCCTACTTTAGGCTGCTCGGACTGGCTCTGCTGGGTCAGCCGGCCACCAGAAGATTCAGCCTGAAAAGGTTTCAGGTCCACCCAGGGCTTCAGGAAAAAAAAAAAAGTGAATTCAAAATTCCCAGACTTGTTTTTTTTGTGTGAATTTGTCGTTGATGGTTTCTGACTGTTGGTTGGTTTTATTTTGTTTGGGTCTTCCCCCCACGACACCCTGCAACACACTTCTTTTGGACCGCTCGGAGGTTGCAGTGGAATAAAACGGTCGTGCTGGCTGCGTACTGTACTTCAGGCGTTTAAGCATTTTACTTCTGTATGTTACCGCCTTGTGAACCGGCCAGCCTTGCTGGGTTGGTAAATATCCGGCTGACATCTTTCAATGCAAGAGTTACACAGATGTCCAAAAGAAAAAAAAGAAAAAAACATGCGGTGATTGAGGATTTGTTTGGATCCAGTTAATCCATACTCATGGAAATGGACAACAATTTGTATTGGCCAACCATTCCCAATCAATGGCATTAAACATTCTGCCTCCACCCACTTTGCAAGCTTCCAGGAAGAAACAAGATTTTCTTTGTTTTACTTTACACGGCATGTCTTTCTTACAATAATGTAAACATGTCTCGCAAAACCACAGTAATATAATTAGAGACGGTGTATAAATCTTTAGAGAAGAGTTATATCACTCACAAAACACTTCTAAAGGCTTCATAACACCGCATGTAGATATTGAGCTCTGTGTACATTAAATATAAAACTCAAGTCATGTATTATTCAGTGTCCTATAAACCGACTATATACTGTACACAAAAATCTATAATTACTTAAAATGGAATAGTGAGATTATATTTCAATAAAAACAAAACATCTCATTAGATATTCATCATGTTTGCAGTCTCCCAACATTTCAATGATATTAAAATGTCCCTAAACCCATAAAACACTTTGAAAGAGGTTAATTTTGTCATACAGTATGCATTGCATTTTAACACCAGAAAAACACCCAAAATATGTGAAGACCAATCCAGTATAGAAAACACTGAAAAAATTCACTCACAGATTTGGAAATGAGAAGGGTGATCAGTTCATTTATGATGATCATCAGTGTAAAACGGCAAAACATATAAAAACAAGAATAGACAAATCCTGGGACTGATTTGCCAAACAAAGAAATCCAAAACAATAGAAGTACTACAACAGACAACAAGAATTCCTGTTTACAAACTGAACATCAAAAGAAACAGCAATGTCACATACTGTATAAGTGCAACAAGTTCACAAAGTTATACGGAAATTGACAATCCTTTGTAGTAGGGACACTGTTAGATAGTGACATTGATAAATTCATTGTGCTGACTAACATTTGTCGTCAATAAGATTTAGCCACAGGCTAGTAGTGTGTGTGGTCACTGTTCAAAGCAATGCAAGCTATACAAGAGTGATGCATGCTTTGCACCAGTTTGTAGATGTGGTCTTGTGAGACTCTGTGCCTATCGTCATATACAGTAGAGCCCAGAAAACCGAGTGCCTGTTTACTGGTCTCCGAGTTCTGGATGCCGGCTCATCCTACTACTGCTGAGTGGGTCCCACAGCTGGCGAGCGTGACATTCGCAGAGTAACCGTCACCTTGTGCTCTCTTCTCACAAGAAAACTGTTCCTACATGATCAGCATGAGGACATGTGACGTCCTGCTGGAATGCATAGCAGGAAAGGGCAGCAAGTGAGGTCCCAGGACGTGATCAATTCCCATAGTGACCGGAAACGCTAAGACCCCCCTGCTATACACAACAGTAACCACCAACATACTGATGGCAGAAAGGTGTACAGTGTTCATTTGATAAGTGGGTTCCTTTCTGTGTCCTGTCTTGGTTCCTGCAGTGTGTCCAATCAATTCTCACTAATGAGGTAGATGCTTATTCAACAGTCAAAGTCACTTGAGTGTATCAAGGTCAGTCATGAATGATGAGTTAATTCAAATGAAAAACTTTCAAAACATTTAATCAATACAAAATCCATACACTTTATTTCTCTAAAAACATACATGCATAAATAGACTGGGTCCATAGGTTGAGGTTTCTTTTGATGCCAGTACATACTGTACGTAAATGTCTAGCTTGGTTCTTCTAGGATCTCCGTGTAACGCTATAAACCCAGTTTCATGCTCTGTCATTCTACAAGGTCATTTCCCATTGAAGGCAACTCACCACTCCTAAAGTTTTTTTTTTCATTTTCAACGTTTCATTTAGACCCAAAATTTCATTTTGTGTTTTTTTTTAAAGATACAATTTTGTTTTGAGATACAATGAATCGATTACAGTATAAAATACAAACTAGGCAAACAGTCAAGACTTTGAAGTTCATTAGCATATGAATTAATGGGAGGAACTGGACAACTCTAGTTAGGCTGTTTAAGGAACAAGAATATTTGTATTTAAACACCACTTTCCTCACCTGCTGCAGGCTTCCATCGCCAGTTTTCTGTTCATTATTCGAACGTTCTCACCTAGATTGAAGTCTAAACTGTCTGCCATCTTTTGAATGAAAATGTGACCCAGTTCTCTATGCAGTTGTAAATCATCCGCTGGCACCTCTGTTTTAAAAAAATGTCATGTGTAACACAGGGACACGTAAGCTTAAAAGATGGTTATGTATGAACAGAACACAATCAGGAGTTACAGTAAATGTATATTATTAGCACAGTTTCTGCCTTAGTTTGGGGGAACAGAAACCAAATTTGTCAGCTACTGTAGCAATCTTTAACTCACATTGATCGCAATCCTCAAAATCATGCCTGCGACAGCTCAGGGTAAACCATACATGAGCACCCAATATGAAGTTGTTTAGTAGCTAATCCATCACATCTACCAATTAAATCTAATTGACTCACTGTCACGTGATCTGTCAATAACATCACGTCTTGCTCTCTACACATCCATAAATCAATTTGTACTATGGAATGCAGATCTACTGGGATTATCCGTTCAAACAAAATGGCTGAAATTTCAGTAGAAGGTTTGACATAGAATAGTTATTCTGCACAAATAAGGAAAAACACTGAGCAGAAATGACAAAAATATGTCAAAGACATTTGCACAGTTATGTAGCTGTCACCTTAACAGGAAGATTGTAACAAGCACAAGCAACATTTTTAAGGACTCAGTATGCATGCAACAAGACACCTAAACATCTGCAGACCTCAGCCCTAGGTACAAGGTGACTCTAAAGGTTTTCATGCATTCTGTTGCACATAACTCATGAACCATACCACATATGTTATGGAAATTAAGGGTGCATTCCCAGAGCCAAGTGCCCAGAGGCACCACATCTCCCAAATGACATCAAGCTGAAGGAAATCTGGTCATTTTCAAACCTCTTCTGGAACCGTCGTATAAATGTCTTTGAAAACAGGCAAGAATGGTTTCAAAAATGAAACTGTTAAAACAAACCTGTCTAAATATCTTGCAAAATTAGTTTAACTCTTCAACTTAAGCATCTTCCTTGTCCGCCAGCACTCTCAGTAACTGCTCCCAGACACAGTAACACATGGTATACAGCTGTGCATAACATCCCATCTTGGATGCAAAGAATGCGGTGAGAATTTCTTTCCTCTATAGTCCATTGCGGATGGTCATGTTATAGTAACCTTTTCAGATAATTGCAAATGAGAAGCCACAGGATTCAGATGTGACTGACAGTGCTGGCAATCTTGCAGAAATGCTCTACTAACTAGACATTACCCAAAATCATTTAATTCCCTTTTCTTCACATTCAGTCATGTAAAGTGCTTGACTGTTCGATCACAAACCTGCTGCGAAACACTGTCCTCTTGTGTGCTCCTCTTATACCACGTTAGCGATCTGCTGACTACACGTTCAAGACCCATGAGTGAAGGGGTCATCAGAAATACTGTATAAGCCACTATGATAAACACAGCACTCACAAAAACTTCAAAGTGATGCAAGGCCTCTTCAACAGATACAGATGAGCTTCGCTGCTATCCCAAGTAATGCAATTGTTTACATGGACTTGTAGGTAGAAGTTGGTTTCATTAATTCACAAAATATCATGAGGCCAACTGCCATCCTTAGTTTTATTTATTTATTTGGCTGACACTTCTATCCAAAGTGATGTATATTTGCATTCAATTATACAGCTGGGCGTTCTACTAGAGTTTCAGTGAAGTACCTTACTCAAAGGTATAACAGCAATGACTCACCAGGGATTCGAACCCAAACCACAAAGTCATGAATTCAGAACCCTAATCACTGCACCACACTGCTTAACTGTGCAACCATTTACAAAAAAGAAAGCAGGGTACAATTAATGCAAATTTTATGAATCTGGTTGGCATGACCATGTGTATGCAAAATTTAAGCTATGTGGTGCAATGTGAAAATTATAGGCATGTAAGAAATAACCTTATTCAGCAGGAAATTAGCACAGACAGAGTCACAGAAAGATATAGACATACACTGACTGCGATATAATTATGCAGAGACAAGTAAGACAATATCAGGATGAGAATAGAGCATTCAGTCCATTAGTTTAATGCTTTCCTAAACATTAGAAGATTCTTGTGAAATGTGCAAATACTTGTTGAAAGATTCCAGGGTAGGGCATCAACCAATTCATTTGGAATCAGTTTATTTCATTCTGCATGTAAAAGCTGCACATTGACCTCAGATATCTTTCAGTTGTCATGTGAATTAAGAAAGCAAAAAGGGGCACATCAAAATATAATGTAATCCATAAAAGTATTTACACAGAGAAATAATGGAGGCAACTCGTGCCCTATAAAGCGATGTGCATCAGTCTGTCCTGTATTCTGTGAACTCCCACGGAGCTCCCATGGTTTTCTTACTTTACAAATATAAAGGTCAGGAGACTCTGACAGGTCTGGTCCCAGGGACTTGATATTGGATGCAGTCACCAGCCCCTAGAGACCTGGAGGCCACTTTCAGAAACCACTCAATTAAGACTGTTGCAGTACTGCTGACATTACACCAAAGGCGACTTGTAAACACATTTGTCTACCTGCAGTGCAGAGTTCATTCTGCCGATCAGTACAAATGCTTAAAGGACACTAAAAATATGGGTTTGGTGACGTAAGCACAGAGTCCATGTATGTTAAGTAATAATAATTAATAATTCCTTACACTTATATAGTGCTCTTCTGGCCACTCCACTCAAAGCGCCTTACAGGCAATTGGGAGTCCCCTCTCCACCACCACCAGTGTGCAGCCCCACCTGGATGATGCAACGACAGCTGTAGTGTGGCAGTACTCTCCCCACACACCAGCTCTCCGTGGGGAAGAGAGCAGAGTGATGAAGCCAGTTCAAGAAATCTATAGGAAATATACTGTAGGAAGCAAGGCAGGGCTGTAGCAGGACTATAGCTTGAATGGCATGTTGTCCATCACACAGTACTTCCACACAAACACTTTAAAGACACCCATCACCCTAAAGCCGCACTGCGAACTGTGTCCACCATCTGAAGCTGAGTCAATAACATTTTAAGCAAAGAAAAATACTGCAGGAAAGTTATACATACATTTTGATTAGGAATCATCAATGTCTTAATAACAATTTTTGACTAGCAGGTAGTATGTAGTAGGTAGTAAAAAAATCTATATAAAAATGGGTGTATAGTGTGGCATGGCTGTAGAACAAGGCAACCATACAGTAGCTGATGATCCATATTACTCAGACGTTTTCTTTTAATGTTACAGTAAACTAACAGTCTTAAGGGATAGAAACCCATGTCAAGATGCAATTCATTCTGCTATATCATGATACAGACATGTCATGTTAGAGAAACTGGACTTTTAACTTTAATTTTTAAGATTGTTTACTATTTTACTATGTTAAGGGGTATACTATTGTAAGTAGATACTGTACCACCATAAGTGCCATTTTTGGATGCTGTACAAATCTTATATTCTTGTTGTGAATGAATGTCTTTTAAATGAGAAGTGCTCTTGTTCTAATAATATTCATTAAGGGAATAAATTAAGTAAAAAAAATGAAAACACCCTAAAACAACATACACGTAAGAAAGGGGAGGTAAATACTGTGAACCAGCATTTTGCCTACTTTGTATAAAGAGCAGAGCTAGGTTGTTTCTAACATTTTTGTTTTGTTATTCAGCCAATACCTCAACAATCGGATAAGCTAGATACTGTAAATAACGAATGAAATCCCCTTGTGGCATTTTGTGACACACAAGAGGAAGGTAAAGGGTGGAAAAGAACACAACCATAAAATGCTCTAAATTCATTAAATCTTTTTTGCCAAAAATACCTTTAATGTCAGTTAAAATGTTTTTCTTAAACACGGAGCAATGGTTTTACAATAAGTAAACAAAAAAAATATTTTCTCTCAAATAATGTTACCATATATTAGAACAATTTCAAGATCTAGTGCATACAATCCCAAAACCATAAAGTAAATTGAGTTCCATCCTATTTGTATTCCAGACTTGACAGTGTTATGAATTTTCCAACTCATGTAGTACTTAGTATTTTTTACTTAGTCTTTTTTATTACTTTTTAAAAATGTAGTATATGGTTATGACCTGCAAATTACAATGCAGCAGGAATACAAAAGAACCAGATGGAGGGAATTAGTGGAATTTATGAGCTGCTGGAAAGGTCACTGTCATTGGTTCTGCTACAGCAAACACTGCAAAGAAAAGCTACTAAGGGAATACAGGCAAACTTACCGAAAGACTGTGAAAAACCATGTATGATTTCTGTCATTCTTTTCTGAAACAGCACTGGGTACAGATCTGTTTGTGACAGATGATAAACCTCTAATCCTCAAACTGTAAAACAACAGTGAATACATTTAGAAAAACAGACTGATAAAAGAGCATTACATGAAAGGGGCATTAAAGGTGAAAATAGATACAATTGCTCTGAAGACTGGAAATGCACAGCAATTACGTCTCACCGGTACCAAAAAAGTGACAGCTTGAGTAGCACTGTATTGGGAAATCCTTTTACCGAATATAGTATAATAGAGTCCAGTCCTTTGGTCACATTACAATACTGAGAAAAGAAGGATATCACCATTTTTTAAAAGCTTTTTGCTGTATTTCTGAATTTCTGCATTTCCGAAAACTCTTCGGTTAAATCTGTAAGTTGTGCACAACTGTTGCATAGTAAGAGCAGTAAACGTAAAAGACTTTGTTAAAGTGCTGTGACTTTATAAAAAGCCAGAGTTGTATAACTGGACCACAATCGTTCATGTGATTTCTCTTTGCTGGGTATCGATACAATGTACAGTAAAGCACATGAACACACTAGAGAGCCTGTTGTAGCTTGCAATGTGAATAAACCTTTGCTGATGTAACAGTTTGCTTGCCTGAAGAGTAGGCAACACAAATTTCAGTTTAGTCCCCAGTTACCTGCTATTCCTTTGTAGTATTATTGTAACTTACTGTTTTTTACCACACAATTTAAAGATAACTTAAATATGGAAATACAGCATGTTATAAGGGTAGTGGATAAAATCGATGTTACCCCCATCCAGAGTTATTTTTTAAATGCTATAATAAATAAAATTCACATGACCTCTAGAAAATACATAAATCTGTATCTCCTTGATTGTGAAATATGTGTGTACTGTAGGTAATTTGACATTGTGAGTTCGTATAATGTGGAGTTACTACATTTTAAATGCATTCTTGAGCTAAACCAGTCAGCGGCTGCACCTCCTTGTAGACTGGACCTGTTAGATCTCCGCAGATAAGCAGGACTGGGCCTGCTCTGCAGCGATGCAGTCCCTGCCTGGGAGCCCTCTAAGGGTAAACAGGTTGCTTCACATGTAGGTGTTAGCAGTCCAATAGTCTGTTGTCTTCCATCTTGACCAGACTTTCCAAATCTATGCCTCAGCATAGTGTCAGGGTACACTGAACAAGGAACTGTTTTTCAGATGAAGTGTTAACCTGTGACTCGGGCTCCTTGTTCACACTTTATGTTGGTTTTATGCTTCTGCCTATGTTATAACAGGCATGGGTCACCACAATTGTTTCTTTTATTATCATGAGATAGCGCTCCAAATGGATAGAGTTTAACTGGAAATCAACATTTTTGTTACAGTATATAAAATACATGAAAAATACATACAGCAATTAGTCTTTGTTTGATAAGACTTATATTCTCATATCTGTGTGCCTTGTTCCATGAAGCACTAGATATCACAGCAAACCTGTTCTGAACACCCAACCATAGACTTGACATAGTGAAGTTACTGTATATGAACATTTGTGCAAGCAAGACAGGATATGAAAACAAATGAGAAAACTGAGATATAAGCCACGATAGTCGTTTACTTTTATTAACTGTAAGTACTGTAATGGTATCAATGCACACAGGGAGATACCCAAGTGAGAAGCTTTAAAATATGAAACAATGCAATGAGAGAAAAAAAGGTTAGTTTTACAAATGATGCCAGTGAGCAACAACATCCAATTCAACATCCTACCAATATCACAATTAATCAGTGTGGATCGGCGTTATTTTAAACGATTTTATAGTGTGTGTCAAAAGAACAATACCCAATATTCTGAGGTTCATAAAGACATTTTCTTAATATGTTAACAGAAGTGCATCTTCTACTGACCTCTAATTTATTTTCACAACCTAAGAGGTGACTACCAATATAACTAAAAGCCATATGGAAACACAGCCTGAAATATTAATGGTGTGAAGAATCTGAATAACAAAACCAGTTTGCACTCCTGGAAATACGTTGGAAGAGTCATTCAGGTAAGTCAAATGCATCAAAGAAAGACAGAGAATTTGTTGATATTTTGTAAAACAATATGTTAAAACTAGATTAACTAGATTTTTATATTTTTTTAAAAACATAGAAGGTTCATTCAAAGAACACAATTTGTGAACAGTATAGTAATCGTGATGCAATTACAACAAGCGACAAAAAGCAGGATTCCTAAGACACGGGGACAAAGTTAAAATCACTGGCTGATGTCTGTTGCACAGATTTTGCTTGCTTGGGAAGATTCTTGACAGAATGTTGCGTGAATGTTGCATATGCACAATGTCCTGCTTAGGAGTTTTGAAAGCAGGGAGGCTGTTATATTACCCAGGACACAAGAAGCTCAGGGAAAGGTTGGCTGTCTTCTCCCTGTGCATTGACAATACATTGTGAATTTGGGTTTCATTACAGGAAACGCACATTGTTATGCGAGAACCATTAAGATGCTTGAGAAGCCAACCCAAACGTACTAACGTAAGCTCTGATTTCACATCAAAATACCGTATTAATGATTATGTTGAAGTGCCACCCATACAGCCACACCACAAGTCACATACTGTAGAAAAAACAAACATGACAGTTAGTTATTTTTCATGTTTTCATTATACAGTCAAAACTGCTTAACATCACTTATGTTGAAGTCACATTCCAATTATTTTCATCAACTGAAAATGGCAGTGCAAAAATGCAGTATTTTCTTAACAGTATGAGTTAAAATCCTCATAAATAATTTATTTTGCTGTCATACTCCAGTTAATAGCAATGCAATTGCAGAAGGGAAGTAGTGTAAATAATATATTGTAAATGAATGCAGAACTTAATAGGGTCTTGTGAGTCCAACTACAGGTTTTCAAGATACAAATGTGGGTTTCAGCATTTGGAATACAGAAAGCTACTTACTTGAAATGCCAGAATTAAAGTAGTGTACAGAATATCACTTTTTCATCCCAACAATAATGCGGGTGAAAAAGCTAAGGTTAACACTTTGTTTAACATTTACTGTATATCAAACCTGACGAGAATAAAACTCTCAAGTAATTAAGAGCACAAACCCTCGAGTGCAGGACACTTCAGACACTAAGAATCCAGAAGAAGACAAAAGAGAAATTACAGGATTTTCTTATTTTCTTCCATAGCACTACCAAAACAACATTCAAGAAGGTTAGTCATTTGATTATTAACCAATATAACACTAACGGCATCAATAATTGAGATTACTGTAGACGTTTTCCTCAATCTGATCTTATTGATCATTACACCTCCCGATGGTTCCCTCTAACAAGGCACTAATTTGACTAAATATTATCAAACTACTACAAAAATGCATGTGTTGTTTTCAATAAATGGAGTTACAGTAACTTCAGGTGTGAACACAGCTTAAACCAAGGCAAATTCTTGGTGGAGGAAAATTCTGTATCCACCATTAATACACTACATCTTTCTTAAGGATGAAGTCTTTGCATCCTCACACAAAAATGAATATTTCAAACAAGGAAGAAACAATGAACTTGGTAAATCTTGGTAAAGCTTGGTAAATCAAGATATCCACTCCCTAAGAACTGAAGTTGCATTGAGGGACAGGAGTTTATTTACCACATGTACTGTACGTTTACATTAGGATTCGCATTTGTGTTGTTCTCCCAGGACATGCACAGTACAATAGACAACACTTTCACACAGTGTGCACAGTACTTTACAAACAATGACAGTACCACAAAGCACAATAACCTTAGTCAGGTATTACAGAACAATAAACACACAGGACAATAAATAAATGGTAGCCAAGTAAACAGTGCAGAGTACTGAGGTGCACTGAATTCTGAGGCATTGCCTCAGTCAGCTGTCAATGATGTCCATTGCTTTAGGGCAGAAATATACTGGTAATGGTAACCCCTACAAAGGGTCAAAAACCGTTTTAAGAAACATGTCACTCTATGTAAACTCCTCCTGTTTGGCCACTTAACTCCAATTTAACTTTACATGTGCACTTATAGTACCAATAAAAAGAACAGATGTATAACAGCACTTCCTTCATGGACTCATCTTACTGACGAAGGCTCAATAGCCAAAACGGTCTATATCTCCTTCGTACTTTTTGTGTGCGGAGTTAATGTTTACTTGTTCCATAACATTAGGGGTGTTTATCTTTACAGAATACATCGAAAAACGAATATGTGCACCCAAGAAGACAGCTGGGACAGCAACAGACGAAACCGTAGGCTTTTAAAATGGCCACAGCTCAAACCCTGCTTAAGAAGAGAAGAGGAGAATTTGAGCTTTAATGAGGCACCTCATGTGACTGAAGAAAACGACAACCCGTCTGTATGCTGCTTAATGAGGAATGAGCCAGGGAGCTGCTGTAAAGGTGAGGATAAAGTGGAGGGGAGGGATGCAAGAATGAAATGAGTCAACATGAAGAATGGTATTTATATGAAAGCAGGTGAAAGTGAGCAAGATTAGACCTCCTCTTGAACTTGTGTTGAAAACTCAACAGGGGCATTTAGTAGTGTGCGTGTGAAAGACAAGCTTGTGTTTAGGTGTTTCTTTCTTTTCGTACATTACAAACAATACATATTGTACAGTATATATTGCTTATACATGAAAAGCAGACAGCTTTTAAAGATAAACATTACATGTAATGAATGTTTCTTTATGTTTTGGCTGTCACATCATCTGTAAACAGGTTTCTGGAAAGTTTGTATGTTTGCTCCTGGGTATGTGAGATTAACAGTATTATTTGGTAGCTGTGCTACATAGTTCATCTTCCAGTACTAAATTGTATTTATTGTATCTATATTATTTATTGCATCTTGCAATAAAATGGGCAGGCACATGACGTTTGTAAAGAACTTTTATTAACAGACATTAAAGCTAGTGATTTTTGCACAATATTTTAAAAAATCCCCCCCCCCCAAAAAAAAATTCTAGAGTGGTATAAATTGTATAATGTTTCCCTTTTAATTTAAAGCATCTGTAAATAAATACACCCTCAGTTTCTTCTTTTTCTCAGGCAAGGGTAGTTCTATGGGAATGTTATATGTTCTTACATTTCAAAGGAATTTTAATTAACTTGGAAAATTCAGTCACACCAAAGTACAATGTTCTCCACTGTCCCAGCTGTACAGCAACACATGCTTGAAGGCGATTGTTATACATTTGAATTACTGCCATTTCCATTTGAAGAAACTGTTTTTTTTCCACATCTGAAGCCAACTTGTATCCGAATAATCCTTTTTCACTGGAGGACTTAATCCTATATATAAGTGATTGTTTTTAATTAATTGTGATTTTACATTTCTTAACCATATAAACCTATCAAGACTTCATAATTCTGTGAAAAGGCACTGGCAAATATCAGATTGTATCAGATCACATCAGCATTTATAAACCTGTGAGGTAAACAATGCAAACTTAGCTGACAAATGAGATGATTAACCCAAGGTCTTGTGAAGAATTGTATGTGTACTTCTTCCAGATAACCCTTATTTAAACAGTGATATACAAGACTTATAAAAATAGGTGTTACTTTTATATATCAGTATAAATCTATTAAGTACAAAAGCTGATAGATGTTGAGACAAATTCCTTTACAGCTGGTTACCAAGGAAACAAATCTCAAAGCAGTGAGGTCAAAAACTTTTATGAAGAGCCTCTTGATGTTCTGTAATTTGTCTGGGTTGGAAAAAGGTTAATAATTTCAAGCTTCCGTGGAGATACTTATCAAGTTCACCAATATAGTACATTAAATGTTTGAGTTTGAGAATAAAAGATACAATTACTTCATCCATCCATCCACTCATCCTATCAGCCACTTATCCCTGGTAAGACAGGAGGTCAGAGCCCATCAATTAATTCATATATCTAGAATTTTCTTTTAAACCCGGACAATCAGGGACAAAGCAATGCTAGTTACATTAAAAGTTTAAAAAATATCAAAGAACACTGCCATGAAACACCCTTTGAGGCAGAAAACTCACGAGACAGGATTACATACTATAACAGGTGTAGAGTCAAGCAGACAATTTCACCGAGAGCCCCTACAGTACAGTACAGTCGGGTTCTTGAAGATCTTTCAGGCACAGCGCCACAAGCACATTCCTGATTTGGCACTTGTTTTATGTTCTACGTGCTGGGTCAAGTCAGTAGTCCACTGTTTTCAAACTCTTCCTTTACCAATGCTTTCAGATAAGTTTACCTCAAATTTCATTTTGAAGGTTCCCCTCTCAGGCGGGTAGGATGTACAGTAGGTTCAATCTGGTTGTTTAGAGCAGTAATTCCCAAGTGGCCTTGGAATTTGGTCCAAACAGAATCCAAACAGGTTTTTTAAGTCTCTTTAAATCAACGCCTTAAGAACAAAGATAAAGAATAAACTGTTGCAGTTATACTTCTCCCCAACGTGTTGAGAAAATGTTGTATTATGTCATAAACAGCAAATATTTGATGGGTTGGAAAGAGAGGCCATGATGGAACATGGACTGAGAGGACTGGAGTGTGGGGTCCCCTGATTTAGGGGATACAGTTTTACTCACAAACTGGCAGCAAGGACCACCAACTGAAGACATTGCCACCATGTTGCAAAAAAGACATTGCTGCTCTATGTTCTGTCTAGAGACCAACAACCAGATACAATCCTGGACTTAAAGAAATGGCCTACGCTGGCAGGCTAAAAGCACTGAATCCATTTTAGCCTTGAATAGTAATGGTAAAAGTTATGAGGGATCTGATCCAAGTATACACCAATCCTCAAAGGCACTGATAAAGTCAACCCAGTGGACTTCAGAATAAACAGAGAATCACAAACTGGATGACATAAATGGAAACTACGTGGAAGTGTCATTAAAACTAATTACAAGAGAGAAAAGGGTTGTGGGAATATGGAAAAAGCTACCCAGTGGTGCTGTTGAAGCAGATACCCTGGCTTATTTCAAGGAACGACTGGAGGAGATCCCGGGATCTATTAGCTACAAACTACCAGACAGGCTGGATGGGCTAGATGGCCTCCTCTCGTTTGTAACCTGTCATACGATCTTATCTCGCCACTGTGTCTCTTTAAAGCTCTCTTCTGTTCGGCCAGTTATGGAAGTCTTGGCGTACTGTATATCCACTTAGGTGCTCCCTGCTTTCTTTCCTTTGTGTGTGTTTTTAGGTGTAAGGAAGCGACAACTGTCATAGCTCAATGTTCTGAGGGGCCACATTACAAACGGGTTGAGGCTTCACAATAGACACCAGAAAATGCACCATCACACAATATTAAATTACCCCTGATGCCCACAGTCAATACCTCTCTTTTGGTGAATAAGCATACCAGGATTTTTAGTAGGTCAGATGAGTTGGTGCTACTGTGTATATACAGTATATACAGTATAAAGCTGAGCTTATATTTTACAACACAGACTTTTTCAAATACCACTTAATTCTGGACACCTTCCAGTACAGCAACACATCTCTTTGTTTAACTAGAGGTGTTAACATTTCCAGCATTATCAAAACTTTCCTCACCTTTTCTTAGCACCTTTTGGGATAATCTGATGCATTAAATGAAATGTCTTTGCTACCACAGAAAGTTGGGCACCTACGCTATACCACCCTATAGGGCAAACATCTTGTTTGTGTTTCAGATGCCCTAACCCACTGTCAGATCCTTTGCATTTTATTTTTATCAGAATTTGGCAAGTAAAGTTTAATTACTATTACTATTTATAAAACATGTACAGTCAATAACTCACATACGGTAGAAATCTATGCCTATACTGTCTGATACAGTTTCCAGTCTACAACAATGCAAGCAGTTAACATTATTTTCTTTAAGGTTTATGGTGAGTAAACATAAAATCAGGGCACATATCTACATACAGTGCAATTAATTATCTCATCTTTAGAACAGTTTTGTTAGAATAAATTGTTCAGATTCTGTGCAAGATTAATTTCCTCTACAACAAATTTAAGAGAGGAAGCAAATTGGTCAGATAATAGACATTGCTACAGTATGTGTAATTGAATTTGCAGATATACGTACAAGGTTATCTAGTAATGCAAAAACACAATTAATGCATAATATGAAATAAGGTCCTGTCAATATCAGTTTTTCAATGTTTTAATTTCACAGTGCTCTGAGTCACAATACCACTTTATTTTTAAGATCTAGGCATAAACTTAAAATTTGATTTTGTTCTAAAACTTAATTTAATATTATAACTAGAATTAGAAAAGACGAGTTCACCTTTAGAATATACAGTACAGAATAATTAAAACATGTTCTAGCATTTGCCTGCATGTGTTGCATATACAAGTACTGTATATGGGTCATAGCAAGCCCAGTCTGTTGGCCTAGTGGAAAAATTGTACAGAAAAAAAGGTCTTTTTGCCAGGATACATTTAATCAAGAACATGAACTGCATTAAGTTGTGGCCAGCTGTGCTTCACTACACGGTTTTTCTTTCTGGGAGGCAAACCAATAAATTTTAATAGAGTTCCTCCAATATTACACAAAAAATATGGGGCTCCATTAGTTTAATGCCAGCTGCAGAGAAATTTGCTCTAGCAGTAAGGGAAGAAAATGGCTTTAGTTAAGCTGTTTTTTTTTTGTTTGTATTAGGTCTTAAGTAGTTTGGTTTAACCATTCCCGCATTTCCAGGGTCTATTTTATAAAAAAAAGGACGAGATAAAACTTCTCCGGTTTTACACACAATCACACTGTCTGAGTCTTCTAACAGTATGCGAGAGGAAAAATGCCAGGAGCTAAATGAAATCCTTTATTTACACTGGTCAGACTGTGACATACTGCAATTATCAGTGGAATTAAGACAGGAAAATAAACAAAGTAAGGTATAAAGTAGTCCGTTTTTAAATAAAAAAGACTAAACTTAATATTTATCTACCACTCTCTCTTCATACAGTATGTGAAATGTCTACTTTTAAGTCCTATCAAAAGCTGGGGATATGCTTTCTCACCATATGGAAAGGATGTTCTCCTGGAGACCTGCCAGAACAGTCTCTTCCCAAGTATGACACCAATCCTAGTTGGCTTCTTTATCCTCTGGCATAAAAGGCCACTGACAAAATGCCAAGATAACACTAATAGCTGCATCCTTCGCGTCCGAAGTCAAAATTAAAGTGTTCCATTTTACACTCAGTGCACTTATTTATTCAACAAGGGGTTCACACCAATGCTTCAGTAAGATAACAGTACTGCAGTATTTTATACAGTGTACTTTCCCTCGCTGTGTGTACTGTACGGGACAAATGAACATCTTCAAAACTAGCAAGGTGATTTGTATTTGGATTTTTAAGTAGAAAAGAGTAAAATAATGGATTAAAATGATGTATTTCCATTAATTTGTAATGTAAAGGGTCTTTTTTGGCATTTTATTGGCATTCTTTGCCTCACTTAAGATAAGCTGATCTATTACACGATATTACTATGTAACCATTAACATGTTTTTAATGCTATGATTCATAACTCAGTCCAAAATTCCCTACCAGGCTCACACATAAATGCATGCATTTCATATTATTTCAAATTTACATTTGTCATATGAAAATAATGCCTCTATAAAACTTGGCACATAATGAAAAGAACATTTGCTGAAAAAGTCATAATACAATATGATCAGTGCATGAATCCAAATACAATCTGCTATATTATATTCTGTATATTAATATAAATATATAACATATGATAAACTATTGTATCGTTTAATTCCAAATAATCATCCATGGCTAATGCATAACACAAGACAAGACCTTTCCAGAAGATGACAGTTCATAGCATCTTTTCGCAAAAGAGGGTCTTTAAAATTACATTATTTTTCTGGGACTCAGGTTTTTTTTTTTTTGAGAGAGAGAGAGAGCACAGGGCAGATTGTCAATAAAAGAATGCAAATGTGTCTGGGAATTTGCTGCTTTGAGGTTCTTTGGAAATGGATGTTTTCTTCAGTTACAGTCCAATAAGCTCTGTCTTTGGCCCTTAATTATGATTGAAGCCATCTGCTTAAGTCCCAGAACAAATTAATTCAGGGCTCGTATCACTATACATTTTTAACACAAAAAAAAAGCAGGCACTCCAGATACACTTCGCCACGTGTAGCGGATGGAAAAGTGCAGTCCTACTTCCAGGGCCACTCAATAAATAATTGTAAGCACAAGACATAGTCCTAGCTAATTGCTGTCCTGTCACAGGAGCTACAAAGAGCAGGCAATACTCGAAAGCCATCCAAAAGCAGCACATTTTGTTTCTTACTGGAGACTTCTCGGGATGAGAAAAATATGCACTGTACTGTGGCTGAGGACATTGTAGAGCTTCAGCTTGCAATTCATGGGAGGAGCATCAAACAAACTTTCAAGAAATGTAAAACAAGATAATTAGATGGCGTGAATGCTTGTTTAAGTTGTGCTGTTGTCTTTAAGTAAATCATCTCTTTTATGGAATCCACAGACAACGGATTTTTCTTTTTTCTAAAAATGATTGCGTGCCAACCTTGTCTTCCGTTTCATTCTCTTCAGCTGCAAGCTGTGCCCCTTATAGCTGAAAGTTTGTTTTCATACCTTTCATAGCTTTTCTGGTGACTTTAAGGCATTGAATTACAGACAATCTGTGGAATGATCCAGAGCCACTAACTTGGACTGGGGACATCTGTTTGTGGTTGTAAAGAGTTCACCATCAGGAAAGAAATAATAATTTGTCTTCATTTGGTTCTTTCCTCAAACAATCCAAGAGCATGTGGGAAAAAATAGAGACAACAAAATCTGCTGAAACATACTGTATATACAGTATATAGATTGAGGGAGGAAGAGAGAGAGGGGTGAGTTCTTCTTCTGAGATCTTATTCTCAAGCTATTATTACTTTTAGTTTATAACTGAGGATGTTTAAGCAGGTATAATGGAAGAATAGAAAAGGCATTTATGGCATGCATAACTTTAAATAGTAAAACAATCAGTCAACATTCAAAATAGTATGTTAATACATATGCTCCAATTGCTTTAAGTACAATCTCTAAGTGTTCTTTTACTATTTGACAGTTTTTATTTCACATTCAGGCTTATGGATAATCATCAGACAAGCAAAAGGGAAACACAATAACACCAGGCTTCAAACAAGGGGAAATATCTGGTATAACACAAGAGGCACCCAATCTATCACTTAATGGGCTTTGACAGATAAACATCGATTTTAATGATGATTTGGTTATTTCGCATTTAGCTGTGCATTTAAATTATTATGTATATGAACCTCTTGCTGAATTGTGTGTTCATAATGCCAAAATATTCCATTAACAAGCTTTCATTTTAATACAATAGGAAATTTAAAGCATGCCCTATGGAAATGAGTTTTTAACAACCGCCTCCTCTAAAAAATAAAATAATAATAATTATTTCCGTCCAGTCCTCATGCTGACACAAGACCTTTCTCTGTATAAGTATTTTGAAATTGTGAGTTCTTCACCAAAAAAATTTAATTAGTAAATGCTTCTTTTAAACTAATTTTCTATATTGAAATGACTTGTCTTTTCCATGTCTGACACAGGTTTCTCTTCAAAACCATACCACAACGATGTCGATAAGACAAAAATACCGGTCCTGATAAGTGGCTGCGTCTGCAGGTTTTCTATGTCTTTAAAGCAGCAGCATCTGAAGATCTTCGAGAAGCTGTTACACTGTCCAGTTAAGCCATTAACCAGCTGACTGGATTAGGCCAAGTACTGTATACTGCATGCAGTAAGAATCAAACAAAAGCACTACATTTAGCATACATAAGGGTTTTGAATTATAAGAGATAGCATATAAAAGTAATTAGTAAAAAAGTGCTAATTTGAAAATCTTGGAATTAAAACTAAAAGACCGCATGTGATTCCTTATCTTCACATAATTACATTCAAAACACTATCAACTACAGTACGAATGAAGTAAGAAAACCATTGTGAATTTCTCATACTAGTTGTACAGACAAATATTGGCCGTTATCACAATCCACTCTCCCGCTGCCTGACAGCATCTGAAAGGAGACTCTTTTAGACAACGTAGTTTGCTAATTTTGCAAATCACAAAGTCATGCAATTAAAAAAAATAAGCACTGTTCATTGTATTGGCACTTGCAATGTTAAAGAGACGATTTTCACCTTTGAAAAAGGCAAAAAAAAACCTTTCTGAACCATGTGCTTCATGTCCCACACCACGAAGAGACACCCACCTAAAATCTCATCTGTCTCCCAGCTGGCAAGATTTAAAACACAAAAGACACATTCGGTAAATTCATGTCAGAAAAAGAAAGTGTTAGGGTGCCTTATTCATGAGCTAAATGTAAACTGTTTTCAAAAGCTTTTGGAACAATTTAAAAGCCTCTCCTAAGTTTTAATGGTCTGTCACACTTGAACAGGTTTAAAGCTGTTACAATGAACTCTGCTGATAAGCTGATCAGCTCAGAATTAATTGTTTGGAACCGTCTCTCAGGAAACTGAGGTCTAAAGAGGTACTATTAAATCCTAATCACACCAGTGACAAAGATGATTGCTCCACTTTAAAAGAACACAAAAACCACTACAACTGACAGCATATTTAGGGGCTTTTCTTATTTTTGTATTTCTGATGGGAATAGTTTTATCTCTTAATTAAAAGGCATATTGTATACCTTTTATCACATTGAGGATACACAAATCAAATTTAGCAAGACTGTATAAGGTGTGTCATGGTCTCTTACAGCTACCAATCAAGTCTTCACCATGTTTGTAAACCACACAAAGCACACAAAATTAATAATTACTAAATTTCATTTATTTGCAGGTTGTTAAACATCCTAGGCAGGCACACAAATCAATCAATATTACAGCAAATATAAAAAGGGATGTAAGACAGACAATGGATGAAAGGGAAAGAGGGCAAATTGTCAAGACAGTTTAGATTTGAAGAAAGCAAGGTACAGCAGTATCGGAGAAGAGGGCTCATAATCCAATACACAGTCATGAACCCATTTACCCAAGTGCATCTTTACTCCGCCCCATTATTACAGCAAGAAAAAGCTTTAGTAAGTAAAAGCAAAACCGTCCAGTCAGCACGATATGTGCAACACACTTGCCGAAGTCCTTCAAAAGTAAAAATGTGATTTTACTCATGTGAAGTCCATGTACTGCTATGCAAGTCGTGCTTCTACTTGCAAAAAAAAAATTGCCTCTTATTTTTACACTATGTGCAGAAATGTGAAAGTCCACTAGAACCTTGTCATTTTCATTTACATGAGTGTGACCTACAAAAAGACAGGTACTCATCTCTATTACGGTACCAAGCTCAAAATCACCTGTATTCTTCAAACCACTAGATCACCCATCCACCTATTTTCAGTAACCACTTACTGTACTTCCATACAGGGTCAGAGTTCCAGAGCCAGAGAGGCAGGCTACACACTGCATACAGGAGCAAGTTATAAAGGCTCATTTACCTGCACAGCATGCCTTTGAACTGAGGGAGGAAATGAAAGAGTTGGAAACTCTCGGGACGTAGGTTGAACACACGATATACACGTGACCAGCCCCATCCCAGGAAAAAAGTTTATAAGGCTACAGAAAAGTATAACAGAATAACCTTACGTGATCTCAGATTTCTTTTATATACAGTATACAGTACATGTCTATACAATAATAAATCATTCTATATTCATAGGCTGTTGAACCAGTAGGTGGTGGTTACCCCTGTAGGCTCACTAAGGTCCACTCTGGGATTGAACAACCTTTCCTACCTGACGTTCTTATCCAATCTGCTCTGAACTGCTCCACCTGGTGCAGAACGCCTGCGGTGCTTCACAACAGACGGGATTGAGAAAAGGGTTGAGAAAGTGGGTCCCTTTCTCCACAAAACAAGGCTCATTAGTCAGAACTTCAATCTAACGCCTCCTACACCACCGCTTGTCCCTGGTCACCGCTTTGAAATTCTGGTCCCGAGCTCCTGGTGCCACCTACTGATCCAAAACCACTTTTAACAGGATCCTGGTATTTCCTGGAGGACTCCCATCTCATTACAGACCAGGCCCAATCTTGCTAAGCCTTTTAGATATAACAGGAACAGTCTAGATTGTTCTAACACTGCTGTCAGGACAGTAAAACTTTCATATGCGGCCTACGTATTATTAAACTGCTAATTCACTTTATTTATTGACTTATCTTCATAATTCATAAATTATCTTTATTATTAAGTGCACAGAGATTTCAGTTTTGGTAGCACAGACCGTATAGGACATTTTGAGACATTGTTTTGACCAATTTATTATTTTACGTGAGCTTAGTGGTAGCAGTATTCTTTTATTAAATAATCTGATTTATATTTTTCGAACTCTTATTATCTTTATCTCCATGTTTCTCCCAACATCCTGAAGCTTCTACTTCCGTACAAAGGAAGCTACTGCACCTTTTTTAAAGGAAGGGGAAACAAATAGGTCCAAACCTGTCATCCCTTTTCTGAATACCGGCCATTGACATTAAAATGCTTGCTCAGTTCCACAATGCTTTTTCCATGCTTAGAAGGCAGGTCAAGGCATCTCTCTAGGAAAATTCGCTGGTGGTCCAGAGTGACTGAGAACATCAGACACTCCAAACCGAGGTTGGTAATTAGCTTTCTGGAATGACTATGGTTTCCTGAGTGTTGTCAGGTTTTATAAATGGCTGTTTATTTGTAATGGATGATTTAACTGCCATATTGAAAGATGTGTCAAACATGAGAAGAAGAAAATATTTCTAATATATCATGCTCACACATTGAGACAGACACCTGCGGAGGTATTTTGTTTTCATCTTTTGTCTTCGGATTCATGACTCTGAAGTGGTTTTTTTTTAAGCAATAAATGTGCTGCAGGAACAAAGAGACCCTGTGCTTTTACTAATATCCGAATGCCTTCTGGGTTCAACCTTTCTTGCACACACGATTGAGTGAAAAAAATAATGACTTTGTTAATAACATTCTTGAAAGTAGATGCAAGTTAGTGCAGTTCCGTTCTTGAGCCAAAGTGGATTGCTTAGCTGTTCCTGAACCATTCACTTTCAAAGAGCCTGTTCTACATTGTGATATAATCTCATCACTCTGCTCCACGGTCAAGACTATGTACAGTATACAAACTATTTCTGACATAACACATAAACAAAAGGACAGTAGTGCAGAAATGCGTGACCTTATGTTAAAATGACAAAAAAGACATTTAGAACAACTGAATCTCTAGTACTGGCATGAGGTCACAATAACCAGACAAGGTGCTAGGGCAGAAAGCACATAGTGCGGGTGGTGAAGAACTAAAAAATGAAATATTATGTAAATACTTTAGACGTAAAAATTACCAAAGGAAAACAAAATGAAATTAAAAAAGTGATCCTATTCATGCCTATTCCTAGCAATGGAAAGAAATGAACGTATTTCACTCTTGATCAGAAAAGACTACAAAGGGGCCTGAAGCATTGTGTGTAAGTGCATTTAAAACTGAGAACAGGAGCCACTTCTTTACTCAAAAGGTTGGGGGAGTATCTAGGCAGAAAAGCTGCTGAAGCTAAAACACTGGATTCCTTCAAGAAATGGATAAGTCTCTGGTCAATAGTACCTTCTAACTATGACTAAAATGACCAAATTATCCAAATGTCCTCCTCCAATTTGTAACCATTCTTCTGTTCCAGTATTATAGGAAAAATGTGATTTTCTTTTCTGCCTAAAGAATTGATTCTGGGGTTAAAAGAGAACTGTTTGCAATCTTCACTCTTCTGTACCTGGCATTGAAACGTTTCTCTTTAAATACAAATGATGAGAGAGTGCAGCAGGGGAAAGCATGTACAGTACCGACGCGTGTTTTACAGTACGGTACAGTACCAGACACGATGAACGAAACGGTGGACAGGAAAGAAGAGGCTGGATGAAGTGAGAAAAAGGCAGCTTGGATAACTTGCAACAGTTAAGCAGTTACATTTGGAAATGCAGTTTTATAAGGCAATCAGTTACGGGAAATACATTAAAATCAATCAAAAAATGGAAGGACAAGAACTTTTCAACTTGAGGCCGGGTGATTTAAAACTGATGGACGGGCCAAATGTGCAGTAAGTGCTTGTCATCACTGAATAATAAATTACAGTTTCAATACCGCTACCTGGGGGAAAGAAAGGGTATTGATTTTATTTAACCACTTCACTGCAAGTGAAATGACTCTGATTATTTTAGTTTTATAATGACACAACATTTAGCTACACATATTTCCTAATACAGCTACTGGCGCGGAGAGCAACCCCAATACAAAGCTGAAATTACAGCACGTCCCTCAATAACATCAACTTTATACTGAGCATCTGCAGATATGAAAGAGACATACAGTACAGTACATAAAGTGGTTTCCTATTCTAAATTTGTTATAACATACAGTGCAGGGAAATGAGTTAAAGAAAAATCCAAATGAAACATAAAATCAAAAAAGGAGGACACATACGGTATGCTACTGTTAAAGCCCCATACTTTACATACACATCTACTGTACATTTGAAAATTATTCATTCAAGTTCATCAGGTTCTTCATCAAATGGGATGATTGAGGAAAACCCTTGGAATGATCTCACCCGCAAAGCACCGCAGAGAGAGATCCCTCTGCATTTTTCAGAGTTTGACAGACATGATTAAGACGGCAAAAGATGGTGTCGGTCGTGATGAGCCCCTGCTCTCAGCATCTGTGATGGAGAAGAATGCTGTGGGAGTTGATATTTCCAGCTCATCCTTTGCCAATGGTTCCAGTCCAGAAACTGGCACCTCTTCTACCTCGGGCATTGAAGTCTCCATGGAGAAAGAATCTGTGCTGCTTGGGGATTTCACAAAGAATCCGGCTGAGCTTGGCACAGAAATCTTCCTTGGCTTCATCGTCTGACTCTACAGCAGGAGCGTACAGGGACATCGCCAAGACATATTGGTTCTCTGTTAATTTGATCCAAAAGGTTGTGATTCACTCATCAGTTCCAACAAAGACCTCACACAGGCGTTCAATTATTTCTTTCTTGATGGCATTTCTGACTCATTGGGGCTTGACATTCTTTCTCTGATTTCACCTTCCATAAAAAAGTATAGTCCCCTCTACAGTATGTTCTTTGACTTGCACTTCTCCTGCACATTGGGTTTCACTCAGAGCAGTGATGTCAATGTCATACTGTATCTCCCTGAGTTCTTGGGCTACAGATGCATGACAGTGCTCTGTACAGTCATTGTCAGTACAGTCCATGAGGGACAGTCCATTACTTTGTTGATGTTCTAGGTCTCGCAGTTTTAATACTTTCTTTTGTGCTGTGGACCACATGAAGTGTCCTTCTGGATGCAGCTATCCAATCAGTAGCGATGAGGCACGCTCTACAGTATCTGTCCGTGATTCACTTCGACAAAATTGGCGAACAGAGGAGATCCCAAAAGGCACTGCTCAGTGGCCGTTACAGCTGACAAAACTCAATTCCATACATGACTAGGAAGTTCAATACAATGTTCCTGTCACACTGTGCTGGTCAACAAAGGACTTGAAGAAGATGTTGCAGGTGGACTTAAGTCCTTCTTTACTTCACCCTGTTGATGCTTTGTCGTGGTTCCATGCTGAGGACTGGGGGGGAGACATGGGATTAATATTTAAGTAAGCTGGGGGAATGCCTGGCTCCATTTACTTGACTTAAGTTTAAACTGTACAACTTCTCCAGTCTCTGCAAAAGAAGTCAAGTGAACTATGTTTAAAGAGGATGGCATATTTTTTCATTAGATTCTGAAAAGCAATAAATCCCTACTGCATTTTTAAGTGCGCACAAGATTCAATGCTATTCACAAGCTGCATAAATGAGTTTTCCCCACTGGGAATTAAGAAGGTTTTCCTTGGAAATGTGGTAATAACAAAGTCCTGAAGAAATGTCATTAGTTTGTGGAATAAAGACTCATATGGCATACTGCCTATATTACTGCACGTTCTGAACAAGCTCATATTACATTCACGCCTGTAGTACTAATTCTCAACAGCTGGAAAACTCCTCACATTTAATCTAACACTTCAAAACCTCCAACAACACCTTAGGACATTTAAATTAAAGCTTCATAATCCTGGACTTAATATGAAAATTCCTTCCCTCCAAACTTAAATGGATCTGGCTTGTTCCCAAAACCATTATTCTGCTCCTTACTCCTTTAAACTGTTTTTTAATTATATTCTTACTATCTTACACAGTACCACTTTAGATTAGAGGCTATAAATTCTATTATATAAACTTTATAACCTATAATAGATTCAGAGCATTATAATGTTATAAATAAACTAGTTGTTTATGAGAATCAAAGTATTTTGTCACCAAGTAATGCAAGTGCAAGCAAATTGCACACTCTACAGAAACACACTGTATCTTTGCAGACTCCGATTATAAGTTTAAAAAAGTTAAGACTTAATAAGCAAATAATTTTCTCAGAACAGAAGGATAAACATAAGTTGTTTGGGCATCTTTTCCTCTAAACTCTTATTCAATGGCACATGGATCGGACTCACTATCTCTTTACTTTGTTACGATCATAAGATAAAAACAAAATTCTTCGTTGTCTCTGCTCAATGTGAGCTCACTATGCACAGTCTAAGAAAGTGTTCAGTGACACCGCAACCTCAAAAAAGCAATTATTATCAATAATCAATATCAATAATCAATCTGACTTAATAGTATGCAGCTGACTATTTTACTCATTATTTGAGTAAAATTGTGTGTGGCTCCACACAAGCCAGCACTCACTGTTCCTTCCAACAGAAGTTTACTACAGTGATCAGCCTCCAATTCCTGTATAATAGGGACACTCTTAAACAAAGTTACTGGTTAAACTTACAGAAAACCAGATGTGGGAAACTGAAAGGCTGCAGAAATTGTGTTGCTCTCTACTTGAGGAAATGAGGACCAACTGCATTTTATCTGAAGAAAGAATCAAAATATATTTTTTAATGTTCACTCAGAATCGATATTTCCCTATTCCCTCTATCAAAATAAATATATAGACAGTACAATTGAGAGTTATCAGGAAAATAATCCACTAGAGCTGTGATTCTCAAACTTTTTCGATGACAGAACCCTTTTCTGTCGAAGCTCCTGGATTCCCAGCAACCTTTTTTTTTACTTTTCAGGATTAGCTATGGCGGTGTTCTGCAAAAAGCATTCAAGGACTGCTATTCAGAGGCAATTTAGCCAATTATTAAGGAAAAAACTATCGATTGCCTTTGTTTTAATTGTAAGCCTCTCATGAACCCATTGAGTTCATTTCGGTCATGTATTAATCACATGATAACTTGTCTACGATTAGCACCCCTAGAGTTCAATAAAGCTTAATCACCGAAATACACTTTGAGAATCAACGTTCTTACTGCCGGTTCGACCAAGTTAGGGTTTTTTCCAGACGGGGTGTTATCTTAAAATGTCCTCCCCAGCTGAATAGGTTTGGGCAGGATTGCTCCTTTGTAACAAGATGGCATGTTCTCACTGCAAGCGCCGGTGTCCAGGTGGAATCTAGAAGCAGACTGTGCTTTCATTCTCATGATTACCCTTAGAGTTATGGCTAATCCCATAGAACGCCTATCCTAACAGCTCCTTTTCCCATGGAATTCTATTCCCTCACAGGGCTCTATCCTCGTTCAGCCCAGGTGTGACTAATTCTGCAGCTCTTTCCAGTCTTTCAGCGGCCATCTTGCCTCAAAGCCACACCACAAAGGTTTGAGCCAAAATGGAAGCCACTTCTCACAGCTGCAATGCCTTTGAGGATTGTGAATACTCTAATCAAGCCTCTATGAGTGGCCTGCTCTATTCAAGGTTAGAAAATAATTCGTTCCTTGAGTCTTTCAAAGTAGGACGTTGCTTCTTTAGAGAGATGTATTTTTTAATATTTTTGTAAAGTGGTGATCACTGCACCTCGTATCTTCTTGTATCACGGCTTCATAAAGAAAATGAGGAAAAATATGATGGAGAGCTTTCTGCATTTATATTAATATTAATCACGCAATATTCAAGGAATTTAGATAGGAAAATTCCAGTGGAGATCCTGATTTAATTGTTTAGCATCAGCAATAAAAGGCTACGATTTCAACATCTTAGACGCATACAAAATCCTAAACAAAACATCCAGACTATTCAACATAAAGGCATCTGTTTGAATTGATATATGACCCGTTTCACACGGAGAAAAAAAGGCAGCATTTTGCATGCTTCTCATACTGTAAACGGATTCCTCAATCAAGCTAATCCTGAGACAATGCACCGCGGTAATGCTGAAGTCTTCTTTCTGTGACAGCTTGACATGGCCAGCACTTCCCACTGTAATGGAAAAGCAGACCCGCACAACAGTTCATCAACATACAGATGTTCTTCCGTTGCGATTTGCTTCTGCAGCCAACAGCTAAATTCACAAATCAAATCTGCATGCAAAATTGCATGTAAAACAAGGACGTAAACTCCAGTACACACATGAAAGGCATAAAGAACAGCTTGTGTTACACCATCCCAGTCACAGCACTGGACTTCCTCAGAGTGTCCACACACATGAGCCCTGAGTATATCGCATATGGAACTAAGTAAATGGGTCTGGTAACTTTACTGCATTGGGTCACGCTATACTTAAAAGCTCTTTTTAATATTTTTTATTGTAACCATTTTACAGATCTCAGGGGAAAGAAAGCATCTCAAATATTTTTTATAGGTTTTCATGGTAAAGTCTATGGATTTTTCCAGAGCCATAAAGTTTTTAAAAAAATCAAAAATGCATGAACTAATGTACTTCCTCAAGTTGAAGTATTTCCTTTTCACAACACAGTAATTTATTTATGAAAACTGAACATGTCAGCCTGTGTTGATCTATGCAGTTTCTATTGATCACCTGTGTGAAAAATTACTTTTTTGGGTTTGCTAAAAACTGGACAGCTTTCATCCATCAAAAATGAGTTTGATAATCTTGTTTCACAGTCTGCCTACAGTATGTTGGTCCACATGTAAAATAGCTACTCCCTCATCATATGTGAAACAATACGCAGCTGATAACCATCCCATTATTTCATTGGTCTCTATTATTATAGGTATTTGCACTTAATACGTTATATTAAATGCAAATACCTCATTTGTTTCTACGTTTGAAATCAAGTAAATCTGTACCGATAAAAATCGACCACCTGAGTCTCTGTCAAGCACTTCATAACACTCAACTGCATAATCTGTGACAAATAATAATGAAGTTGCAGAAATTCATGGTATTCATGCATTCAAAATGTTACTAAAATGCACTCATTGCGCCATGACTGAAAACTGTCAAGTGACCTGCTGACATTATGGCCACCACTAGAGAAGTCCATTGCCCCTCCACTCCCAATTACAAACCCACAAGCAACAAAGATGAGCTATTTTTAAATATCTGTTTACCACTTCCAGAAAGAACATGCTAATTAATTGGAGTGGCTGATTTGCTTATAGATTCCAAAATGAGTTCTAATTATGTTATTATACCCACATAAATCATATCACGCATGATAAGACGTTTTAATGCTTCTGATATATTTATATTCATCTTCACACATTAATGCAATTAATGAAACAGACAGCAAAACAAAGGCAGGCTTGTTTTCAACTCAAGCAGGAAATACCAGAAGTATTTAAATCGGCACAACACTTCTCAAAGGCATCCAGTAAAAGTCACCAAGTAATCAGCAAAAAAAACAAACAATTTTCTTACCACACTGTACTGCATAACTAACTTTGGTATAAAATTATTCCCAACTGTTCTGCCTGAAATTCAAGTTCAAGTAAACATCTATCTTCAGGGGAGCTGAAAACAGAGATGAACTGACAAGCATCTCGCTCACATCTATCAAATCGGGGGCGGTGCATCCTGGCATTGCAACGGAGCTACATGTATGTGGCACCGGGGTTTTTTTCTGTCTGCTATGGTGGTATCGGACCTGAAACATTTGGCAGTGCTGACGTGAGTTTCTGCCCGCTGCCAAACCCCCAGCAGGGCAGTGCAAAAGCACAGAAGGCAGCAAGGGAGTGCGTGGAGCCTACTCACAGCAGGTTGCCCAGGGCAGCAGGTGTAGCTGCCGTGTGACTGGTAGTGGAGGCTGGCTCGAGGGAAGGGATATGTGTTCCAGGCAGCCTGACTACTGTTCCACTGTGAGGAAAAGCCAGGGCTCATGGTCACTTGCGCTTTACTGTTGTAAGCTCTCACCGCAGCGCTGGCCTATAAAAAGGAGAAACAGAAAATCAATGCATCAATACTGGATCAGGGGGGGCGACCCCTCTTCTGCCCTCAGGCGGGAACCTTGAGGTCGGGCAACAGGAAGCGACTCCTTGTGACTGCCTTCGCCTCCTCCTACGCTTTGAGCTTGAAACCTGCGCTAAAATGACATGTTCTGTTCTTTTCGGAAATGCCCTAACTCTGGATTTACAAGTTCTGACTCGCTAGAAATGCATCAACTGTCACGATACGATGCTCGTATCAAAGTCGTTGTTATGTTTCAAGTAATTCATTTCGAAATGAAGCTGAAATAACCTGAAAAAAATGTAGTGCATTTTTTTACTCGGCATTATGTTAAATTGGAAACAGGTAATATATCAGCCCTGCTGCTTGAATGGGAGTATCAAAGAGAAATGTTCATTCACTGTTAATTTTCCATTTTTATCTTTTCAAAGAAATCGATTTTTTAAATTACAAAATAATTTGAAACTATTCAAATCTGAACAGAAGGTTCACACTGAACACTATTTCCTGAGGATCAGTGCTGCTGATAAACACTGACATACTGACACACATTTCTCAATGAACTGCTTCTTAATCATTTGCAATAAAAATCATGTTACTTGGGATGAAAAGAGTGCTGTGCAACACACAGGGGAATTACAAGGTCTTTCAATCACAGTCTGAAAGCACTGTCCAGACGTAAAAGAAGCATATAGGAGCAAGTCTAGATAACAATCACTGATTGAGTGGTCTGGGACAATATCCACTGAAGATAAAGTTTGAGAAGTGTCATCCATGGTTCTATGAGAACATAAAAAATGGAAGTTATATTCAAAGCAAACTAATTTAGAAGGCGCAATGCATAAGAAAGTATTCCAAGCTGAACCTCCAGCAGAGATAAAATATCGGTTACAGTACATATGTGGCTAGTAGCTTTATGAGGGAGAAGAGATTAGGGCCAACACTGAAATAGTTGGACGCCAACCAAAAGTGTGTGTGTGTGTGGGGGGGGGGGACCTATGTATCTGCCTATGCTCACATCAGGATCGGTGAAGTGGAAGCCGAGATCCGGTGCACACTGACCCCATGTGCTTGCAACACCGGAGCAAAATGGGAGTTCGCAACCGGGGGGTTCCTGTGGTGGAAGTGAAGAAGGAAGAAGGACAGAGTGGGCAGGATTAGGGAGAGAGAGGAAAGGGGAAGGGGGACAAAAGTGCCACATTTGCTCAGAGTTTCTGGAAGGCTGGCTGACCTGAAAGCAGAATGAAAGGCTGAAGAGGCAGGAAAGCACCAGCAGTCCTGGATAAATGCAATGAAGGTAACATCCCAGCAGCAGCATATGTGAAGCTGTTTGGACTGTGGGAAAGCAAGATGCAGAGTGCTAGAAGAGAAGTGTGCAGCGGCATGTTCAGTCAGGGAACTTTTATACACAGGGAAGTAGAAGTGTTTGACCTCTACTTAAATTTCTGTACCTTAACACCATAAGGCACAGATGGGTGTGCCAGAAGAGAGTGTTCTTAGGTCTCCATTCCTGCTATATAGTATGTGAGTTGTAGAGATTGGCAATTACTCCAACTTGGGGAGGTATAGAAAATAAATTAATTGGTTATTCCAAATTGAAGAAGACAAAATTACAGTAATAAAGCTTCCATGGCCATCTCAATGCACTTAACAATGTAGCAAGCCAAAGCAAAAATATAGAGAAACAGATACACAAATTAATAAAATAGATTAAACGCAATTAAAAACTAGTGTATACAAGTAATTTTTAAGATGGGATTTGAAAGTGTTCACTGACTTGCAAGATCTAATATTAGCTGAGAGATTATTCCACATCCTTGGAGCAACAGAACAGAGTCTTGTTTTGGGCTATAAAGGAAGGATAGAATCCAAAATACATAAACAACATGTTCTGTACGTGCATAGGGAGTAAACAATTTACTCATGCAATAAGGAGCCAAGCCATTCAAGGTTTAAGCTCTTAAAGGTAAAGCTGATTTTTTTTCTTTTTTTTTTAAATCAATAGATACAGTGTAAGGAGACTAGAACAGGAGAGATAAGCTCATGCTTTCTAATATAAATTAAGACCTGGACTAAAGTAATCAAGCCAGGAAATGACAAAAGTATGCATGAGCTTCAAGAAATTTTTTGCATTAGATTTAGAGATATATGAGGCTAAAACCAATGTCGATCAAAAGACAACTTCACATCACTACTAACATGACCAAGTCCAAAGCCTGGATCAACGATTACATCACAATTCCTGACCAGAGTACCTGCAGTGGGTCCAATACTTCAATATTTTGAATAATGAACAACACTATTGTGGGCTTGATGAAGAGACACAATCGGCATAACATTATGTTTCAGAATCGAGATAAAAAAAACACGTTGCATCCATTTTTAACATTGTGTAAACAGATGTAGGAACAATGCCCAGTTTGAACAAATTGTTTTCTAGCGGTTAGATTCAAACCACAAGAAAGTAGTTCCAGTAATACCAACAACACTCTCTAATCCATTCAGCAAGATAGTACGATTAACAACATCAAAGGCAGAACTGTGGCCCAGCAAAGAAAAACAGAAAAAATGTTTCCTTTTACTTTTAATTCCACTTTAGAAATGTCACTTTTGCTTGAAGCACCAGTCCAGTATTCAGGGTGGCGAATCACATCTTCTATTCTTCACTGTTAGGAAGACCAACTCCGAGAACATGGACTACGTTTAAAGATCATTTAGATCAATTGCTGTGGCATTTCACTTAAAAGAAGATGTGCAATATGTATATAAATGATGCTAGTGTTTCGTAAAGACTTGTTCACATACAGAATTTGTCTTCAGAAAATCCAAATGTGTATTACATCCAGTATACAAATACCGACTGTATTACAAGTGACTAAAATGGCTCTGTCAAATACATCAGCCCATCCATTTTCTAAATACTTCACCCAATTCAGGGTCACAGGGGAGCAACAGGCGCAAGGCAGGGTACACCCTGGACAGGGCACCAGTGTATCACAGGGCACACACCGACATAGACACATACAGGAACACCAGGGCCAGTTTTCCCAGAAGCCAGTTATCATGCCAGTATGTTTTTGGACTGTGAGAGGAAACAGGAGCGCCTGGAGAAACATCATGTGAACACAGGGAGACCATACAGACTCCCAGGAATCGAACCCAGGGCCCCAGTGCTGTGAGGCAGCAATGCTAACTACCGCACCACCTTGCACCTTCTGTCAAATCGAGTCTGCGCGGAAATTTCCATTTTAAAATTAGCATGATTCAAACACATGATTTATTTCTGACAAACAGATGTAAACAGCTCTGGCAATGAAGTGAAATTTGTTCCCGTTCATTTTAAATTAGTCAGATACCAAGCTGAAGTGGGTCAGAACAGCTGAATCATGTAACGGATTATTATTTAGATGACTTATATTCTGTTGTCAGCTGTTTTTAATTACAATCACAGGCTACAGGAAAAAAAAAGGTAAAACAGAAGTAAAAGTTTGTGCACGTATTGAAGATCACATACTGTATTATAATATAGTCTGTGACGTAGTGTTATATAGCTTTTAGCTTGTCTATAGACAAATTACTACATTTTCTAGACAAAACATAATTTAGATTTTTTTTTAAATACCTACATGTGTGTAACAGTCTTTCAGACTTAATAGGATGTGACTAAGTCAAAAAGAAAATGCTTTCTGTTGATCACAGAAACAAACAAGATCAATGACAGCACTGAAAAACACAGCTTTGAATCTATACTTTTAAATACACTGTTCTTAGATTTAAATATGTTTAACAAATAATGGCAGAATGTATAACATAATTGTGAACGTAAACGTACAGGTGCAGTACTACTGCAACATGTCGTGCAAACATCAAGAAAAGGAGAAGCTACTGTAGCCGAAACCAACCTTACTACACTGATGCTAAGATTTTTAAACGGATGCTACAAAACATTTCAAACCAACCGCTAATTATTAATGAACATATTGTTTAAGCCAGAGTGATCTCCAGGTAAAATTGTTAGAAGCTGCTAAATAAATGCAAGATGACATTTTAAATTGTGTAGTTCTGCGTTTTTATGCATCTTTCAATGTTAACCAAAACAGCTCACCATTAAACAGTTCGTATTTTTATCCATTCTCGTTTGTGCACTTCAGTCCCGCCTTTGAAATTGTTAATCGTACTATCTCATTGAATAGATCAGAACTGGTTATTAGCAGCACTGAAGTGCTTTCTCATTGTGCAACGTTTATCTAGCTGCTAAAAATAATTTGTTCTATTTGAACATTGTTCCTCCTAACTACAAAGTTGGTTACATTGGTGTCCCTCAAGGCTTCATGCTTGGTGGTGTTTTTTTTTTTTAATTTGATATCAATTCATATGGTGTGATTGTCCAGGACACGCTGATCCTTATTTAGTTTGTGGACAATCTAGTTCAATTCTTGTTGGCACTTTTCTGGGTCTTCAGAAAGTAATCTTCTAGACCAGTGGTGTCATGTCCTTAAAAACATCCTCTTTTTTTGTTTTTACCACATTTCGTTCTTTAACAACTTTAGTCCACTACAGAACTAAGAAATAAATACTTGCTCGTGATTCATAATACAGTACAAATAGGACTGGAAAACAGTATCATCTGATTAATTACCTGTCACAAAATAGGAAAGGTCACTGTATTATTAGAAGGTCAGTTGGCAACCCAGGAATGTTTATAGGATATGAGAGTGAATAAGCTACATTATTTCTTTTGAAATCCATTTTGATCTGAAAACCATTAAAATGGACTGTGAACACTTGCCAAGCTCTTCTTTATCCTCTAAAAACATCAAATTCAAGTACTCCATTATTTTTTGGCAGAAAAGTAAGAAAATAATGACAAATAATCAAATCAATTGATCAATCAAAATCAATAATTAATAATATGACCATTTGGAAGTTCAGTACATATTCTATAATTACTGTATATATGATTGTTTATGCATACAGCAACCTTAAAATCTTTACAGTATGTGTCTGACAGAAGAAAGATGCAAAGGTAACAGTCTGGAATTTCAGCCATTCTAAAAGCAACATAACAATAGGAGTCTTAGCAGGGCAGCTCCAGGAAATGTTCATTTAAATGGACAGTAGCATGGCAGATCGTGAAAACCAAAGTCATCATCACACAAGCTCCTGGGAAGCAACTTTGATTCCTTCTTCTTGGAATACACATTCCAAAACGAGGGTTAGCCCGGGCTCGGGAGGTCAGACGATGTCGGGTAGAAACCTATGCCCTTGGGAGGAGACGACCTGGTACTCGGCGGTTCTCAAGACATCCGATCCCTCAATGCTGAGCGAGGAGGAAAGGGTGACCTGGAAACATACAGTATAGCCCTACACAAAGACACACCAGAAGGACAAGCAAAGCACAGGGAAACTAGGAACAGGACAGAGTAGGAGCGCCCTCTAGCTGTAGAGGGCGTGACAGTACTCCCCCTCCCCCTTCACGGGCGGCTCCTGATGCCCAAAAAACAAAAGAGCTGCACAGTACTGGGGGGGAGGAAAAACCTCATTTAACTGAAAGGAAACCTCTGGGAGTCCACGGCTGAGAGGGTAAAAACCTTTATTGAGTAGAGGAAGGGGAGGCAAGGCAGGGCTCCGGGGAGACAGTTATAACACTATAGTTTATTTTTAAGTTTATTTTGTAGTCTGACATATTGAACAAGCGTACCACGGTTGGTCCCATCACTGGAATGGGAAACCTGTAATGATGAAGACAATGGTGTGGATGGACCAGTCTTTTTTTTGGGTGTGGATGGACCAGTACTATAGGTGCCATGATTCAATGTGGTTCAGTATAAAATAATAATATACACGTTAGGAGACAGCATCTCTAACCACCACATGAGGTTAGAGATGCAGTGGAAGATGCAAGGAGCAGATACGGACACAAATTTAATAGAAAACCTTTCTGAAGAAAAGGGTTTTGAGTCAGGATTTGAAAGGGATCAGGGAAGACCACTCTCTGATATCCTTGGGGAAAGATTTCCAGAGCTCTGGGGTGCAGCAGGAGACAGACAGGACACCAGAATCCAGCAGCACTGGAACAAACCACTGCCACAATACAGTGATAGGGAACACTGCGCTGAAGGAAGTAGCACCTTAATCCATGGTCTGACTGCCTGGTCATTAAAGACCCAATAGCACTATTTGTAAAAATACAGGTGTTGTCTGGTTTTGTGGCTAATTTCCACACTGAGCTAGCACATTCTGACCTCTGAGTACTGCCTAAATCCTTACCTAGATCACCGAAAGCAAACAAAATACCATAGGAGAAAGGAATACAAAGATTTAAAAAGCTTAGAAAATGAATATATACCTCATAAAGGGATCAATTGTTAACATTTTATAAAAGTTAACTGAGCACCAGCATAACTTGTGTTCCATATTTATTAATGATGAGATGCTTCTTTAGACTGAGTTAAAAATGTTGTCTGGGTGTTACCCAATGGTAAAACATTCCCAGGAAATCATATTCCTTTTCTTAGGAATGCTCTCTGAATTTTTTATGAACCGTTTTACATTCGCTGAGTACCGTCTCTGTTGCAAAATCAACATTGATGTTCACATTGTATGAATGCCTTTATTAGTGTGCCAGAACACCGGCTTTGGAATGCAAGCCATGCAGTATAGGGTTTCTTCATATTATATGATTGAGACTGAGACTGCTGCTGTTTCCTTGGTCTGTCATTGGAAAGTCAAAGCCCAGTCCCCACCCAGCTGCCTTCAGTGCCTCTCATTTCCAGAGGACATGCTTGGCAACACGACACAGAGCTTGATCTGCTAAGCAGTGAAACGCTCTGTTATAGTACATTTCATATTAGAGGAGTGCTGTGTATTCTCCCTACCCTTACCATTTGCTAAGGCATTCAGTGGAAGAGCAAAACCTTAGCGATCTAATTCACAGCAATTTACAAGGAAATATAAACCACCTTACTAGGTTCCTGAGACTAAAATAACATTAACAATATTTTATTTTCAATATGATTACATTACACTATAAAACCATGTCTTTAAGCCAGAAACACTGCACTTGACTTTAAAATGAACTACAGAGGACATGTGGCCTATTAACAACAGAATAATGGATCCTTGACATCTGCCCAGATTTACAGTAAATCCAGACAAGGGTTAAATTATTAATAGATGAAACACTACAAATGGCAATCTAAGCATATTTCAAATAAATCAGATCAATTTGCTGTTAAACAGAGTGGAGGCTTTCAATCAAGCTTCAAACTAGAATACACAGGACTGAATCTATACAGGGCATAGCGAAAATGTACAGTAAAGGTGCCAACAACCATATTTCGTTTGCTCATAATGGGTACAGTATGTTCATAACAATATGTTAGAGAACTGAATTCAACATTTTCTCATGCTTTTTAATAAAAATCTAATTGATTATTCTGCAGATCAACAGAACCTACAAATCTACCAAACCTTCCGAATGCCTTAAAGAAAGTTTTTTAAGAGACCCATGGAATTATTCAGCATCATCAGGCCAATGGTGAAGAACTAAAGCGTATGACCCACTCTCAAATGTTAATATGAAATGTGCACCTTGTTAATTCATATGATCATGAATACTGTCAATTTAATTCTACAGTTACAAATGAGAGGAGGACATTCAACCAATCTCACTTGTTTGATTTTTTTATCTGAGTAGCTCATTGATCCAAGGATCTCATCCAGCTGTTTCTTGAATGAAGCTCAGGTATCTGCTTCAACAAAATTACTTTATACTGTATGTTGTTCCATACTCCTGACCCACTGCAAAAAGAAAGTCCTGCTGTTTTTGGCTTTAGATGCACCGCCACACAGTTTCCAGTTTCCATAGTGGGAATATCTTTCTTGTAGTTTGAAAACATAAATTGTACACTGCATTCTGAGTAAGTGCTTACAAGTGTAATGCACAGTTGTAATTTCTGGATTTAAATTATACAATTCTTATAGTTTCAAATGAATTTATTAAACTGCACTTAAATGGCTTGACTCTAACATTATTAGTGTCGGGTGAATGTCACTTTCTCTTGTTTGTATGCAGGGTTCTTTCCACACAAATGAAGACAGATATACCTGTACACATTCTACAGAAAGCTTGTGAGTCAGAAATGACTAGTACCACCGGTTATCCCAGATCTCAAAAGATAAGCAAGGTAAACCCCAAAGAAAACCAGGCTGCGGTTGGTGGACAAAACCAGTGTCAGTCTTGCCTCTAGACCAGAATTACTAAAACCAATACTCCACTCTGGTAACCAGGGACACTGCGCCAAAGAAGGTGTTTTCCTTCATACTGTATGAGACCATAACCAACGTCCTGACAATTTTTTTGATCCAATGGCACATTTCCTAAGATTAGGGATGTTAAATGTGGTGTCCTATTTAAATTACAATCTGTGTTTGTAGATCCTGTCTCATCTAAAAATTCTCCCTTAATTCAAGTTGTGAAATAGAGCAGTTTCTCTGTTCTCTACATGATCTGCTGTGCAGTGGGACTGCGAGTGCATCACGACTTCCATGTTTCACCCAGGTGGTTTCTGCACTTCAGTCATAGATGAAGTGGATCCTAAAAGTGAATCCTAAATGCTTCAAGATTCATGAAGATGCAAAACTCTAGAAAATTAATTTCCTTTTTCAACCTTAGACAAAAATGACATTTCTTAAAAAAACAGTTTGTCTGCTGTCAGGATAATGAAGATAGTCAACCAGCACACACTCTAAGCAAACAATTTCCAAAAATACACTTTATCTTATTAATTTGTCATGTTATTAGTATTACTCAGAGAGCAGGATTTCCCCTTACTGTACATGAACAATTACACACTGAACTCCTGAATCGCAAGAGGAATAAGGAAAATAATATCAATAAAGTAATCTATACTACCACAAATCTGTGTTTTTCCACATACTGTATGCAGCTAAAAATGTGCAATTTGAAGAAAAAAGAAATTTCAACATATTTCTATCCTATAAAAGAGACTGTCATATATTTACAATAAATCTTGTTTCTTCCCAATATCTTTGGAGCAGTGAAATATGTGTGCATTACTCTTCTATGAAGGAAAGGAACAGCTGTCTACAGAAAAGCACCCAGGCATATCCGTTAAAATGTTCTCTCTTAAACATCCCTTACAAGATTTCCTTGATACAAAAATCAAGTAAAAATTGTTAGATTCCACACAATTGTTCAACACACTTTTTACAGTTGTAATTATACACATATGTTAAAGTATCAAGAATGACACATCTAGACATCTACAGTAAATTTTACAAATTTGTCAAAATGGCTGTTTCTTGGATAAATGAGTCATCCAAATATTGCTTTGGTACCGTAGTTGTCATCGAAAAACCACGCTGCATAATGTTCCATTTGGCATCTCATGAAAGATGTGAGTCACATTACTCATATCCTGATTGATTCACATCCTGAAATTGTAGAGTGAAATGGCTCAACACATGGATTCCCTTCATTTTCCCCTTACAAAATCACCTTGCAGATGGTCTGTCTTTAAAAGCTAATGCCATTAACTGTGGAGATCTTTACAATTCTGCACAATGAAATCCTTTGCAAATGAAGCAAACGTGATCTTTGTATGCTTCTGTGTAAGCTCTCTTAGACTGGTTCTCTCCGGTTTTGCAACTCATTATCTGATCCAGAGTCAAGCAAAATAAACCAAGGTCCAACCAAGCAGGAGCCTCTGCTTCCTGGTTTTTAACTGTCACCTGACCAATCACCTTCCCCGAACTGGTCAGGTGACTGAGGGCAGCAGCATTCTGGGGAATGTAGTTCATACAAGGATTTCCATTTTGACCGAACCTACGACCCTCTTACAGATGGTAGTGGATGACACAGTGGGTGGTAAAAAGTTAATTACCTAACTGGTGAAAGATTAAGAAATCACATTCTCTCTGGGGGTAATTAGTAGAACATGTGGTATGTATGGGGCATCACAGCGCCAGTTGGTAGTTTGGTATTTGAAAGGAATCTGCTGAAGAGACTACAAAAAGCCTCCTACACTGTGCAGTGTTTTTATATGTTTTTATATGTTCAGATCCCATGAGCCATTTTATTTAAGGATGTGGTCAGTCGGAAAGATGAACAGAAGCACCTTTTGGATGCTTTTGTTTTGTCTGTGTCTGAATTCAGTTAGGAATACTCTGAAATCTACTGCCACTCTTTCAGAAATATGGTGACCTGTGAGACAGCCGTTGGTTCAGACAAAGCTGGAGAATTTTGTCCAAATGTCATTCTCCAGAAGCAGTGGGTAGCAGCCTGTCATCTTCAGTCACATGACCAATTGGCAAAAGACGATTGGCTGGGTGACATTTTGAACCAGGAAGCTAAGACTTCCAAGGGGCTGTTGAACTCTGCTATGCGATTACAGGGAGAAGGAAGCAAAACGGGAGGCTACTGATAGACGAACCTGTGGCCTTCATAAAGTTCTCTTAGGAGGAGACTTTTTGTGCTGCAGCCAGTGAGAAGATAAGCTGCCCGGATGTATATTTAGAGAGGAAACTGAGGAAGTCTAGATAGTGCTCATACAAAGATAAACTTTATATTTGTTTTTTTTTTTGTTTTGCTGTGAAAATTTAAATAAATCCTGATTCATTACCTCCATGTTGTAGTAGAGTCTTGAATGTGCAGTTTCCTAAGACACCCTAACAGAAACCCAAATCTTTCACACTTGTGTAAATGGGTTTGTACTGCACATATGTTGCATTTAAAAGACTGGGTAAAAATCATACCTAACCTTTTAACTGCTGCAGAAAAAAATGCCAAGAAAAGAAATGCCAGGATGCATTTCAATGCTATTTTAATCTGTGACTGGAAGAGGAACTTTCAATTTCAAGAATCTTGACTTGGAAACTGGATGAAAGAACAAAGGCCAAAGCTCAGCAACTGCTGCCAAACCACACTTTCCTATCTTTTATCTGTCCTTTCTAAATATTTTCATTGGCAGGACAAATGTTTACCCATTAATTGATCTAAATCCATAAGTTTTACGATGAAACTGAAGGGATATGAATCACAGGGATAAAATTCTCAGTTGTTTAACTGCTGGAATACAATGTAAGGCTCTAAACTAATTAGCAGTGGTGTAAAAGCACTTTGACATTTTTTGTCTCTTGAGGAAAAGTATCAACCTGATTTTTAGGTTCAACATAAAACTGGAAAGTGTTTTCAAATTTTGTACTTCCCAGCTGTTAAACCCATAGGAGAATAATGTTAAAATGTAACTATTAACCAATAATATGCTCACATTCAGAATTCGTGAACACAGCTCTCAAACAGAAGGAGAACAGAGGCAAGGGTGTTCGTCTTGTACAACATGCATATTCTGCTTTGTAAAAAGAAATCTTCTTAAAGATAGTACAGAGAAATTGATCCCCTTCTAAAAAGACTTTTCTTAGGTAGCAAACATTGTTAATATTCCCCACTGCTTTTAATTTTTTTTTATTTAAAAATAAATATAATAATATTCCCCACTCTTGCAAAAACACCTGATTATCTTTTAGATCAAAAGGGATCAGAGAAATTGATGTAACTGTTGAATAATATGAACATTACTGGAAAGACCAAGAAAATGGTTACTGAAATACAACAACCAATGCTTTGATCTTTTATTTTTTCAATGATTAAGCTTAATGGCACAAATCTGACATTATTATAGGCTCTGTTCTTTGTGGACATTTCTATGCAATGATATTGAATAATTACTCATTTTAAAGGTGCAGTTTCAGCACCGTTACATATGTTGTCAAATATGTTACTTTGTATGATCAAACATTTCACATCTTGAGAACAATGCGCCTAGACAGCCAGAAAACAAAACTTTTCTGTGCTATAGTTTACAAAGTAACCAAAAAGCATTGTTCTTTTTCATCTAACCTTGCTTATTTGATTCATGCAACATTTTTGACCATAGAAGAAACAGCAAGAATTTATTTTCAAACCCAATAATCCCCCCATTTAAAAGTATTCTGTACATCGTAGAGTATCTTGTACTTTTGACAACAGCAGACCAGGTACAGTATATCAGAAGAAGACAAAGAGGAGTAGGGGATCACATAAAACCTCAGACATTCAGAGCTCAAGAGTCTAGACAATAGAATGCATGGCACTACAGATTCCAGAAGAGTCAATGGGTGTTCCATGCATTTAAACAAGCTTGTACTGTATTTGTTCAAAAATGAAACAAGAAAAAAATTGGGTGTTGCATAAGAAATTGCTATACAAAATAAATAAATGTTAATTGAAACACATTATTATTCCTGTTTTTTTTTTAAGTATATTGTGTCTTGGAAACTAATTTCAATGGATATATCTATGGGAAGGGCAAGGATAATAAGCTTTTTTGTGTTACAGAAACCTGTGACGCATTTTGAAGCACTGAATTTCAATCATAGCTGTTTAGTCACAGGTACTTAGGAGATGCCTGTTTAATGAATTATGTATCCTAGCCTGCTACCAGAGATAATGAAGTTTGCAGAGGATTGCATACTGTACTGCAAATAAAGATTAACCAGCTATCCAAACAGACAAATACAGATAGCACTGTGACAGTAAATATTAGGTAAATTGAATTAATATTTTAGGAATATTCAGAGCAGTACATAAATACAGATCTCCTATGAGGTAAAACACAAAGGACAGTGTTATCCACTGTCAGAAACGCGCATCAGAAAACAGCACATAGTGTACAGCAGGTATGCAAACCCTTTCAATATTCTGGATAAAATACACATAGGAAAATGTGTTTGAAATCCAGATGCTTTTAATGCCCTTTTCTACCTTAAAATTACATCATTCACATAAACCTTTTTAGAAAAGTGATTTTTCAAAATCGAAACAACTAAATAATGTTGTTTGTGAATTTCATGTGATTATTTTAACATGGGGTTTTACTTACCTGGTTCAGTATCGTTAGACAATCTTACATTAAAAAACAAGTTTTCACAAAATATTCAAGCAGGCACTTGTCATTTACGTTTTAAAAATACGTAGTGCACAAAATAGCAACTTCAAAACGTATAACTCCATTATATACTGTAAATGCAAATGGTTTAGTTTTATATACAATGATCAGATTCTACAGTATATAGTAGAAAGTTAAAAAAGTGAAAATATTAAGCCTATATTTATTTTCAGAACCTAAAAGCAATTATTGAATGTTTCTGACCTATCAGATGATGATCTTAATTGGAATTCCAAACCAGCAATGAGATGGCCCCATGTTCAGCCAAACATAACAGAGCTAATTTAAAACAAACATTACTCATTCTGGAAATCTGATAAGACCCCACTTCTCGAAGTCTTCACATACAAGTTTTTCCAATTGTTTTATTTCTTTTTACTTTTGCACAACAGACAACCCTATCTGTGTGTCTCTTTCAAGCGGATCTGAGTTAACTGCAACAAATTAATTACTTAATTCATTTAGAACGGATGTACTTTTTTAAATGTTAAATGTTATTTTCAGGCTGGAGTCTGGACAAGTGCTGAAAGTTGTTGGTGTCTCTACTACTGTACATACTGTACTACTGGGCCTTGAATGACAGCGACAGGGACCTTAAAGAAAACAGAGTGCTTCTGCTTTCAAACTAGAGTAAAATATCGAGGTATACTGACCCCAATTTTGTTTTACATATTTACAGTCTTTTTGGCTACCAGGGGAACTACAGTAGGTAGCCTTGAGTGCATCAAAATCTTTTTGGATTTTTTTTTGGGGGGGTAGCATGATGAGAGAGAAAAGGAAAAAACAACATTAGTGGCACAGTCTACAATATATCAGACAAGTTCAGAGCCAGACATTGATTTATTTCCCAGGCATGCTAACTCGGTTCTTTTCAAGGAGCTAACTGGGGACAGAAACACTGCAAAGTGGAGCAGGATGGAAGGTTTCACTGCTGACGAACAGTGCAGGTTTCAGCAGCAGACACCTTTTACATTATTTTTAGCTTATTGGAAGGTTACTATGGAACCTGCTTGCGAGGCAGTTCAATTTTGCAACTCTGCTTTTATGTTCAGAAATATTACAATTATCAGGGCAAGCAGAAGTTTGTGTACTTCATTATTCTAGATATAACAGGCACACTATATTCTCCTTTATTACCATGTGCTAATCTAACTGATAACGGGCTGTTTCTGAATTGCTGATGAATTAGAATCAGATAATTATATATTGGTAATGGTGTTTTTTCAGACCAGCTTAATGATGAAAAATAATTTCTGTTCTTTCCAATAGATTTTCAGGAAATAGTCTCTCAGGAATGACAGGTCCCTTGGTTTTCAGCTTACCGCACAGAATGAAGAGAAAGAAGTATCATGTTAAACCTCTTAACACAGCACGTCATTTCCATACCTCCACTTTCTAACTGCTTCTTCCAATTCGGAGCCGGAGCCTAACCCAGCAAGCAAAGGGTATAAGGCAGGGTACACCCTGGACAGGACGCCAGTCCATCACACACACTCATACCAGGGACAGGTTTCCCAGAAGCCAACTAACCTACCTGGATGTTTTAGGACTGTGGGAGGAAACCAGAGCACCTGGACAAAATCCACACGAACACGGAGAATACACAAACTCCACGCAGGCAACAACCCAGGTCTGGAACTGAACCCAGGGCCCTAGTGCTGCAGAACAGCAACGCTGCCCACCACATCCCCCAACACGTCCTTCGATTCTGACCCAATCATCACATGTATCCTGCGGGATCGACAAATGACTCAATAACATGACATAATGAATAAATGAGCGAATGGTTAAGTAACTGCAAAATTCCCTCGCCCGTACAGTATACAGTGGGTCTCTTGCTATTGTACTGGTTTGTTTCGTGAACACGTGTATATTTTTATCCAAACAATAAAACAAAATGAAGAAATAAAACTATCCCTACCCCCCCTCACTCTCCCCTCTTTGGGGTACACCCCTCCAGGATTCCTCCAGTGAACCCCTAAAATACAGTCAAACAGCTTCAATGAAACCCCTATGCAACTGGGCTTGGACTGCACACCAATTCCCCAACCCCTCCAGCCCAACTGGCATCCTGCATCCTATTACGCTGCGCAGTTTACTGACAAAGATTAGGTTGTCTGTTAGTCATAAAAGACATGGATATAAACCAGACTGTCAAAAACGGTCAATGTTGTAAGTTCTACAGAACGTGTGTATGTGTGTGTTGTAAAGCAGATGTCTTTTTCATTTAAGAAGTGCAGTGAAATGTGTACCATGACATAAATTTGGGATGGCATAGCCCATATTTTCCTTGTGTCTATTTCAAACGTGGGCAAAAGCTCCTGGTCTGTGCAGTGGCTTGAACATGCACTTTATTCAGTTTTGAACAGTTTTGTGTGACCATAGCTTTCTACTTGTTCTATAATGGAATCCAGTTTAAACAAAAAATAAAAAATAGTTATTTTACTGTACATCTGTACCATCGTCAGATTATTATCTGCCTGACATGAGCACAGTTAAATTCACTGGTAACATATCAAAGCTTTATACATCTAGCAGACATTGTGTGATTAAATCCTGAGCCAGATCACTATGTATACAGTCAATGATTTACAAACTCCCGACAAAAATAAGTCTAGTGATGTTCTCTGTATGTGCTACTGTGAATTAAAAACAATTACATTTACACACAGTTTCAGTATAAACTCAAAATGAGTGCATGCATATTCTGAAAAAATCTCCCAAGTGTCTATGAAGCTTTTAAAAAGTGAGAATACATATTTATAAAACAAATAAAGTCAACAATAATGGCTACGATGCCTGGAGCTGCACAGCTCTCTACAATTATATCGGCATTAGACAGCCACTTCAAAAATATATCTTCTCCACAATTCCTTCCTCCATCTGTGCTTATGGCCTACTTTTTAATCTGAAAGAAATGGTTAAAAAGCCACTGATCTTGAAAGATGTTTGCTTTGATTCAAAGCAGTAAATTTTTTAAAATTCATCAGCATGCGAGCAGGAGGGCTAAACAAGCCATCACTTGATTTAGAGGCCCAGGACGGTGCTGATTTGATCCGATCCTTGAGGGATCGACAAGCAGTGTTCCTCCCGAGCTGTGTAGGGATAATAGAAATACCATTTTAACAGGATAATAAAACAGGTGCTATCCACCACAAAGACAATGTCACTCATGTTTGTCATGTTATCTGCTCCTCTGTACAACACAATATTCCCCACTGAGGAACCGTGGGACTACCGAGCAGTGCCTTGGAGAGCCTGGCATCCCTAAGTAGATCCAGCTGTTGTAACCTGTATAATTCTTTTGGAATTCTGTAGCTAGGGTTTAGTTTAGTCAGTGTGCTGGCACTAAGACTGTAACAACCCTTTTGTGGGTAGAAAGCATACTCAGATTTCTGTTATGGTATCCCAAATGATGTTGCCATGGAGACTGGCATAAAAAAAGGACAAAAAAGACTTATAATTGCATCAACAGGTTTATTTGCAACAAGGTGAGGGTTACACGGCTGTAGGACTAATAGCTGCCGCTTATACAGGCTATTAATACAACTGTGTACCAAGGCACTGTTTTATTAAGCAAGCCGTTCAGTCTTTTTAAAGTCCGTTTCCAATGTCCTCTCATTGTAGTTCAGCAAAGTACAACGTTCAGGCCCAGATGAGTGAGCGGCCCAGATGAGCTTCGGTGAATCCATGAGGCAGGTCCAGGTCATGAGCCGTGATGGGGGTTCCTCGGGGATCTACTGTAGGATCCCCTTGGATCTTCATACAGCTGCCACCTCTGGGACACGCAGGTCCCCGGCAGTTTGTAAACTGGTCACAGAGAGCTGCACCCGTGTCTTGACCATCATGAACACTCCCAGTAGAAAACATGGCACAATGTCCAGTGGACATAATGGTAAAGTCCGGCGGATTCAAATATCGGTGTAAAAGTCCCCTTGCGGGGTTGTCCCTGCTCGTCCTGTCTGGGCGTGTCCAGTGTGCCTTTATAGGCTCCGCCCAGCTGGGGCTCATGAGCTGGAAGCTGGGACAGCTGGACGACAAAGGCGGGGCATCGCCCTTCCTCCAGGGCTCCGCCTCCACACTGGACACGCCCCCCGCATCAAGCCACACCAAAGTTCAAAAGGAATTAATGAAAGAATGTATCAGTTTTAATATTAATACTGGTTCTCACCTTACATTGGAGTCTCTGCGGACATGAGACAGAAACTATGTTATTTTTTATTACTGCAATACTTCATCTGTTTGTCTCTATTGGTGCACAGTGATGTTAAAACCATTCTCAAATTATTTAAATAAAATTTCTAGTCCGTGGAATAACATTTTCAGGTATTCACAGGGTTTGTTTAACATGTGCTGCAGTTCTGAAAATAAAAACAAATCAATTTGACTCATTAACTGGTATATTTACAATAAATACAAACACTGCCATTTAAACTAGGCAGAGATTCTATTATGTCAAGCAAGACCTACCTGACGGGCCTTGAGTTTAAATACAGCATATGGGGTGTACAACTATTCGAGTCTGAGGTGTTCTTAACCAGTCATTCAGCCTTAAATCCTGCTACTGTTTATCAAAAGAGCATTGGACCAAGGCAGAAATTAGTTAATTAATATTGTACAGTCTGAGGGATTTGCACTCCCATTCATTCAATGGAGCAGAACATCCTGCTTGATCTCGTCATGAACAAATTCCTGTTCTCCAAGCGTATCTGAATGAGGAGGCTCCCTGCACATTGTTCCCCTCTTCCTTCACGTCTTCAATTAGTAGTTTATCCATCCATCCAATTTCTAACCACGTCTTCCAATACAAGGTTGCAGTAGAGCCAGAGCCTATCCCAGCAAGCAACGGGCACAAGGCAGGGTACCCCCCGGACGAGACGCCAGTCCATCGCAGGGCACACACAGACACAAACACAGGCACTCACACCAGGGCCAGTTTTCCCACAAGCCAGCTAACCTACAAGGATGTTTTTGTCAATGTTCTTGGACTGTGGGAGGAAACCTATGTGAGCTTTTTAACATATTAGTGACAGGTTATAGCAGTCAAATGTCCCTCTTAACGGGCGTGAAGCAGCAAATAGATATCTACTGCATGAAGATAAACAAATACAGTATGTATGGACATGGCATCCAAGTCAAAGCACAACACTCTTTCTCTATTACGGCAGGCTTCTTGGGAGGGTGAGAAACATATTGACAGAGATGTGCCATCTTCCTTCACTATATTCCATAACCGCTCAGTTGATCGTGGTAAAGAGCAGTTCACCAGGCTGCTAAATTAAACCACAGTTGCTCCCATTAATAGAAGAGCTACAAAAGTGCTGTCTCACTGGCGTTAAACAGCTTAGAATTGTCTTTCAGAGCAGATTGAAATAACCCGGTAGGTTTAATATGAATGATTCACAGAAAGTGCAAGAAGATGATGTAGGTACAGTAAGCAACATAATGTCAGAGTTTCACAAAAAGAGCCGTGGATGTAGACAGAAACAATAAACCTTTTGGAGTTCATGTTTCATTCCTTCTAAGTGTTTAGTGGGCCAAGCTGAATAATAAGTCAAAGAAGAAAAGTAGGGAAATAATAGGTAAGTACTGTCACATGAAACATGAAATAAGAATAAAGCACCATAATAACCATAAATAACACACGTTGGGGTTGTTTTTAAAGAGTAGTGTCTACCTGCACCCGGCAGAAAGCCCTCAGAAATCCATCCATCCATTTTCTACCACTCGCATCCCATTCAGGGCCGTAGGGGAGCCGGAGCCTATCCCAGCGAGCAACGGGCCCAAGGCAGGATACACCCTGGACAGGACGCCAGCCCCTCACAGGACACTCACACGTCGAAGATATTATCAATGATGTCCTCCCACCAGGTGACCAGTGCACCACCACACTCACATCCTTAGCGCTATCTGAAAAGATGGCACAGTAGGAGGAAAAAAGCAGATGGACTTAAAGAAGGCTTTGTACTGTTTTCTTCTTTCTTCAGCTACAGTAGTACAAGGGTTGGGGCGCTGAGCCTGCTTATAAAAAAAAAAAACTAACTAACCTGGCAGTTCCCAAGGGACCCAGAAGAAAGAAATGTAGATCCTTCCCCCTAGTGCAGGCAGTTCAGTTCAGGTCTTGGAAAACCTCATTAGAGCACTGCGACGAGGAAGGCCCAAGTGGCAGCGCACACTCTGCTGAGCACTGGGAGGGCTTGTGCTTGCCAGGGTGTCAGCTCATGCTGCGTAAGGGCATGTTTCAGTGGAAGGCTTGTACATTTCTCATCCCTCTCATGCTGGTAGGGATACAGTGGTAAAGCCAAAATAACCAGCAGTATAACTAAAGTCATGTGGAAATTCCACATTTACAAAGCAACGAAAATAAGAAAAACACACACACTTTTTTACAAAACACTTTGTCATCCAATATATCTATGTACACTGTTAGGGATGGTAGCTTCAGACTGATTTCACATTTTCCACACTTCAGATGAAAGTTGTTGTTTTTTTTATGACTATTCAATCTATGTGAGAAGTAGAGAAACTGCAGCCAGTATCAAATGTATTACTCACACTGCTAACACCTGCCAAGGGAATGGTGTGTAACATAAATATTTCATCAAGGCATTTGAGCTAACAACATATTTATTTTTTCTTGTGTTTCCTACATTCCTGCTCGACTCTCCACTGTCCTGATGTGCTTATTTCTTATCAAACTGTGTTTTGTCCAGTATAAAAAAAAAGAACAAAAAAAGACCGGCGGTACAGAAGATTGGTAAGTTGTTTTGTATCAAAAAGTATTCAAAGAATAATGCATCAAGAAAGACAAACAGATGTGGAATTGCCCTCGTAAGAAAAAGAATGAAAGACACCACTAGAGAAAGAGTTACGAACGAAAATGTACATAAAATACAAATATGAAAGATGAATGATTCAACAACCAAGAACACTGTGCGAACAGTGCTAACTTCACACAGTGGGCCTGTTTTAATGTTCTGCATTTAGTTCAGTAAAGTTTTACTGAGGGCAACATCCATAATTTAACAGCACAAACTGACAATAATAATACATAAAGTAGCAGGTGTTATCACCCCTTTTCTCAGGCTCTGTGAGTTTTCACTCTAACGCAACATAACATATGTTATACTATAATAAAGGTCAAAAACAACAAAAAGACCAGAAAGAGATGTACAGTTTGTAAAACTACAAAGCCAAAGGAAGTTAAATTGAAAAGAACACTTGCAGAACTGATTAAATATAATTAACACTGTCACACCTGGGCACTACAAAGAACTAGAAAGCTATTTTTTTTTTGATGGACACAAAATAAGAGTACTAGAGAAAGCACACAACTGCAAAAATATAGAAGGAGAAAGAAAACAATCACTGCAACCAGAAACATTTCGCCTCTTCATCTCTTGATGATCTCTGGACAGACTTAACACAATAAGACCATCTGTTTTATTTCAAGCCAACACCTACTTTTCTGGCAAAATGAAATTAAAGAAAGGGTTGGTTTTTTTACACACTGGTGAGTACTAGATACTTGCTTTGGAAAAATGCACTGATCCATTACACAAGTCACACACAGCCCCATTTTAAATGTCTGGAAATACAAAAAACTGTGTAAAAAAAGATTTTGGAATACGAAATATGTTGATTGTATAAACATTGAGATATTGAAGTGGACTCAACATTTGGTGGAATCACCTTTGGCAGCTGATACTGCCACAGTACACTGGCTTGGTGCACTTCTTTTTCACATTCTTCTTGGCTGATCTTCTAAGTTGTGAAAGGATTGCCTATGGACAGTGGTTTTCAAGTCTTTTCACAGACTCTCAATAGGATTCAAGCCAGGACGTTGACTGGGCCACTCAAGGACATTCACCCCCTTAGTCTTTGTGTTTCCATGTCCTACTCAGAGACGAATTTGTGTCCCAGATTTAGGTCTGAGGCAGGTATTCCTCGAAGATTTACCAGTTCTCTGCTCCATCTATTTTATTATCACTCTTGACAAGCTTCCCGGTCTCTGCTAGCGAGATGTTATAAGATAACGGTGTCACTGCACTGCCGTAATTGATAGTAGTGTTTGACTGAGTGATATTGGATTTGCATCAGATTGCAACGCTTTGTCTTTAGAAATTGTTCCAATGTTGTTTTGTCTGACCACAGAAATCTTTCCCATATACTGTATGTGCAGTATCTCTGTGCGGGATTTGAGATGATCTTTATTTAGTTCCATACAAGTTTCCTTTGTAGAGTGACCAGGATATTGTTTAGGGCACTATCTGCCCTCTCACCCACTGAACTCTGTAGCTCTTTCAAAGTTGGCAACACAGTTGCACACCTAATGACTTTTCTCCTAACCCAGCAACTAAGTTAAAAGGTACAGCTTGATCTAGGCAGTGTCTGGATGCTTCTCACTTCTTAATGATCTACTTCACCATGCTCAAGGACAGATTAAGGATCTTTAAAATGTGTATATACCCTTCTCCTTAACTTTGCCTTTATACAGTTTTATCTCCGAGTTATTCTGAAAGTTCCTTGGTCTTACTGTTTGAATCTAAGCTTGAAATTCCCTACCTACTCAGCTAATTTTGTGGCTTGTTAAGGTACTTTTGTGGGTTTTTTTTGTTTTGAATGTGGGGACTAGGTTGTAGATATAAAGCTTATTAATCGCTACTTCAACGTGTCATGATTGCAGGCTTTAAGGCAAAAAAACTGTGCCATGGGTCCGAATAATTTTGCAAGGCACTGTATATGAGTTTTGTGGGGAGGGGTTATCCGGTTTTATAACGCATTGTCTCCGGTTGTTCTTGTTGCTTATAAATCAATTTTCCATACTATTTTTTTCAGCATTAATAGCTTCTAATAGCATCCTTTAAGGCTGAATGGAAGGAAATGGTATGTAACAGGAGGGCATATAATCATTATCCCAATGAGCAGAAAAGCATGATTTACAATAGTTCACTTCCTCCGCACACTTTTCACAAGCTATTTGCTCACAAAAGAGATGGTAAATCATTTCAAAAGAACAGAATAACAGTGAATCACAGGGAAAACACATGGGTTCAATAAAACACAACAAAAGTAAACAGCTCCTTAAAGTTATTAAGGAGCTAATTACTCATGATCTGGCGAAAGCCACATCCAAAATTTAAAGTAATGCTCATAATGTCACATATCTCTCATATTAAGGTTTATTGTTGCAACTACTGTACCAAAAGGAGTGCTGTGAGTGTTAAGACATTTACACTAACATCTGATTTCTTCCAAGGGACCATCTGTGCTCCAATAGTACAGATCTTCATCCACCTCCCTTGTCTGAACAGGGTATCAAAGCATTGAAATGCACTGTGACACGGGCCAAGACAGCTTTATCTTCCTGCCTAAAGAGTCGTGGTTATAGTGCCCTTTAGAGAAATTCTGAAGCTAAATCTAATGGAAACACAATCTTCTCATTTGGAAGAACTGACTTGGATTCCTGCCGTACATAAATAAGCAGTCTTGAAGGAGAGTGATGAGGCCTCTCCAGTAGCTCTCACACTGACATGGGCTCTTGAACCACTGCAAATCTTTTACGAGACTGTTACGTCTCTAACTGGCCAAGAGCTCAGCTTGATTTTTACTTTTTTTACTTTTTTTTTTTCCAATAAAGCTGTTTTAAAAAAACAGTAGTAGTGTTGCAGTAGTGTTGCAGTAGAGTTCCATAATGTAAACATGACTTTTTAATGTATTTGAGGCGGTATTCCAAATTGCAGACTTTGAAGACGAACTGGAGGCTTAAAATAAAAATATGAAAAATCGAAAGTCTAAACCATCCATCCATTTTTCTAAACACTTTATCCACGAGGGAGCTGGAGTCTATCCTGGGAAGCAACAGGCGCAAGGCAGGATACACCCCGGATGGGAAGCCAGTCCACTGCAGGGCACACACAAAGACACAAACATGTACACCCTCACTCCAGAGCACATTTTCTGAGAAGCCAATTAACCTACCAGGGAGAAATCCACAGGAGCCACAGGAAACTCAGGGAGAACGTACAAACTCTCTGCTTATACTGTAGCTTCCCAGGAATTGAACCCGGGGCCCCAGCACTGCGAGGCAGCAATGCTAACCAACTAAGTTTACGGGATAATAAGGTAAACATATTAACTTCATTTACAACCATAAAAAGTATATTGAAAACTATAACCTAATGTGACTTTCATTAGCTCCACATTAAGGTTTGAAGAAGGATATAATTAAAGTAGACCAAACAGAAATTGAAAGTATTCATGCGTAATAATGACTGTGTCTGATGCCTGGGAGCTTTTAACAGAGATCCCAATCTAGCATAGTGCCGCTCTTCAAAACCCTGAAAGGATTTACTTCTGATTAAATTACTTTGTGGAGAAAAAAAAACAGTAAAAGCATAACTGTAAACAGAACAGTGCCATTACCGGGCACAGAAATGCATAAAAACTGGATGTGCCAGATGTTGCCTTCACCTTCAACTCAAAGCAAAACTAAAAAGAAAATGTGCAAAAATCACATCCCTTTAGGTATTTCTTCTAACGAGTAGAAACGTCATTTTTAATATCACATTTATCAAAAATCGATCCAATAATAACGTCTTATTAAAAAAAACAAGGTCTGCATTTTTTCAGCATTTGACACCACCTTGCAACCTCAATTGTAGAGTGTTCCCTCTTTATTTTTCCATTTGAGTCTTGCCTGTCACCACTATTTATAAAACCAACCCGCCCAGCCAGCTCCACTGCCAGACAGTCTCGGTGCTTTGAGAAGAAATGTCTGGTGAGCGTTAGTGCCCATATATAAAAAAACACCCCAGCAGTATGAGCTAGAGTGCCTTTGGTAGAACTCGATGAGCCTGCCATTACTCAAAAATGTATAAAGTAGGAAAATTACATTATACTTATTATTGGAGTTTTATGTGACTCTTACGCTGGGCCAAAATCAACTTTCTTCAGTATTAAATATATTTTAATCTTTTCAATCTCAACAAAGACATTTAATTCAACTATGGCCTGGTGGATTTTTACAGTAGGCGTGTTTATAAAACTGCACTCAAGTGTCACCTCAGAGTACATGCCATTGAGAGTACTAGAGGTTTTCGGGACATCTTTAAAAATCAACAGTATTTTGGTTATAAGTAAATGCGGGCCCTGTGGGAGACTTGGTGGGGCAGTGGTGAACATCAGCCCTGGAATGCCCTGGAGTTTGGATGTGCTCCCCTGTTCACATGGGTTTGCTCCTGGTGCTCCAGTTTCCCCCCACAGGCCAGGGACATACTGGTACTGTAGGTTAAATGGTTTCTGGGAAACAACGCCCCTGAGCGTGCGCATGTCTGTGCGCGTCTGCCCTGTAATCGACTGGCGTCCCATCCAGGGTGTACCCTGCCCTGCGCCCGCTGCTTGCTGGGATAGGCTCTGGCTCCCCCGTGGCCCTGAATTAGATTAAGCAGCTACGAAATGGATAGATGGACGACTGAATGACGTCCGTGAAAAATGATTAATAAAAAAATTGCCTGCTGCTTCACTGACTCAAAACGAGGCTACCAATGATATATTTATGTAAACATGCATAAACTGTACCTGTACATACAATATGTACAAACAAAGTGATACTGTCAGAATTTGACATTAAATTTTAGGCTTCAATATTGACCATTTATTCTGAAATTTGGAGAACACTATAGCTGCCCCAAATCCATGGTCAGTGAGGCAAACCTGCACTTATACTTAATGAATAAAGCACAGCCCTTCTGAATTACAGTACTTTCATTTACTAATGCGACAGACTTAAAAATCTCCTGTGGACGAGGAGTCAGGACATTACTATACTGGGTACGTTACAGCAGGGGCTTTTACAGCAATCAAATGCTATCCATCAAATGCAACAATGCAAGAAAAAATACATGAGTTGGGGCTACTGTTGAAGACAGACATTACAACACTATAGGAAAACATATGACTGATTCTCAAAAAAGTCTTGTACTGTAATTATATCCTACTGTACATCTCCACAGGCTCACATTAGATGTTGTGTAGGTTCTTGTAATTCAGATTGACCCAGGATGAACCACTTCTAACCATCCCACAAAAAAGGCCTGAAAGATGTTATTATTAAAATTTACTATCTGGAAGGCGCTCCTGTTTTTTCTTTAAATGTGTCAGGCACCGGGATCTATTTTCAATACGAATACAGCTTTTCAAAGTACAACAGCATGTTGCTGATAAATACTGCATGTTTGCCAGAAAGAACAAGCACTTAAAATGAGACTACTTCATTTCCCTGCAGTGTGGGCTAATGATAAAGCTGGAGGCAAACAACACATATTTCTCTCTCTGATTAAGGCCCTTCCTAATGATATCGAGACTAATGATATCTAGGATAAATACACGTCTGTACTGTACCAACTACTGTACATAGAGTCAAACACTTCTTCACTGTGAGCTTTCTGAACTGTAGAAACCTTCATCTGACAGCTGAAATGCCATACTAAGACTATTTATCACCAGCCCAGGAATAACACGGCATAAATTAGCTTGTAATTGTAAATGACTGCACATTCTACACAATACTGCAGATGCAACATTAATAAAATGAGGTCTATAGTAAAAACAAGCGCATTTAAACATAGATTTTAGTGCCAATAACAATGATTTACTACAATATAACTTATTTTCATATAAACCAATTAAAATTTTCAGTAATCATTGATCATTAATCGTGTTTTGTAACACCCCATTTGTGACAATGTCTTATCACACGTTTAGCATTCTTGATTTCCTTATTAAGCAAAAGCATCAAAAACCTACTGGCTCCAGTTTTTGCAAGTGTATTTCTTTAATTGATTTAATTGATTTTGGTTAGGATATTTTACCATACAGGGCTCACCAAATCCACTGGGACAGCAGAGTGAGAACTGTTAGCCTTGCTATTTGTATTTATAGTCATTAGATTAATACTGTATGAACAATAAGTGCAATGGAATATCTGTTTTATTTTATGTAATTCTTCCATGTATTAGAACAAAAATATACTTGGTGTCCAATCCAGGGATTTCAAGTGAGTAAGTTTTGGGACACATTCACTTTCGCTAAATTTCAGAGCTTAAAAGTGAGAATTTGGCTGCTTATCGTTCTGCTGCAATAACTGCATGACGTCTGTGACCTACTGAGCTCACCAGAGTCCAATCTTTTTCAAACCTCTCAAATAATTTGCGGTGCTTTGCCAAGCCTGTACTTACAAAGGCCACTTTGAATTCATGCCTGATCTCAGGGCACTCTGACGTTTTCTTCAGTATCAAACACGCTGTTGAGTTGGATTTAAATTTGGCGACTGAGTTGTTTACTTTGTTCCCAGGTGAGCTCTGCGGTTGCTCTGACTCTGCTTTTGGTCATTGTCCTGCTGCATGGGGATTCACTTCAGTGCAGGCAGAAAAAGGTCTCTTGAAGCTCACCAGAAGATGGTCACCCTGCCTGCACCACTGACCCTGCACGGACCTTAATGCCCACCTGAAATATCACATCTGGCAAAATGCTACTGGAGCTCTTATACAGCACTGCCGACAGAACTGCTAATAGCAAACAGGACCTTAACACTTGGCAAACAGACCTCTATATGTCTGAATATAGAGTCACACATGGGAAATAAGCCTGCTGTTAATTTTCAATAAGAAGGCTTAAGAAAATACTGTACAAGTTTACCAGCCTTAAGAATTACACTTTGTGACATATTTTGCAGTTATACTGATACTTTCTAAGGAAGAACTTCTCCGGGGTTTAATTATATAATATTTGTTTGTACTCTACTATGCACAGATACACAAAAGTCTCCTAATGATGTCTAAATACTGTGTAAATGCTCATACTGTTGGGTTTCTTCAAACCTATGAACTTTATTTTAAAACATGAGTACAAATGATAATCTGGATAGGTTTTCCAACATAAATAAAAAGTTGGAAATTTCAATGATTTGAAACACTTGCCAAAATTGTGCCCCCCTCCTTTACACATTTTTTCCTAACCACCAACAAAAACTAAAATTCTTGATGTGGCTGATTAACTGCAAATCACTGAGAGATTTTAGGAAAGCAACAATACAAATACAGGCTGTAGCTTGTTATTTACAGTACAACATGTAAGAGAGCAGCAGGTCACCCAATACAACCATCAAAACACAAATATAATGTAAAATTGGAAGCTGATATACCTGTATGGAGAAAATCTACGGTTTAGAACTAAGAATCACCAAGCCACATCTTTTCAGCTTGCAGCTAAAAAAGCCATTTGCGTTTCAAAGTGTCGAGATTTGCGGGATTGTGATTTTAATACATTACAGCTAACTGAAAGAGTGGTGGCCTGGGCTGCCCAAGTGGCAATCTTTCGAAAGCAAAGTGTGTCACAACTTATGCCAAGCCATGTGGCTGCCTTTTAAAGTGCACTACACGTGAACACAGGCCAGGTGCTGTCACACTGCCTGCCTCCAGCTTCAAGTGGAGAGGATGATTAAAGAGGGTATTTAGACTGCGCAATTTACGAAGTCAAGGCTTGTCTGCAGCCCCAGGAAGCTTCTCAGTGCATCAGTTCTGCAACGCACGGATCATAGATGACGCATAGAAGGAACCAGCAGCCTCCCATAAGTTATTCATAGTAATGTGATTTGCAAGTCTAATTCAACTGCGTTTAAGGGAACTGATGAATTGTAAGAAATAAATGGGGAACGGGGATACACACCAAGAAAAATGTCAAGCGCTGGTAAAAGAAACGTCCTAGTGTGACTTTATAATTGCATGTACTGGAATGCCCAAGTATGACAACAGCATCTGTCAGTCAGCAGTATTCAGTTTATTAAGGGGATGTCGGATACAATTAGTTTTTTTGGACCAATTAGTTTGGATTAAACAGTATATTCTGGCATCCTCCCTTTAGAAAAGCAACTGCAGTATTACTGCAAAATTACCGTTTCCTCGGAAATGTACAAAAAACGATATAGACACTATCGGACAGATTCCTTAGAGATTTGTATTGTAAAGCTTATTGCAAGTGCTTTTATATCAGTCTTCTTCTGTGCAAACTTAAAAAAATGCAAATGGCATTTACGAAGACAACTGATATCAAATTACAATGCTGCTCTTGGTAGTTTTTTTTTTTCAAAATATAGCTAAATATTTGGTTAATTTCAGTGATGACATTACACTTTGTAAAGGTCCCCTCAGATCTGGACATACACTAGTCAAATTACAATACACAAATACTGTATACTGGATTCTACTGAAAAAAAGGCTTCAGCACCTTAGTTTTAGAATCAAGAAAACAAAATCAGAAAAATTCAATATTAACAGCATTTATAGTGTATGATGTCTGGAAGGATTCCACAGGCACTAAGCAAATCCAATTTATCTACAGTAGCTGCTGACAAAGCTGTTCCTTCCAAAGTTTCATTAATTCTACTTTTGTTTTAAAGAGGTAAATAAATCCTATTAGCTCACTTAAAGGGCAAATTGCTAGTTATTCTAAAATAAAATGAACTGTAGTTACGAAAGAAATAACTCAGGAATGGTTGAAAACAATGGGATATCATTTGGCTCATCTTACGGTATTATTTGCGTGGTCAGCTGCTCACACAATTTAGAAATTTCAATCACGACTACATGTCAGTCAGTAGCTGCTGCTTTGTGCAATAGAAAATGTTCAGTTTAACAGCAATAAAGGATAACTGTAACACAGTAGGTCTCATGTGAGACACTGGCAAGTGACAATATTCTGTAGCAATGAGAAAAACTTCAAAACCACACATTAAATACAAAATGAAATAAACTGTATCAATTAAATATCACCAGAAAAAAGCACGATAACGATATCATTTATTATTCATTAACAATCCATTTACTATCTTGAACCATCTGTTTCAAATTATGAGAGATGTTACAAGGACTATAACTTCAATTAAAAAAAGTAATAAACATGAAACATTTCCTCGAAAACAACATGAAGAGAATTCCATGTTGTATGTGTGTGTGGCTGAGGTACTGAAGGTGAGCATCTCCCATCTTCGAGTAGGGAGCTGCACCAGCGTGTGTAGGCTGCAAAGGAACAGGTAGATGTTTTTTCCATGCTATAAGGAAGAGAGACCCAACATTTTGGCTGTAGAGCCTTTCTTCAGGTGTAGAGAAGGTATGCGCAGCTGCAGTCTCTCTTCTTTTCAGCACGGACTAAACCTTTACATCTCCCATGTGCACCTTCTAGTTTTGTCTTTCTGCTGGGAGATCATGGACGCACACGGCAGGACCATTCAGCTGAAGTCCGGATCGAACTGACATTAGTGAATAATTGAATAAACAAGTCATTACATCTGTAGTAGCTTCCATGTACCTGCTCTTGTCTGTGTAGCTCTTGTCTTGATAAGTGGCCTCCACGGAAAACCAGGTTGCTGTTCTAATCTGTAAGTGATGCTGGGGGCTTTCCCTCTTGACCAGAATTTCCCAACCCAGTTCTTCAGTGTGGTGATCTGTGCTGTAGGAAGTGCTTTGCTTTGGATACAACCTTAGATCCCAACATGGTTGTTAAAGACCTCATGGCACTGTCTGTACATGTGGAGCAGTTAAGCTGTGTGCTAGCTGAATTCCACCTATCCAAAAGTCCCCCCTTAATTCAACTGCCTTAATTCAGTGGATTTGGTGGACAGCACTATATAAATGCAATAATTAGATTAAGTGTAACTGTCTAAATGTGAATGCATATTTATTTACAGACCCTCCACAGATATCTTTACTTTCAAATTGTAACTTGTTTCAAATCACTTGTTAAATTACTGAATTTGCTTTTAGACATAAGCTGGATTTTGACCTCGCACAAATCTTTAGCAGTGGTTTTAATTCTTGTTCTGTGAAGGCCAACAACGTTACTGCCTTTGATTTATTTTCCCCCCAACACAGCACGAGCAGACCGTGTTGTCCCAAAGTGTTTGTTCAAGGATTTTATATTGTGTATACTGTGACACTGTGATTTGGGTGCATCCAGACTAATATATCTGAACTGATAATGGCACCGTGCCTACTGTATGTACAGGTACTGTATTTTAAAGGAAAGGAGCATCATCAGCAAAATGGGAAACTGTATGTTTTAATCTCAATGTAGTCCCCCTGTGGCCTTTAAGAAGACTAACATTTAAAATGACGTTACGTAAGGTTAAGCACACACTTCACGTGACGTATCATCTCTCTTGACATGATTGTAATCCGTCAGGCTTTTATCTGAAGTGACTCGTAGGCCTTTTATACGGGCTGGTATTTTACTGCAGCAATCTGAGTGAAGCGCCTTGCTCAAAGTTTCAGGAGCGGTTTTCTGCCTGGGATTTGAACCCACAACCTTGTCTTTCTGTCCAGAGCCCTGACCACTCCTCAAAATAAAAGCCTGATAAATGTAATCAAGGTGCATTTAACATTTCCAGGCATTATAGCTTGTCACCGATTTAAAAATCTGCTCAACACTTAATTCTAGGAAACATCAGGAATTTGCACTTTGGATTTCTTCACCATACCACAGACATTTTGTAATAGTGTTTTTAAATATTTTTCATATAATGTTACAGTAAATACTGATATAATCTCCCAAATGTGTTCTTAGGTGCCCATGACAAATCCTCAGTACTGCACTTTTCTTTGCACGTATTTCTCATTGTGTCTTACATGACAGTTTCACATTAAGCTTCTGTTATAAACAGGATATATGGCATGAGATTATCCAGTCAGTCCCTTACAGTATATACTCTAAAGGCATGGTTTGTATATGTTACAAATGAAAATAAACCAGAACCCTGCAGTATTTAGAATAAATGTCATTCTCCACTGCAGTCTCCTATGATAAAGACTTCAACTCGAACTCTAAAGAATTCAACTCGCAAAACTCTAAAGTCCGTTACACTCCAGAAGCACTTCAAAACATCTCAAGAGCTGCCCGGGCAACGTCAGCGATACTGTTTCCAAAGCTGACTATTCTAATCTGCATCAGTGTTCAAGCTTTGAAACAAAAGTGAACAAAGTCACACTGGGCCCTTCAAATCAGAAGGCAGCAAGAGTGGCAGAAACGAATAGTGATGTGAAAACACCCGACAAGTGTGCGCGAGTCACTGTCACGTGTGATCTACACAGCACACCCCAGCACGACTCCCTCATCTCCAGTAGGATCTGACACTCTGCTGAGTCTCACACAGCCGCCTCTCATTCGCAGCACATTCGTCTTGCAGTTTCTTTCTGTGCGCTTTCCCAGACGCAAACCGGTTGAAAGCTCATCACTCTTGCCTTTTAAAACGCGGAACGGAGACCTTATAATTGACTCTCTGGCTTCTCCCGATACATTAATTGATTTTGTTCATCATAACGTTCAGGCATGATCCCTATTTTAGACATACAGTACATAGGGATAATGCCTGGACAGTTCCTCATCACGTCAGAAAAGCTTCAAGGAGCAGCAGACCTCTTGAATCAGGTTCTGTACGAAATAATAACTATTACAATACTGTGGCTGACTTGGTATTTACTTCATCATTTCTACAAATTCCCTTTTAAAGAATAAAATGAAAGAAAAAATAAAAAACGTGGGACATTTTACAGAGGAATTAAACGTATCTTGCATTTAAAACATATTTAAGATGCTGTACAAGATTCTAGTGTATATGGTTAAAAGCATAGCATATAAATCAATATTGGGCATTATTGCTCACCGTGTTTCAATGAGAAATCATTCACGAAACAGCAAGGCCTTGTCCCTAAATCAACATCACACACAGACAGGTTAAGATAGATGAATCTTTACCCTGAACAGAGGAAACAAAAATGCTACATGACACAGTACAGTATATGACACATGGAAGTAAGTATTAAGAGCGTGGGAAATGAGGAAAGAAAACAAGAGGCATGTCTTTATGGAAAGGGTAATAGAGTACGTTAACCAGTCATGTTGAAACAGGTTCTACAATCTACAGGTTAACAATTTATTATTACTATCCAGACGAACGAGATGACCTCCTTTCAGGAAGGAACCTTTCTACAGCAACTATATTTTTACCCCCTTTTTCAGTCAACTCTAATAGAGTTATGTACGGCAGCAAGGCCAAGTAACAATACAGAAACTCTACTTCATGTTTAGTATCCCAACATCTTTTGCAGGAATATACAGTTAATGTAAACATTCCGACACTGGCCTGACGTGCAATTGCACCAAAATATAAACAATATGGAGATTTCACTTACTTTTTATCTGACCTGGGCACCAGACAAATGTGCTAAAAAATACGCTATTTGGCGCCTTATTCATAAGCCCCGTGATCCAAAATCACTTTTTGACTTGCTTAAAAAAATCTAAAAATGTTCTACTGCAGTTTTACTTAGCTCTTTGTAGCTGCAATTATCAGAATTGTACAACGTCATAGTGAAAATAATGATATTTAGCCTCACATGGCTGCCAGTAGTTCACTGACTTGATTAAGTACTAACAACCAAACAAAGAGTATGAGCTGAAATGGCTCCCTTTCTGTTATAACTCTTTTTCAGTTCTGATGAAAAGTAAATGATGCTGCTTGTGCAGTCATGCAGCTTATAATAATGTGTTAAATTTCAAAGCTTTAAAAGCTTCTGAGACTATAACTAGATGCCTAACTAGATAGTGAAGAATAAAACCATTTTTTAACCTATCAATTGAAATCATTACTTTGTGAATTCACTATGAGAAGACTGCACTGGATGTTTACCACCCACTCCTACAAAAGACATTCTTACAAAATTTTCTTATTCTCAGTATTTTACAGGTTTGACAAAAAATATCTTAAACACAATGCACTTCTTTTTGACCATTTACTGCACTAAAAACACATGTGAAACAAGAGTAGACTGCATTCATTTATTTATTCATTCCCTCATAAAAGCGTTTTTTTTTCTCTTGTCAGCTGCTCAAACCTATTCTGGGTAGGGCAATTTAGAAACTGCAAAATACAAGCGCACACATCAAGAAAGCATTTTACCAATCAAACAAAATTACATTACCACTTACAGATTTACTTTTACATTCGATTGTCTGAACAGTGCAGATGCTTGCCTATGGTTTACCACGTGCTGCTTCTTTCCAAATGAAACATAAAAAAAACTAATGGATAAATGTGCAGGAGTTAACTCAGAGATTTAGTTCACAACGTTCTGCATGAAAGACCTCCTAATTTTAACAAGCCATCAATCAACAGGCATCTGGAGTTTCAATGCATAGGTTTTTCATTTATCTAAATTTGACTACCAGAGCAGTGTCATGCTTCAAACCAATTTGATAACATTTGGATTAATGCACTAAAATTTAAATTTGACTAACCAAACGTATACTAACTTCTGTTTGAGAGTATCAGAGAACATGATGTCAGTCAAAATAAGGCAAAGCACTTTTCATTTTCACAATAAACTATTACCTTTAGCATGGTATTAGTTCTTAGTTTAGCTGTCTGTCCATTACAGTACATTCCATGATATGAGTTACCAAAGGCAGTTACCAAAGCAATATAAACTGGTTTACTAATATACTGCATAGAACAGATACAAATGAAATTCCAAAGGTATTGCTATACTGTATATATACTCTTGAGGTATATATTCTTGAGGTATTGATATAAAGATACTGTTTTTCCAATAAAAACAAAAGGCTAAAACGTCCCAAAATATCAAATTAATAAAAGTTATTAAACTTCTGAATTCTAGAACATCCTGCACACTAAAGTAACATTACAAAGCAAAGATCTGTAGAATTTAATATGACAGCACTGTGAGATCTGGACACATCCGATCCCGCAATCAAGACTGGTTTATATTAATTATTGCTTTATGTAGCCGATGTAACAAATAATAAAAATGTAATACAGAAATGTTGCAGTCCAGGCGAGCAGTAACCTATTGAGCCCAATCATATGCACACACTAGCATCACATTTTGCAAAACTCAAGCAAAGAAATTTACAAATGATTTACCTCCTCATTGAAAGTGCAATAAAACTGGAGGAGTAATATTACCCTGACGAAGAATGGAAAGCCTAAATGAAGCAGAAATGAAAATGTGAATTCCACAGTCTAATTTGCATACAATTGCAGTATTACCCTCAAGTGCTGTGAATTATCAGATTTACAGCCAACATAACAGTAATCATCCTAAAAAATCATTTGTGCTCTTCTTTTATAAATATTCTTTCTTGTTTACCCCCCTAATGTTATTCAGTAAACAGCGAGATGACAGCTCTTCTTTTATCCCATATGAGGAAGGCACAGAAACCCCAAGTTAGCACTGGACCTTAAGGTGCACTTCATACTATTCTCTGCAATGCAACTGCCAAGAATAATTTAAACTCTCATTAGATTTGATAAGAAGGCACCTACAGTGAAATTGTATTAGACTTTAAAACAGTTTGTGAAACAACTGATAATATGTGTTATGCAGGTAGACAGAACTTTTCTCCATATACATTTTTCTGTGTATATCAAGACCAAGCATTACTGCAAAGCACTGACAGCATCTGTGACAGCAACAGGAACTCCAGTTACTTTGAAAACCTACAGCGCTGGCATCTTTGGATTCTACTCCAAAGTATAACTGAATCTCACAGAAAACAAGGGAAAAAGAGTCACACACTAGTAAATTAGAAGCTACTTCCAATAGACAAAGGTCGTTTGAGCTGCTATTAGCATATTAGGTAGTCCCTGATAAAAATGCCTTTATAGTCAAGTGTTGTGTACAATCAACGAGTATCAGTACACAACTTCCATAAACTGTTGTCCCTTTACAAGAGTCTATGATTCTGATAAACTGTACAGAACTACAAATCCTAGTCAGCAAAAAGACTGGAGCTGTGACAACAGGATGTGAATGTCAACTTGAATGTCACAAAGAGGAGCAGCTCTGGGACGATTCAGGCTGAGACAAGCTGTGGAACACACAGCTGCTAGCCTGCTGCTGATTCCTGAGCAGTTCCCAACAGGGCTTTGTCAAGCCAGTTCTTTCCTGCCCTCACTCTAAACCGCAGAGATTTGCTCACAACAACATTACCAGTTGTGTGACATTCCACTTAAAAACATACACGACTGCCTTTTAGGGAGACAGCTCAACATAAAGCACAGGATTGAAATGGAAATCTTGGAACAAAAGAACTGTGCTTGCTAGCAAACACAAAAACCGGAACAAAAACCTTTGGCTAATCTGCGATTTGCTTGAACACTGCAAAGGAGACACTTTTGTCTCAAGACATTCCTATGATCTTAAGTCCTTTAAATCTAAAGGGAAGCACATATTCTCTATCAATATGCACAGCTACAGTATATGCCCTAGAAGGCTAATTATCTCTTTGAGAAATCACTACTTAAAACACTGGGAGCCAATTACTGTACGTTTTCTAAGTAATATAGCCTTATTCTGACACATGGTTGGCTTAAACCATGTGGAAGATGAGAGAGTAGTAGACAAAACCTCTAAAAACTGAGCTGTGAAATTAAATAACTTCTCTGTACAGGATGAATTTTAACCCCTACCCAATTTTCAGATTAATCTATCAAATAAAATGCAGTCATCTCAACCACAAAGTGGCTATGGAAGACGTTTTGCTAAACTGTACTGACATTTTGGCTTGGTTCGAAAGCTAGTGTTACTGTAAGTGAGCATTACTGTATATCTAGGGTCAGGGTTAGAATAAGCATTAGAATTTTGACTTCAACCAGGTAACCCCTGTGCTTCAAATGGCCTAACTATGAGAGGGTAAAGTGAGAGGTGTATCTTGAAAGCTGTGTTTGAGCAGGGTTTGACTTCTGCCCGAGACTAACTGTACTGTATTCTCTATTCCCAACACAATCATGGAAAAAGAAGAATAGAAATCAAAAACACTACTCATTCTACATTTGTAAAACCAGTAAAAATGGAACTCTTACGTTCAATAAATTCATTGTTTAACCCTTAGCGCAGTCATACAGTATGACAATAGTTAATATGGAATCTAAGACTGTAGAAGCAGGCTATTGCTTTGTGTTTCCATTTTCTTTCTCCAGTTTTAAGAAATAATTGAATCTTCTGTGGCCCCCCTAACACTGATGTTTAAACTGATAAAAAAATATTGCATTAAAAGAAAAAAAAATGAAAAAATTGAATGAACTATAACCCCCCAAATTTCCAGCAGTTTGTTTTTCTTCATACAAAAACAGAAACAGAGCAAATTTTAAAGCAATGCAATTTTATGCAACTTTTGCACATGTAAAACACAGTTTGTAACAGTCCACATTCACATTTGGTCAAGAATGCATAAATGTACCGAAAATTGAATCCTGTTGAACTTCAGAAATGTATTCAGAATTATGAAGTCTGGTGCTGAAATCTAAGAATTGCCTTATATTTAGCATAATTCTGGCATCTAGATCATAAGTATATAATAATAATAATAATAATAATAATAATAATAATAATAATAATAATAATAATATACATCAATTTTCTAACCTTTTATCCAGGAATCCAATACTTATAAAACTACACAAGAGTTAATGATGCTGCCGGATCAGAGAATTAGTGTTACCTGAAAAGCAGTGTACTACAAACTAGGACCGTCTCCAAGACCAAATCTGATCTGTGTTGCACTTTTGTAAAATGGAAGAAAGAATCGACCCAAAGGTGAGACAACACACTACAACCTGTGAAGTGTAGCTGTAATGCATGTGGCTTTGTGTTTAATCTGTAAGCTGAATTGTTCCCTGATGAATAGTGTTACTCTGTTCTCATGTACAGACATCTGCTCGGCTCGCTCGCTTTGCTCGGTCTGTTACATTACTGCTCCTGGAGGATGGGGTTCATAAAAGCCTTCAAGGCATTTTCTTCACCGGGGCTGGCTTGCGGGAGACGCCACCCCAAGGGGTAGAGAGTCAACAGAGAAGGAGGCTTCGCGATTTGACCAAACCTCTAAAACGATTTTAAATTCTGAAGCGAAAGAGAAAGAAGGGGGAACCCGGAGCTGAGCTGTGCTGCTGGAGTCCTGTGTATATTAATCATCAGTGCAGCCTGCAGTAATTACTGTGCCGAAATGCAGAAAAGGCAAGAATGGTGGCAGGGGGGTGAAAGGTATGAGGCTATCAATCAGCTCCAGTCGACAGCCCAGCCTTTACATCACTTTGTGAGAGAGAACTATTTTTCACCACCTGAGTACCAGCCGAAGCCCTGCGTCATTCACAAAATAATACATTTCGGCCTCGGGCTACGAGCCGCGACAGTGCGTGAGGGAAGGCCGAAGCTAACTTAGGAGGATTTTTCCCCCTTCTTCTCCGCTTTGTGCACATCTACAAATAAAACAACACAGGAGCTGTGCAAACGTACTAACAGTTCAATTCCTCTCCCTTTCTACTCATTCCCAATCTACTCTACACGGTTTCAGTGCCACTGATGAATGTTGGCAACACTGATTGCTGCATAGTTGTCTAATTCAAAGTTTCACCTAACAAACGAGTGTATTTTCACTGTTGAATTCCCTTGTTAGTTGCTTCTCTGGTACTTTAGTAATGTACTGTATGCTACAGGTGGAAAAACAGATGTATGTACTGTTTTACTATTGCACTGTTTCACACTCCCTGGAGTTGGACTGTCTCCTGACCTCTGCCCTTTTCCCTGTACCCTTTCACTCTTTCCTCTTCCTCTCCAGTAAAACAGAGGGGAATATTCTACCTCTTTCTGCCTCGTATCCATCTAGCAGAGGGGTCGGCAATCTGGGGCACACTACTGCAAAAACGGCACATGCAGTAAAGGTCTAATAAGCCACGGAGAAACTGAGCTAAACAAACGATAAGAACAACAGTATGCTTGACTGTTCTGTAATTCCCTACAACACGCTTCCCAATGAAAACGATTCACTTGGTTTATTTACTGCTTTATTTTAGCAGAGCTAGTTTTTGATCCGTGATGCTTACAACATTTATCACACTTAAATGTAAAGTCAAATACAGTATTTTGGACAAAATGGGTGTTGCTAAGAAAGCAAAGTCAAATGTTTGCTCATTTCAGCCCTTTCGGAGAAATCAATATGGATTTTTTCAACATAAAGGCCGTACTGTTTGTGCACTGAGTGCATGGATATAACCACTATATCACGATTAGCCATTCGTCTTTTGAGATACCGTGACTCAGGTGGAATTCGAGAAGAGCTCTGCTGCCTAAACCTCCTTCATGGCACAATGACAGGGGAAGAGATAGCTAAGAACATCATTAATCAGTTTGAGGAAAGAGAAACTGACATCAAGAAAATATTTTCAGAAGACTGACGGTGCCCCTGCAGCAGTCGCAAAACATAAGGGATTCATAAAGATCATTGCGGATCGCGTTGGCCACCCCACCGTAAATATTCATAGTAATATTCATTAAGAAAATCTTTGAGCCAAGATTTCGCATTCTGATCTCAATGATGTGATACCCACAGTGGTGAAAAGAGTGAATTTGCTGGTTCTTCGACCTGCCTTGACACCCAGACAGTTACCAACCCTGCTGTGAGCATGAGATTGGAAACCCAGCAAAGGAGAGCAAGGGCAAGGATCACGCTACATGGTGCATATTCATTTAAGATATTATATTTATTGATCAAAATTGCCAGCTGCCATATCACCCTGCAGCTCACCACTGGCAGCCCCACTGAAGCTCAGCAGGTGTGAGCCTGGCCAGTACCTGGATGGGAGACCTAAACTAAGGCTGCTGCTGGAAGAGGTGTTAGTGGGGCCAGCAGGGGGCGCTCACCCTGCGGTCTGTTTGGGTCCTAATACCCCAGTATAATGACGGGGACACTATACTGTAAAAAAAGGTGCCGTCCTTCAGATGAGATGTAAAACCGAGGCCCTGACTCTCTGTGGTCGTTAAAAACGAGTGTTTCTCGAAAAGAGTAGGGGTGCTACCCTGGTGTCCTGGCCAAATTTCCCATTGGCCCTTACCAATCATGGCCTCCTGATAATCCCCCTCTCTGAACTGGCTTCATCACTCTGCTCCCCTCCCCACTGACAGCTGGTGTGTGGGGAGTGCACTGTGCGCGGGTGTTGCACACTGGTGGAGGTGGAGGGGAGATCCCCATTACCTGAAAAGTGCTTTGAGAGGAGTGTCCAGAAAACAGCGATATAAGTGTAAAGAATTACTATTGTTAAAAATGTGAGTAGGGATATTACTGACATGAAAAACAGTATCAATGGTATGCAAATAAGTAAAAACTAGAGCGTGAGATAACTCTTGGCAAGCTGGATGGCCCATGGTCTAGCAGATGCTGTCTCTTCTCTCTTTTTCAGGCCCTTTCAGCTCACGTCCTGCAGTCACTAGCACACCCCTCTGTACATAATTAGACAACAAAGCTGTGTGAGCCTGATTCACCTTCTACAGCCTGTTTTTTCACAACAATTGCCCGAAGTAACATTTAAACTGCAAACTATACTGTAGCGCCCTCATCAGGCAGTCATGGGGCACAGAGCGGACAGGTGAAATCAGTCCCAGGAGAGCCTGCTGGGATAGACGGAAACCTGTCAGGGACAGTGGGGAAATATCAGGGACATTGTTAAGTCCTGGGACGTGGGGGAAAGGACAGGGGTTTGTGTAAATGGGTTTGTATAAATTCGAGTATACTTGTGTGGCTGTCCCATGTTTCCCCATCCTGGTCCATGGTCTCAGGTTCCCACCATGACCTTCCTGGCCTGTTAATCATACCCCACCTTCATGCTACGGTTTATGGCTTTCTTCTTGCTGCTTGCTGAGAGCTATGCCATTCTGACTAATAAAAGAGCACTTACATTACCACTCTCCTGCATGTTTATTGCCTGCGTCCCAGTATGGTAATTATTATCTCTATATTAAGATTTTGGAAGAATAATTGCAAACCCCCTTAAATTAGCTACAGCTTCCCTATTGCCTGATATATTTTATATCAGACTGAAGGTATTTGTTTTGAAATACAGATTTAAGGAAGATTTCTGGACATAGCGTTGAGCTGTATTCAATGTTTCAGCTGTAATGTTAAGGTAGGCTGTGTTTCACGGGTTTGCGAATTACCCATCTCATGCAGCACAACTACTCCAATTCAAGATGTCTTCTCAGGTTACAGAGAAGGGAGGGAGTCTGTACTTCTCCTGTCAAAGAGAGGCAATTTCTGAAATGCAAATGCAGAAAGCTTCGGGTTTCTGTCATAACCAAGAAAAAAAAACAAGCAAAGACAAGTACCATTCTGAGAGGCCGAACTCTTCTGTTTTAGAATGCTAGTAAAGGGAGATTCATGAGTTGTTTTCCTGATATATTAATTTAAAGCATGGGCTCATTTTGGGGTTTTGAAATTTACACTTATTTATAGGTCAGGATCTCTGTCTGAACTGTAAAGACTGGCTTTTGGTTTTTCAATTTGGTTTGAATTGGATTACAGACCTAAATATTAAAATTAGGATTGTGGTTGCCATTATGCCATTTTAACATTAGGGAAAATGTTATGTTTCTTTGCATTTCCTATAACATTTGAATCAATTTTAAACAAGCTTACCCATTCTAGAATATTCTCTATTTTTCACGCAAGTAAACATGCTTTGTTCTGCTCTCATCTTAAAACTGAACGTCTGAGTTACGCTTTTCTGCTAGTAATAGCTAACAGAGAATTAATTGTAGCACACCACAAGAATTTAGAAGTAAAAAAAAACCCACTAAATTCTGGATCAGAGAAATCAACCATGTATATTGATTCCTTATCAACACTAAAATCTGCAGCTCTTAAATCCAGAATCAAGATGGTTCCCTCCAACAGAGCTAGACACTAAATGGTGCTCAATTATTTCCTTGGTTAAAAGTTATAGCTGAGGCAAGCTATAACTACCTGGAAACCATACTATCCCTCAATATACATTTATTTTTTCATTAAGCTGTATAATGGATTACTTACATCCCATGTTTGTTATGTTTTCAACAACAAAACAAACTAAGCTTCCTCACCCATTTTCTCAATGACACTTAAAAGCATCCTTCATACTGTAATCTTCCTCTCAGCATTTGATCTGAGCAGCACATCTCTATATAGTTATTTTACCAGCTGCTATACAAAAGGCTAAGTTTAGACCGGTCTTGTGAAACAGATATGTTTTTTCCACAAATCATTTGACATTTCCTGAAGTATAGCCAAAGCAGCCCCCTCATAAAATACAAAACACCTTGGTCGATCATTAAAAACATTCCACACTACATAAAATATGCTAAAAGGCCATTTTCTCAAATGGCATTTTAGCATATTTGCCTAAATAATATCAATAATTGATAATAATCAATTATTATTAGAGAATTCATATTACATTATATTACAGAAGTTTTCTTATTCTCATAATGACACATTTAGATTCAAAACTATAATGAATCACAATGAACGGTTATATTGCAAAGTAACTTTTATGTGCAAACCAGCAAAGAAAACATTCAAACTGAAATGTACTTAAGTATTCAGCCTCTTAAGTGGTGGAAGTGTGTTTGGCAGCAATTATGGCTGTGAGCCTTTTAAGTCTCTAACAGTTTTGTAGTCAAATGATATAATCTTGCCTATTCTTCCTGGTAAAATTGCGACAGTTCTGCCAAATTCTTTGGGGAATTTTGATGGACTGCAATCTTCATGTATTGCCATAACCTTTCTATTGGTTTCAACTCAGGACTTTGTCTGGATTTTTCTCTTAACTGTTAACTGTTTCTGAAATAAGATAAGATAAGATCACTTTATTGGCCACATACAATTTTTTAGCAGAGTGCACTATCTTTACTTTTTACATCATGTTTTTATTACTATCATACATGCAGAGCTACTGTCCTGTCATAAAGTTTATAACAGCACAGACAGAAGAGAAAAGGAAGTAATTCGTTTTCTTAGTTCCTTCCCACTCGGCCAATTCACTCTCCTGCTCCTGCGATTTGTCGAATTCCCTTTCTTCTAATTTCGTTTGTTATCCTTTTCCACGAGACACGCAAGAACTGAGACTGCGATAACTTTGGAGATCGCAGATTCATGAGTCATGAAGACCGGGGCCCACTTCACTCGGATGTAATTCTGAAATTGCTCCTTACTCGAGCTCCAAGTCAATTTCATTGTGAGCTTTGACTGGGTATTGTTCTAACACACCAATATTTTTCTAATGCAATTTGATTCTTTAATGGTGTTCCAGATGAGAACCAAACCTTCCAGAATTTGAAGTCACCAAACATGTCAACCTTGCCTGACATTGCACTTATAAACACTGCCTGTCGACGGCATTTTGTGAAGATCCCAGTGATCACTGTATCATAGCTGTATCATGTTAGAAGAAGGTGCAAAGGGAAGTCTCACCTTAGGATTTTATCTAAAAGAAGTCTTAAGGATATTAATGAACAAGCTTTTCCACATGATCTGGCTTTATTAAACTGGAGCAACGATTAATAAATTGGAAAACTCAATTCCTCTCATCCTATCAAGTGCTCAAAGATTCTCTGATTTTTTTAAAGATAGCTGTAGAAATATTAAGCACACACCAATTATGAGGTTTAAAGTTAAGAGCCACAATAATCCTCGACTTAGTCTGACCTGTAAACTTTATTTATACAAAATAAATGATCTTGGTGAAATGCCATAGCCTTTTATGAACAAAGTGATTGCTGTTCTTTCTTAGAAGTTACAAATAAAGACATACAATACAGCCCATTACAATCTCCAAAATGAGCTGTCACAATTTTCTAATCTCTTTTAAGCAATCATAATACATTTTGGAGATCAGTTAAATTTGTAAAGAACAAGTCATTACCCTCTCATTTACTAATTCCAAGTATTTAGGAAAACACAGTGCTTTAACAGAAAAAAAACAAATTGTTAAGGCACTCAGTGAACATTTAATTAATGCTGGTTGTGTGTCTGATGGTTATTTAACAATAGTGCTGAATTTAATTTGATACGAACAAAATCCAGAATACCAGAGTTCCAGAAAAATATTAGCTGAGCTTCATAAAATTGACAGTAGTAAATCCTCTGGTAACAATAGTACTGAATGGGTTTTTTACAAAACCTGCTACTCATTTAATATCTGCTCCACTGACCCTTTTATTAAACAGCTTAAACAGCTGAAATCCCAGTAGAGTTGAAGTTTGCCTTTGTTCTGCCTCTTTTCAATGAGGACCAGTCAGACTTTAACAGGTACAGGACACTTGCATTGTGCCTTGTATTTCTAAGATTTGGGAAAATAGTTTAACAAGCATATAAGCTCTTTTTCAGACCACAATTATACAGTATTTCATCTGATAACCAGCGTAGTTCTGTTCTGGTCATGAATGAAACCTCCTGACACTTGGGCAGCTATCTGTACGGAGGATCTATCTTTAAATGACTTTTAATACTGAATCTGAATGAGGCAGCCGATCCAAAACACTAGTAAAAACGAGCCTCTTCTGTTTTAATAAAGTTTTTGGATCAAGTGGTTGCCACCTTGTTTATAACAAACATGGCATCACTATACTTTAAGGTTCATTCAAAAGTGACTATTGCGCAGTTCATACAGTATACATTATTAAAAATGTATATATATATATTATTAAATCAGTCAAAATTGAATATTCTTTCACCAGTTAAGATTGACTAGCTTAAGATGGTTCAATCATGACAGTTGACCAGAGATGGTCCCAGGTTTAAATTCAGAGGTGACCAGTTTAGAAACAGTCTATAAAACGTTTTGCATATCTTTCAAACATTTTGGCTTTTTGGAAAACGATTCTATCCTCAGCACAGGGGAGGCCTAGTCCTGCCAAACTTCAGATGGGATTCTGATACCTTTATCTTGCGATTATGGTTGGTTTGGTTCAAGACACTGCTATATCTTGGCATCCACTTGAAAAAGCTCCTCTTTCCATACAGAGTTCAAGATTTAATTTATACCAGGGTTACCCTTATATAACAGCGGACTGCATTTTGGCTCCACAATAACGCAACTAATTATAAATTGACATTTAGTGGAAGAAATCGCAAAAAACCTTGGAAAACATGCCCACCTCACTCTATGTGTCCTAATCATAACTTCCTCACAGATCATTGCTCTCTCTGTTTCACTGTGGAGTGATAAACAGATATATTTGAGCTTTTAACTTTAATAAGAATGACCTCTGCTCATTCCAGGAGTTGTAATCTCAATACATGCTATCTGCATCCTCTTTATTTACTCAGATCTCACCTCTGCAGTGGGTGCCTATGGTATCTCCTGATAGGCAAAGTCGTCCATGCACCCACTTCCTTAATCTGAAGTGGAAAAGCAATAAGACTAGTTTCTTTCGTAAGGCTTAGCAAAAACCCTTAGTAGCTTTACTATTTGGAACAAGAATTTGAATGTTACAGATGAAGATGTTGCTGGAGACAATACATGGGGCAAGGTAAATTCTAGAAACAATCTTCAAATGATCCACCTCAGTTTTCTACTGACAGTAGTTATAAAGTGTACACTGCAAAGTCTGACTCTCTGGCCCAGTTGCATGAAGTCTGCAACTGAAGAACTTCCGAGGATACTGACAAGTGTTCTGCTGCTTCGCAACAATGCATCAGTTCACAAAGCCAGAATTGCAGCGGCCACCGTTCTCCAGGGTGGGTTTCAACAGCTGAATTATTTACCTTGCAGTCAGAGCACAGGATTAATGCATGGGCTTTAATAATAATAATAATAATTGCTTACACTTATATAGCGCTTTTCTGGACACTCCACTCAAAGCGCTTTACAGGTAATGGGGATCCCCTCCACCACCACCAGTGTTTAGCATCCACCTGGATGATGCGACGGCAGCCATAGTGCGCCAGAACGCTCACCACACATCAGCTATCAGTGGGGAGGAGAGCAGAGTAATGTAGCCAATTCATAAAGGGGGAGTATTAGGAGGCCATGATTGGTAAGGGCCAATGGGAAATTTGGCCAGGACGCCGGGGTTACACCCCTACTCTTTTCGAGAAGCGCCCTGGGATTTTTAATGACCACAGAGAGTCAGGACCTCGGTTTTACGTCTCATCCGAAGGACGGCGCCTGTTTACAGTATAGTGTCCCCATCACTATACTGGGGCATTAGGACCCACATGGACCACAGGGTGAGCACCCCCTGCTGGCCCCACTAACACCTCTTCCAGCAGCAACCTCAGTTGTTCCTTTAGGGGCTGCGACCAAGGGTCTCAGGCTGAGGAGCACCCCGCAGAAATAAATCCAGCATTATATATGTGAGGAAATATGTCATAAAACATATAATCTATTGTTTGGGTTCCACAATTCAATTACATCTTTATTTCCTCATTAGAAAAATCACAAATCACAAAGATAGGGCATTTCTTAACTCTTGGAAACTGTGCAGGGCTTTGATAAAAATACCAGAAGACTGTGCACTCAGAAAATATGACAGCTGAGTACAGAAGTATAAAATCGCCTGTGAGCAACGGTTGTTAAAATAAAATAAAAATTGACAAGCTATTTAGCAACCATTCACAACCATAATGTACCATTTATTAGAGATTTAAAAACAACTCAACGAGCTTCACAGAGCCCCAAGAGGGAACAACAGCAGCTACAACAGACAGTTCACAGTCAGTCTGATATGGACACTGTGTAATACAGTATATGCATGTATTGAAGGTAAAATCACACCCAACCTTGGTCCATAGATCACTAATAGAGCATTCTGCAGTACAATAAATGAAAAGGCACAATATATCTGGATTTTAAATGGGTCAAAATTATGACAAAATTTTACATTTACAGTTGTCGTCATATATGATCCTCAATCTGTTCTCATGCCTAGTTTCTTTATCGTCCATCAGAGTAGGGTCTGTTTTTTTTGTTTTGTGTGTTAAATGACTGGAGATTTGTTTTCTCTAATAAGGGCATTTAGCGGTTTGAGGCTGCAATGACTGAAAACACGCTGTGGTTTGTGTCCTTGAGCATGGCAGCAGTATGTCACAGAAATGCAAAGCAACTCTCAGTTTAACTCAGAACCAAAAACACAGTTGAAACTGACCACACATATTAGAAACAGGTTGTTGCAGTTATTCCAGACTTCGGTGGCATCTCTTTCAGTGGAGACAAAGAAGTGGGAATTAGTTGGGCACATGCTGTAGGAATTACTTTAAAACTAGGAGTCAGTTTGATTGCCTTGTGAGGAATTTAGCATTTTAACAAAGCGTATTTTCAAAAAATAAACTGTTGCAGATTGTAAATTCCTTTTTGATTATTGTAGATTCTACGTCTGACATATCCCTTGCAGATCAGCTAACATTCATTGCCTCCATGTTTTACAAGAGTGGAAGATTGAAGAGTGTTTTTGTTTTCAGTTTCTCATAATAACATCATACAGTAAAATCACCGTTTTAATTCATTTTTGACATTTTACAGAAAACAGCCATGGACAAAGGTGAGTTATAATATCAGGGGCACATAAAGATGTGCAATCAGACATCCCAGAGATACTTAAGTAGAATGGGTTTCTTCTATTGCTCACACTCTCAATTTAGTTGGGGGTACAAGTGTAAACTGCAGCTTAGAGGTAAACTTTTTTGTTCCTTTTGTTCAATCACTTCCTAATTTCTACTCAAAATCAACCACTTGCTGGCAAATTGTTACTGAAGGATTAGAGACAAATGACAATAAGCAAATCAAAACGCACGTGTCCAGGCTACAAATGTACTGTGACTGACTTATGAAAACATTCCAGTATTACAAACACTGACTCTCCCAAAACTAGACACAACCATAACTGATCACTGGTCCTGAAAATGGACAAGTATAAACAGCAGCCAAATCGATGCATCTCTTTTCTTTTCCTTTCAGTATGGACCTGTTCCTTTGCAGCCTGTGCATACTGTTGTGTCAAACAAATGACAGCAATTCGGGTGACCGTTTAGCAGAAGTCTTCCTTATTAGATATGCATACGGGAGCCTAGGTCTTGCAGGCCAGACTCAAAGAAGTATTACAAAGAGTGGTCTTTTTATACAGTAAGGTCTGTAAAAGGGATTTGACATTGGCTGTGCACGTGAAGAGCAGTCAAGCAGGTTCCTCATTGTTTCTGTTATTCTGTCAGGAACATATGGCAGTTATGCCTTGCAACATAACATACGTTGACAATGCAGCATATATAGACAAAAACAGAACTATATGCTTTCACGACCATTGGAGTGGAAAGTTTCAAGACACAAGTGTTTAAGATATAAAAGACTTATCAGAAAAGGAATGAAGAATAATTCCCTCACTGCTGACAGATCTACCTACACCAACTACTCCAGGAGTTCTATTATCAGTGAACTGGCAGTCTGGAGGACAAGTGAGTTTGTGAGTACATTGAGAATCCAAGACAATGGCTTCCTCAGAGCCATTCAAAAAGTCAACCCAAGAAAACTCTTGAGAATCTGAACCACATGATGCAAGTATGGTAAAGAGGAATTAGAGATACCTTTCACACAAATGGTTTTCTTATGTTCAAATTTTCACACTGCATCATGCTAGTTATACAAAATGAGAATTATTATCAGAATACTGTCCAGAATTACTATCTAAAGTACAGATATTTAAGTACTTACTTCATTTAAGTAAGTAGAGGACAGATAGTTGCACAGTATTTAACATCATGCACTACAAACCATGTCCTATAAAAGGTACCTCCACTTGCAAACATACATTTATTGAGCTGTTAACGCTTACCACGAAACACAATGTGAAGATGATGAGCAAAATTCTGAAACATGCACACATACATAACCTCAGAATCTCTCAACTCTGGTTCTGAAAGCTGTTTTCCCATGGCACTATAAAAGTAAAACAGGGAGTTTTAGAAAAACAGTCCAGTGGCCATCGATGTCAGTGACAGCTTACTGTATATGAATTTCCAAAGGTCGAAACGTTGCCCTCAAGTTAAAACTGCAAAGACCCGAGTTGTCTCAGTTCAGCCTTACATGTTCCATTCTTTCACATACTGCTACAGTCCCCAGATTGCAATTACTCACTTCCAATTGTATGCGACCCAGTGCTCTTCAAGTCCACTTTTTCAGGATTAGTGTCAGCCCTGCTTCATTCTGAAAAGCACTCGCCTGTTATTTGACACCTTAACTCTCACTTTGTGCCCCTCCACAAAGTATTTATCACCTGAACGTAAAATAGCAAGGAGCACATTCCTGCAGTGAAGTGGGGCCTGATTCCTTTCTTTTCCCTCCCGTCGGGATCAATAAAGCAGCCCCTTTTCATTTTGGCGCGTGACAGACATTCACAATTCCAGGAAACTTCACAATGAAAAGACCACCCTTTTAGCTCCTTCAGTTCTATCTGTCCTGCACTTTCATTTCAAGGTTCCCTAGCAACCTAACTGTCAAATTAGCCAGGGCTCACGCCCATTCATCCCTCCATTTTACCTGAGGAGTCCAGTGGAGGAGGTCGCTTTTCATCCAAACACAGCAATCTATACTCCCTTGACAAGCCTGCATTAACCTCCTTATTTTATACAGTTAAATTTAAACAATCATTTTCACAGTAAAGCTCTGCTGTGACTTTCATCCATCACAACCTGTGTTGTGTCCAAACTTTCGTTCAACGGTTTTACGAGGAAATGCCGAGTCTCACCTGCCTGGAAAGGCCTTGATCCACAATTCTTTTTCTATCTTTGAATCTTAAAACCTTTTATGCAGACTGGTGAGCACTCTCCACTTCCCGATTGTTTTTCTTAATTTCTTGAACCATTTAGCCATCTTTTCCTATGACTTAATTGTTTTGGGGGATGATTTTTTCTGAGCCTTTAACGTTGCATTTTTTAAGTACAACCATCTTTTTCATCCTTTGACTCTGAATCCAACTGTTTCCACTGCTTGCAAACACTGTTTCATTTCTTTAGAGTTTGCTTTTTGAAAATTATGAACTTAAATTTAAGTCTCAGGTTTTAAAGGTTGAAGCATACATCAACAGCTGCCATACTGTGGTCACAATTTCACAGTCTTTCAATTACATCCACTCCCTTAATTCTATCCTGGTGGTATAAAAGAACTTGGTGAATGATTGAATCTTCCCTTTTACATGATGTTACAAACTAGGTTAAACAGAAATCATTAACCAGTTTACATCCCTATTCCACCTCAACAAATTGTAATGTAAATGTTCAATAATATGATGTTACCTTTCCTCTATGCCTCTCTGATATCATTATGCAGTAAACAACTTGATCTGTAGAAGATATTTTGTATCTTTTGTTAAGCCCATAGACCTTATGTTCAGACTTTCTGAGGCCCTGCCCTCTTGATTCTGTTTCTCTAGCTTGCAGGTTATTCTCTTCCTTATCCTTCTGAAATAATGCTTACCCTTTCATTTCCATTCCCATCATCCTAAGTCATGTGAAAGAGTTACCTGTTGACACATTAGCCCCGAGGTACTGCAAATTATTCCTCATTATACGCCTGGCACTGAGGTACAAGCATTTTAAAATAGACGTGTTATTTAAAAACATTCTTGCCCGGGGATTTCCTGATCCCAACCAAACTGCCCTGTTGTGAGCTTCCAGCCCCAAATTCCCTAGTTTAATTACTCCTCGACTGTCCTATGTAAGAGCTTTGCCTAACCTGTTTTCACTGGCACAAAACGGTAATGGGTCAGGAACATGGAAGCTTTTGTTTTCTCTAGGACAGCCAAACACACTTTCAAATATCCCTCCCCACTATATTCAGTTACCTTATCTTTCCCCTCAAAACATGGAAATGTGTTTTATCAATCCTGGGCTGTTCTGGTGTAGAAAGAGTCATTGGCGCATGTTTCCCACTCTACGCCATGACAGTTTTGTAAATCGCCAATCTGATCACAAAGAGCAGGAAACACTAATTCACTGTCTTAAGTAAGAAAAGGCTTGGTGTACCGTTAATTTAACCAAAACCAGTCAGAAGCCAACATGCTGATTTATTTTTTGTTAATAATTTGAGAATTATTTGAAACATACAAAAACTCACCACTTATAACTGCAATAAGGTTGTTATCAGGAAAATACATTTTTCCAGCAAGTCCTCTGACATTTTCATGCATCAATATTACATACATAAACTCATTGTGCTGATTAATGTTCGTCACCAACAGAGTGGATCAGCAGGGGGTCTACTGTGAAAATCACAGGCTTGCAGTGTGTAGCTACTGTTGGAAGATGTACAAGTCATAGCTCAGTGATACATGCTTTGCCCCAGGTTGCAGATGCTGTCTCTTGGGTTCTCTCCCTTTCCTCTTGTAGAGTCTGGACAAGCATGAGCATGTTCACTGGTCTTCCTGGGCAGATGCCACACCTCACCCCAGTTCACCTAACAAATGTAATGCTCAGTGGAGCTGAGCTCAAGTCTGCTGAGTGGGGCATCCACAGCATAACTGACACATTCTCAAGCCGCTGTTAATCGAGCAGTGTGATGACATGCATTGGCCTCCTAGAATTTTGTCGATTCAGCAAAGACTCACAGAGAGGACAACAAGGGACTTTCAGGAAGTGTCTCACCGTGGTACCAAGGAGTAAAGTAAATTAATCCATCAGTAAGATCAGAGCGATGTAACGACTAGACAGTTCTGCCCAGACCAGCAGACTTGAACTTTTCTCTCAACTGGTCAGTTGGATACAATTAGCATATCAGTCATCAGGCCTGTGCCACATTGGCTGATGTGCATCAGAGTGGTCTTGCATTATTGCTAAAGAGGACTTGGTTTCAGTGCTGGCAAGTCCAGCTGAGATGTTGCCCCTACAAATCAATGTTACAAAGGGGTTGTTCTCTTAACAAATGGTGCATTTTGGTTCCTTTAATTATAATAATATTTTCTTACACTTGTATAGTGCTTTTCTGGACACTCCACTCAAAGCGCTTTACAGGTAATGGAGACTCCCCTCCACCACCACCAGTGTGCAGCCCCACCTGGATTACATTTTTCTTTTTTCATTTTCACCAGGATTGACATTCAACAGCTTAAATCACCTCATCACCTAAGCTTTATTCCCTTTCCCCAGCTAATAAGGTAAATGCTTATGTCACACTCAAAAGTCACTTGAGTTTATTGCGGTCAGTTAATGAATGATTAATTAATGAAAATGACACCACGAAATTTAATTTCCAATACATTGTAAAAGTCCAGGTGCAGAAATACGTTGGCACATTTCTTGTGATGCTCAGTGTTGGACCTCAACAATTAAAATCATATTTAATGTATCCTGAAGTAGTTCAGGTGGGTAGCTGCATCAGCATCTGTAGGCTGCAAAGGAACAAGTAATAGGTTTATTCCCTGCTGAAAAGAGAAGCAAGAAAACACAACGTTTCGGCCGTGGAGCCTTCTTCGGGTGTGTGTATGCCACCAATGTACAAAAAAGCTTCCATAGGAGTTCATGATGAATTTATGAGACATGCAAGAACTAAATAAACCACACAGCAAAACCTAACCTGAGTTTTTTTCAACTCCTCCTAAAAACCCTGTATCTTGTATGTTTTCAGTTTCGGCATTTTAAACTTGGATGTTTAGAAATTCAGCCGTACCATTAAAAAAAGAAAAAAAAAGAAAAAAAAGCTGACAATCAGCACTCCAGAAAAATCATATTCTGGAGCGTGATGGTGGCATTTACAAAACATCACAATAATAACTAAAAATCGAATTTCTCACCCTCTTTCAATATCCAAATCCTGGTCGTAGCTCCAGGCTAACCTTCTTATGCCTCCCATTTCCCAAGCACATCAAGCTCCGAACGTCATCCCGACAGCTACTCTTATCACCGCTGTCTGTCTCCTGACATTTGTATTTAAACGGGATTATGGGAAATGGCGTGAGAAGCAATTGACCATTTGCCTGTGGTTACAGATCCAAACAAACCAAAAGTATCTGGTTGCAAAACCAGCATGAGGTATTGCATCATGCTAGAGCTATGACAAATAAAAGAAAATGATGTATGTCAATACGGGGAGGTACTTATAGATCTAGCACACAACACCTCATCCTCAATCATCACTCTGATGGTGGCATAAGACCCAAACTTCCACAGCTATTCCTAACCCCGATGGAACCGGAACAATGAACATCAAATGACAGGAAGATTGACAAGTTGGCCAATGCTCCTTGATTAAAAATTCTAAAAAAAAACGTTAAGCGGTAATATTAATAGCATTGCACAGAGCAAAGTCATATTAGTAAGAAATAATCAATTAATGAACAATTATTTACACGGCCATAGTTCGTATTTTGTAAATCCTCCTCTGGCAGGGATTACACTGACCGGGTGCCTAATGCAGTGAGCTATGAGGTTGTGGCCCTTCAGAGGTCTACTGACGAACATTCCTTCAAATCATTTTTTCAGACTGAATTAGAATCAGTAAAAAATTACTGAATTAGAATCACAAATACTCAATAGGTTTGAAGTCTGGAGATAGTGATGGCCACTTGAGGCTCCAGGGCCCATAGATGCAAAACAACCCCAAAACATAAAGACCCCCCACAATATTTATCAGTGGGCATGAGTGTCCTCTCAACATGAAGTTGAGCTTTTTTCACACCAAACATAACACTGATAAGAATGTCCAAAAAGCTCAATTTTCATTTAATCTGACCATATACATGTACTGTACCATTGTTTCTAACCACAATAGCGGTCTTCCAACTCTTCAACTCCCACCCAAAGGGTATTTTTCTAATCTTCTATTTTATGAACACTTAAGGCAGAGACATGTACAAAGAGACAAATATTCAGGATTTTTAAATTTCATTTTAAAGTAAGAATAATTCAGTTTACAGTACAATGAAAATTTAGTCCTACTACATAATAGCATTTCACTGTTTTTTTGGTAGATCTAATTGATATTAATTTTGGGGGATACTGATTACTAAATGTTTCACAGTACAAAGTATACTGTATAAAGTAGATGTTGTTATTTCTGATAACGTACTCTAAAGCAGGAAATGGTATATTCTGCTTTAGTTAAGCCAGTGGTATCTGATATACTGTATCTTGGTGGGGTTGGATGTTGTTAAAAAAACACTGCAGTCCAGGAAGAGTTTGTTCCTAAAGTAATACTGTATATCTGCTCCGAACGAGCTAATCTAAACTCCTTTGATGTCAGCAATTCACTTGTTCATTCCGTGCTATCGTCAAACAAACATGTAGCTCCTTTCATGTTCATCTGAGGTCCTTCTTTGAACGCACATTGTTATGACGTTATGTGCGATATCTGCTTTCATGTCAACAGCCAGGCAAGAATTACAGTATGTTTCTAAAAGACTCTCCACAAATCGCCCTGCAGTCTGGCTGGACACTCCAACCAATTGCTGCCTCGCTCATTCGCAATGGGTCTCGGGCCACTCACTGAAGTGTTTGTCCCTAACCCCGCTTTGATGCATTCGACTTTAAAGAAAGCAACTGACGTTTGACAACAAGACAGCTAATTTCTGCCACAGGCATAGGGGAAACATTTCCTTTCATCCTACACTGGGTACACGCATGTTAAATCCAGACGGCAGCACACATCTGCTGACAGCTGTATTACGTTTCTGCTAGTGTCTCTGCTCATGGGTAACAGCTCTAATCCTTACCATGATCCATCTGAGACGTGCCAAGCTTCGCTTGTGCTTTTTGCTCGTCATTAAACAAGACTGCCACTCTGTTGCAAAAGCCTTAAACACATTTTATGTGGCATGAATATGCTGTCTTGCTGTTATCATACTAGGCAGAAGTTATACCCTGATGACTCCGATCTTCGACTACACTTTCAAACAAACCCAACTGCCAGCTTTTCTTGGCTGCTGTACACTTGGCTTTAACTAGAGGTTTATGAATCGTAAAGGTCAAGAAGCACAAAGCAGCAAAGAGGGTGAAAATCCAGTACATTAGAGGTTCTCTGCAACAGTGAAGGAAACTCTGGTCCAGCAGAATTTATCACAAGTCTTTCACTGCTGCGTTCCCTTAATTGCAAGTGTGACAAGGCTGCCCAGGGAGATGCGACAATGGCCAAGACGTGCAGCGGACCCTCGCCCTCTCCAAAACAATCCACCGGCGAGACAAATGGGGAACTGAGCTCCCACATGCGTGAATGCCGACAAGGATTTCAGGTTTATTGAAACCAGAAGATAAAAGACCTGGAATGGTCATCGGTCAGTAGACTCAGTAGCCAAGAGGTAAGTAAGAGAGATGGTGCAAATCGCCGTCAGCGGAAGAGAAAGCAGGAAGGAAAGAAACTGGTGCAAAGTCCAAGGCTGTGAAAGCAATTATCAGACACCCAACACCGAGAGTGGGTTCAGACTCAACTTTAAAAAAAAACAGCCAGGTGTCCGTCTCAAAGAGAGCGTACCGTAGTAAAGCAGCCAGGGAGGATACAGGTGGGTTGCTGGGATCTGATGGGGCAGGGACAAGAAAGAAATGACAGACAAAGCCAATCCAGCTGTGCTAAAAAGACCACAGGTAAACTAAACAAGACTGCTATTGTACGCTGGGGAGGTTAGCTTGTCACACAAGACAAAAGAGCAAGTGTTGAGGGTTGTGCGGCTCTGATTTAATGTAAGTCCTAAGCATCTATCAATATGCAGTGTAAAATTCACATTTTCATAGCTGCAACTGCATGTTCAGACCTGTACAGACAGTTTATACTTCACTTTTCTTCTTAGTTCCAAGACACTGATATGGATCAGATTAAGCTGCATAATGTAGTAACTAGGCAGGTTGGCAAATAACTAAATGCAGCAGCAAGATTTGTAAATATACACAGGTTTTGGAATACCATCACAGCCCTACAGTAACTCGTTTTCTAGGACAACAGTGATTTATGTACCGCATGTAATAAAAATAAGTTTTATTAAAATTGTGTTTTTTTTTAGAAATAGCTCTTAATGGCAGAACGTTTCCAACCAACAAAAAAAAAATTAGTGATAAAAGTGTAAAAAAAGATGTTTTATGGGTTTAGGACTGGAAGGTGAGCTTGCCAGAAAATATCAGTCAGCTCACACGGCAAACATTAACATAACAAATAACACAGAGATCTAAAATGCTATCGGTATTCCACACGATTCTTAAGGCAGAGCACTGAAAAAGAGAGAGAAGAAAAGTTCTGTTCCATGCAGAGATTCCAAACACTGGCAGACAGCTGCATAAGCAATGCCCTGGCTTAAGAGGAAGCTGCACATATTTCAAGACTACAGCAACTATAATGTTACACTACCGCACACTCGGCTCCAGACTTTCTCCTTGTTGAAGCCACTAATCCCAATTTAGACCCACACAATCCATATGCCTAACCGTGCCTTTAGCACCAGAAGGAGCCGATAAAATAAGTTCGGCTATTGCATTTTTAAAATCATAAACATCGTTAGTTAACACAATTGCCCTAATCTTGTAATGTTCGGTGTGAGTTCAGTCCAGTACTAGCAAAATGCATCTATAAAACTCAGTAATGAGCTCAGTATTTTTCTATAATATTGCTGCCTTTTAAACATTCTGAATTAAATTTTAAAAATAAAAATAACATAAAAAGCCTAGTGAATTCACATACAGTAGAGAGGTATATATGTGTATTCTAGTTGAATTATAAAATTCACGTCAGCGTTACGCACCTATCTATTATCTGATCGCTTTATGCAGCGCAGGGTCACAGTGGAGTCGGAGCCTTGTCGGAGCAAGAAATGGACACAAGGCAGGATACACCCTGGATGGGACACCAGTCCATCACAGGGCATACACAGACAAAGACACTCACAATGGGGCCAATTTTCTCAGAAGCCAATTAACCCTACGTTATGCCATCGGACTGTGGACTTAACTTATGTTAAAGTATGTGGACCGGATTTAACTTAGTTTGAAATTATTTGTTTTCTTTAATGTTTCTCTAGGACCTTTCTCACAATTTGTTTGATAAACAAAGAACTGATATTATTTCAACTGAAGTTCAAAATTATTAATTAACCAGTGCCTGCAAAAAATTATCAAACCCTTGCCTAGCTTTCATATTTTGTTGCTGAAAAGTCTGCAGTCATGACACTTTGAAGTGCTTACATACATTATACAACATAATCCACGCATTCAAAACAAAAGACAAAAGAAAGAATTAAACATGAAAAATGCATAAGCCATGATTGCATAGGTATTCAAACTAATTAAGGCACACAAAATCACCTTAATGAACTACACGATTAATCAAGTGACTCACATGATTTCAGAACGAATACACCTCCTTCTGGCAGTTTCTTTACTGTTCATTTTTTATAGAAAGTAGTGAATTTCGAGCACTACTTCAACTACGATGGAACTGTGAAGACCAAGAAGCTTTCAATACAACTCAGGCATGAAGTTGTATAAAGGAACATTCACGGAGAAGGGTAGAAAAACACTTCGAATGGGAGAAAATGTCTTTCAGTGACGTCTTGGTCCATGGGTCAACAATATCCCTGTCACTCCAAGAAGGGGACTTGTACGGAACTGAAGAAAAAACAAGTCCCAGGTGGGAACCAAGTGATACTGCAAACATGCCAAAAAACAGTCTTACATGTGGCACAGCACATCTTACCATCCCTGCTGTCAAGCGTGGTGTTATAGCTCTCTCAACGGGGGGGGGGGGGGGCGAGGAAACTTGTCAAGACTGATGGGAACATAGATGGAGCAAATCTTAAGAGAAAAACCCGCTTCCGACTTGAATCCGACCGAGAATCTGCAGAAAGGTTTGAAACCATCAGTCCCTACATCGATCCCCAAGCAACATGAAGCACCTTGAAAGAGCCTGAACAAATCCGTCAAGAGGAAAGGCCAGAAGTGCATCAAACCTGCGTGCAACATTGGTTGCGACCTACCAAAAAAGACTTGTGGCTATAATTGCAGCCAATTGTGCTTCCACCAGATATTGATGTCACGGGTCCGAATACATGCCATCAACATAATGCATTGCTTATCTTTAGGTTTTGCTGACATTTACTGTAACACTACTTGCCCTTAGAAGTGTTCAGTGTGAGCATTCAGTAGTTTTACAAAATGGTCATTACTGAGGTCCCTGAAAACTTCTTCAAGGCACATTTTAAGCAGAAAGGCTGGCTTTCAGGGAGAACATGGGAAAAAAACTGACAAGGTATCAAGATATGTTGGGCTTTTAAATTTGCATTACCTAAAAGATAATTCCAGCATTGTCAGCTCATTTAAAACATTAAATACTTAGAGCAGAAAAATATCTACCTGACTTTCGATTTATTCGTATTCAGAATAAATTTCCAGTATATATAATAAAATGTAATGAGCAGTCTACTGTTTCCAATACAATGTAAAATGCATTACCGGTTATAAAAAGATGTTCAAAAATGTGATCACTTTAGGCTGAGAGTGAACATAATTACTCTGGCAAAATAATCCTCAGCAGAAGATAATGATCAGAAGACATCAATCTATTTTTGTAAAGCAGTTGGAGATGGAGATTAATTGGAAACCACTCCTGAAATAAATCATTTGTGGGTTAGTTCTGCGAGACAAAGGAAAATGTTACGGTTACGCTCTGAACTCAGCAAACCTTCTGTGGCACACAGTTATAATCTGAGCAGATACTGCCTCCTCCTGGCAGATGAAGCAAGATAAATTAAATGACCTTTTCTCCCTTGTTTTGTAGGAGCTTTTGAATGTGGGCAACAAATCGAGGAGAGGGCCTTGCAGCTTTACAGCTGGGGTCCTGGGTTTAAACAGACCCAGCAGGTTTCGCCGTACGATCAATCAGGACTATACTACACTTCTGCCTCCTATTAACACTGCATCTGGGGGCCCTGGAAGCAGTTACTGTATGCTCTAGCTGAAATTTGTTTGTACAAAACCTCTTCCCTTCCATCTCCGCTGTCAAGAGAGAAAAATTGCACGTTTCAGCTTGCTAGTATTTGTTGTTTAGCAAGGACACCACTCTCGTACAGCAGCCAAAATAATGTTCTACCTGTGAACTGGAACACATTTCCGTGATCACATTTAGCATTTCAGACAAGCCAAGGGCTGACGTTGTCATGAAGCATATCTTGAAATGCCATCTTTTTACCCAACCTAGAGCTCATTAGTGCACGCAGACCTAGTATGTCTTTGGACCAGTTTTTCTTTCCTTTTCAAATAAACAGTAAGAGTTCAAATACTGTATTGTTCTGAAGATTGTGAAATGTTTTTTTTAGAATTTAAACATAGCTGCCACAAGCTGCATTTTCTGAAGTTAAAAAGAAATAATAATAATTTGGGGAAAGTACAACCATCTCTCACTGGGCTCCTCTTCCATGGAATGGTGGGATGACCCTGACTGAAACTGAGGGGCTGGAGAGGGCATGACCAGGAAATATTTTGACATAGAACTAAACACAAACATTGTATTGACATTTCCTGGCTCTTACACTAACACTAATACACTACACTAATAGCAAAATACAATACTTGTAGAGAAATACAATGAGACAGGGGGAATTCAGTGTTTGTGGGACTAAGTCACACAGGTAAAACATGGAAACTGGACATTCAAGTCTGTTTCTCTGCCCTTCGCCCTCTTGGTGTTTGACATTATAAATGACTCTGTGAGCTTTGGCATGGCACCAGCAGCTTTTGAACCTGCCGCAGTACTGGTCTATTTCCCCTTGGTCAAACACTAAAATTACAAGGTCTGAATGACCATTTCTATGCAGATGATAAATCTAGGTCCACACTAAACCTGACACCAAGGTAGCAGTTTCAGATCTCTCTGATTGAATTTCTGATATAAAAGCTCAGACGCCACACAACCGTTTGCATTATAGTAGTGATAAGCCAGAGGTCACATTATAGGATTGTACCATGTTGTAAACTTGTCAAATTACAGCACTGTGCTTGAGTTTTGATCAAAAATGAAAAGCATCGGGCTTGTTCATGGATCACAGATTGACTTTTGAATCTCCTGTACAGTATATGTTTAGTTTTCAGAAATATGACCAATATGTTTTCTATATTGTCTGTATCTCTGCCATAAAAACTGATTTATATGTTTCCGTTTCAACAACTTTTGTCTGGAGTTTTGTAACACTGCACTTGTGGGAGTTTTCAGCTGGGAGCCTAACTGGGTCGCACACAAATGATTGCATCCCTGTGTTGGAGGTTTTACGCTGGCTTCCAGTCGGGTGTGCTTACATGAAAGGTTGAGCATGGCCCATCTCCCCAATATCTGTCCAAGATTCCCACCCACGTGACCCTCACTCTTCACAAAGCTTCGTGTTTCTGTAGTGCAGAGCTCTAGAAAACCATACCACATTCGAATTCTTATTAATAATAATCAATACCAATTATTAAGACATTAATAATGTGTACAGTATATGCGGTTTAGGCAACAAAACCTAAAAATAAACTAAACCTAATGGCATTTTTTATCAAATGTTCAATCAGGTAGGTACTATGCTGACACAACATTTACCTATTCAGCAAAATGGGCTGATTCAAATCCTCTAAAGACAAGATGTTTCAATAATTAAAGAGATATACAGTACTGTATATACCGACATTACTATGAAAGACATCTTGCAAAAGACTTTTTCGCAGGCATGTTGCGGTGCTGAATAATAATATAACACACACTTTCCTTCCATTATTTTTTTAACTAATTTAGAGTGTTAAACATAAAGATAACAATCTGCATGCACCATCAATCTGCACAAAGGGATTCAAGGAAAATGGTTTGGAAAGGAGATGCAGAGTGCTGAAGTCATAGAGTTAAGCAAGGAAGATTTCAAAACTCTTAGGTGAAATGTGTGTTACCAGACTTGATAGCTATTTAATAGGTCCGTACCCATGAGGATGAGATGCTGATGGATTTCATTTGTGCACTGACATCACGAGGAGATCACTCTAGATTGTACAGAACACCTAGATGTTGCCATCCAGGGAATACTGATGACCAATAACAGATATGTAACTGGCAAATCACAAAAGAAAATCACTTCTGACTTATTGCAGCAGGTTAGAAACTTATCTCAAGCGTCTCCTGAGTTATTCAAAACAGACTGTGTAAGACAACACTATTCCACTGTTAAACCGACCTCTTAGGAACAACGCTTCATCCAGTACCAGACCTACCAAGTCGTGCTACATCAGTACCCACTTATCCGATTGAGGGTGGCAATGGGTCAGAGCCTATCCTAGGAAACACTGGGCCCAAGGTGGGATCCACACTGGACAGGAGGGCAGCCCATCTTCGGGCAGACTCAGACACCACCACTCAAGCACATACTCACACCAGGGCCGGTGTTTTTTACCTTGGAGTTGTGTGAGGAAGCCCCTATGAACACAGGGTGAACGTACAAACGCCAAGAAAATAACACCCCAGGTCTGGAATTGAAACCAGAGGCCCAAAACTGTGAAGCAACAAAGCTGACCGCTGCCGTGCATCCCCTCATTTCTTACTGTGTTATATTCACATTACTTTCAGAGAACACAGCATCATTTTCACATGCGATTTCAAGGAAAAATTCAACCACTCAATAACTGAGTGTTATTTAAATTTTCCCAAAGTGACCTCTTTTTGTGGCACAGTACTTAAAATACACACATGCCAATTATCTCTAATATAAAAAGTATTAAAAAAACATTTAGGCAATCAATACATTTGGTAAACACATCCCACACAACACTAGCTGTCCTTTAAGGGAGATGTTTTTAACTTCTACTTTTGCAAAATATTATTAGGATTGATCACTCTCCTACTCCCCCGCTGAAACTGTTTCTTGAGTCGTCTTATCATTTGCAATTGACACGCATTACTTTCAATATGGCTTAATATAGATAAATGACCTTGTCAAATTGCGGTTACCTGATGCTGCTGTGAACTGGACCATCTGCTATATGCAGGAGAGCTGGGAGTCTTGGTGACTGCTGTTCTCTGTAATTAAAGAAAATTCCATGGCGTCAGGAAGGCATCCAGCGTCAGCTCACACTTAATAGAGTACATAATTGCGCAGCTTTCGACGGACCCCGAAATTGTATTAAAATGCCGTGTCTCATACTTAAAAATGGGACCCTCAGCAGATCTAACAAATATTAAAATGAACCTGTTTTCTATATTGTTAGGACCTGTTCAACGATGTATTGTCAATAAATCGACGATTTAAAAACACGTTTGTTTTTAAAGGTAAAATGAGAAAAACGAGAGTTACGCTCCTAGCTGGCCATTTCCTAAATCTGCGTTAGGTGCCATCTCGTCTGTTGAGATCAGAATCTGCTGACTGAGCAGAATTTCATATCGCAAGAAAATAATGCTCTTTAAAACACACTTCCAGGAAATACTGAATTTAAGGTTTCAAATGATATAATATTTAACAAAACGCATAAACACACTGCACATTAAATGAAATTTATTGAGGTAACGAAATGGTGCTGTGTGTGTGGTATGCTATGCAAATTACAGCACTTGCAACATGCAAAATTAATTTTTGAAATGTATCCATCCGCAAAGCACACCATGAGCGCATCTATGAAAAGAGAGGTCAAGGGCAATCTTCACCTCAAACTGTAAGTGTGGTGTTGTGTAGTCCAATTTAAAATGGACTAGCTGGGAAGCTGCATCCTTCAGGGGTAAGAAAGTATTGTACCTCACTGAAACCTGATCGGGGCTGCAAGACAGCTTCTCTAGTCCCCCGTCATCTTGTGCGAGTCAGTTCTGAAACTGTGCTGCTGGACGACGTCTCCCTCAATGTCAACCATCCCCAAAGATCGGCTCCAGGAAAGTAAGGCACTTCTCCTCTTTACTGCCACTTATTTACACAAATCTGGATTCTCAGCTTTAACAGACTTAAAAAATAATGAATGAGGAGGATGATGTGAGGGTCGGCCTCAGTACCGTGATACCTCAGTTGGAAGAACACTGTACTGCAGAACATGTTCAGATATTTTTTTGGATAAAACCAAAGTTCACACACAATTTACATTCATTACCACCAGACATGTTACGTTTTTCACCTCTCAAAACTGTATCCTGTTTTCTATTAAACTTTTCTGGTGCTCATAATGCTGAAAAGGAGACTAATATGGCTCCCGGAAAGCTTTAACATCAAGATGGGTTTTCAGGGAGTCTTGAAGGAGCCCACATGAAAATCGACAAGGAGCTGTGAAAGTCATGGAAGGTCACCCACTGAATCCCAACAGGAAAGTACAATGTCTGTAGCTGGACCTGAGACCTAAGAAGCTGATTCCTGGGTTTATGACATTTGATTATGTGGGAGTCACGCTTCTGAGGTATAGCCAGGAAAATCAGCCAACACTGAAATACAGCTTGAATTGTACATGAACATGAGTACCAGACAACACAAGAAAATAGGAAAGGTCACAAATGGGATGCCACTTCACCCACAGTGTTTGTTTGGTTGGAATTAGAAAATTGAACGGAAGATCTCACTTTCTTTTAAGAAGCTGAAGTATCTGGTTCCGAAACACAAATGGCTTGCCCCCAAACCTTTGAGCAAAACAGTACCTCATTTTCATAGCTATAAATACCTCTCTTTAATCTCCGCCTGTGCCCTCTGGTTCATGGTCCCACTGCTTATTCTGAAGGAGAAATGAACCCCTTGTGTTGAGTTTGTTAATTCCTTTGAGGATTTTGAGTACTCGAATCGGGTCCCCTCATAGCCTACTCTATGTAAGACTGAAACGTTCAGCTGTTTTAGCCTGTCAGAGTAGGACATTCCTTTGTAGTCATCTTGGCAGAAAGCCACCAGACATCACCCTGCTACAGTATGTTACACTTGTTAGATGCTTGTAAAATTGATATTTTATTCCACGCGGTAAACCTATATAAGCCTGCGAGATCTGACACAACTATACAGGAGTAGTCTATATCAGGGTAGTCTAAGGAGAATGTTAATCTCAAGAGCAATATCCAGGCAGCTTTTACATTTCTCTCACTACAATATACTCGCAGTAGATTATCACAAGTATTTTCCCTGCCAGTAAACTGCAAGCAAATTTCCAACCTTGTGTTTATGGAGTCACACCTAGAATCTATAGTGTCCTACAAGTTAAACCAAAATTGCACCACTTTAACACAATGTTGTGGGTCACAAAAATGAAAACCCCATTTAGAATATAACATGCTTCTGTACTTTTCAAAATAAAAAAACATAATGAAATATGGTACAAACTGCAGTTACTAGATTATGTACTATAACATAGACTCTAATCGTTTATTAAAAGTTAGAACAATGTGACACATAGATTTTTGTGCATTTTGAACCGAACAGCTTCTTACGTTATTGGCACTGTTTGGCACAAAGGAAAAGTGAGGAACAGACATAAACCATGTTCTTCAAGAAGCTTGTAACAGAAAGAGCCCCGATATACTAGATACTATACTACTGCGTATCTCATCAGCAAGCATGGATGAGACAGGAGAAGGAGCAATCACTCAAAACTCATGTCAAAAGAATGCGCAAGAAGTAGACCATAAAACAACAGCAAAATACAGGTGATGTAACCTCTTTCCTCCTGCCTTCTTAACACTTTCTTATCAACCTTCAATTTATTTAATAAAAGTGTTGCTGTCGAGGGCAAAGGCACATGATTACAGGTCATTGTGAATCATTAAAAAAATGTCAATATTCATTATAATGTAAAACGGATTGCATAGTCTCCCAATTACTGTATGTATCCCATCAGCTATGTTAAAACAGTGTATACTGAACAAAAACAGTTGTCTTAGGTCAGTAGAGGGTGCCAGGTGAACAATATCGCAGTCTGATGTGAACAAAAGCAGCTCGTGCAGTTCCAATGTCTTTATTTTTTTCTTACATCACTGCAGGAGATTAAATACAGGTTTGCATGACTGAACAGCTGATGCTCAGTGAGCCAAATGGAAAATCTAAGAACACTGCTGTACATTGTCAAGGAGATCTAAACAAAACTAAAGTTTTAAATTACAGATTTTGCAGATGTAGAAATGATTACAAATCAATTAAGTAAGAAAAAAGTATCCATTTGTTAATGTCGGCTTTTAAATTTTCATTGGTATGACACTATTCCAGCAATATGGTTTGTTTTATTTCATCCTCTAATCAAGAAGAATCTGAAATATATTGTCAGGTGTTTCGAGTAAGTGTGAACTTTCCCGAAGTGTTTTGCCAAGAAAAATAAAATAAATAACACTAGTATTTAGACTCTCACAGCCCAAGAGTTTATGAAGCCACCACACTTCGATGCTGAGATTTACTATGTAATCCACCACACCTGCTGTCTTCTTTCGAAATTGTTTTGGCTGCAGTGCTGAGTGGGAAAGCACGTCTTCACATAGTTTCAGAATGAAATCTTTTGGATTATTCTGAAGACCGAGCTCTGTTGCAAACCCTAAGGGAGATTCCCAGACAATTCTCACAGGAAAACCTGCAGGTCCACTTCTATGGAAAGCACACTGATCACCAGAACAGGCATCAAATTCACCGATCAGGTTCGAAGAGTGGAAAGATCCTGCATGCAAGAAAATATATTTGCCATTTTTCTTTGTATTAATCTCATCAACAGCTGCAGGCAATTCATTTATTCATTCATTAGTGTGCTACTTCAACATTTTTAGATGTGTTTAAAAATAAATTAACAGTGTGAGATGATCCTTCAGCTGAAGCATCAAGGTCAACTGTTAAAAGCAATCAAACTGCAATACTTTATATCCAGATATTTAAGTATATATTCTTCAGGCTTCTTCAAGATACAATTAATTTGTAAATTCTTTACATTAAAAATATGATTCTTTACATGAAACAGAACTTGTCGCATTTTTACTCAACATACAAATAAAATCCGGGTCTCCTAGACAAATTTTTGCAATATTTTTTAATTACTCTAATAACAACTGTACCTTATATGACAGTTCTTTCTCAATAATTTCTGCAAAAAACATTGTCAATAATACTGAGATAACATAAAACTACCACATGAACAAGTCTATTTGAAAACTTCAAGAACAATAAATGTGAAACATTTATATATACTAAGAATAATTTAGTATACTGTACTACAATATTTAATCTGGTCCAGTTAAACAATCGCATCGGAAATCTAGGTTACAACACAAACTCAGAAGCGATGCCATCTGAGCCTAAATTTAACTTATTTTTTAATGGTCTCAATTTGAAGGTTTCAACAACATACATACAATAAGTAGAAATTAAAATTCCCAGGAAATATCTTAGTATTTATAAGTTACAAGTAGCTCCCATTCTTTGGGTAATGGTGTAATTCAAATGGAGACCAAAGTTCACAAAAACAGGTAGAACACACAACTACACAGTTTGTGGTCAAGAGCTTGATTTTAAAGACTAAGCCAAAACTTCTTCCAAATATTTTAACCACGGTATACTGAATTATTTTTTAGTACAGACCTGAATTTGGTTGCAGCCGAGACAAGTCACAACAGGGATGTAAGACCTCACTCCAAAGCAAACTGCAAGGATATGCTAAAAGCAAGAGCAGCTGAAAGTTTGTGAAATCAGTAAGCAGTATCTTTTGCTGCAGTGAAGGAATATAAAAGGGACATGCAATTTCTTGCTCTATGGCAACGTAATTTCGGAAAGAATTTTTAGATTTCAGATATGAATCATCTTCTGTTGGTTACAAAAAAGAAAACTTTAAACAGCTAGCATTCTCCCAAACAGCTGCCATTTGAAGTGTTAATTTGCAGGAAACTTGCTCGTGTCTGAGAAGAGAAGGGTTCAGCGCTGCTTGTGTTTCTGGGTCAGCAGTCACACATACCAGCACAAAGGGAGTTGTTCAAATTAAAAATAATATTTCATAACACACGCTTAAAACATCCTCCAAATTGCTCCCTGTTTACTCCAGGCAACCAGCGATACAGGCCTGAACCCCTGCCTAGACGAATCAGGCCGTGTCTAAGTCAGAATTATGGCACTAAGGCAGGCTTTCTGACAGGCTGAAGGGCCTGTAAAAACACACGGCCCTGGATCTAACATCAGGGAGAGAACACATTTGCTCCTGACTGAGAGGTGGACACAGTGGCTGCCACAATACGTCTGTGTTACACTGATCAGAAAAACACAGCTCTTACGCATCAGAAATCGTAACTAAAACTCATTTTGCTAGATGTTATCCTCACCAATGTTTCCAATATTTTGTGGTTCTCCTACATTATATTAGTCATGTAAAAATACACATAAATATATGTGCTTTCTAATATTGCACATAAACGATGTACACACTTCCGCTGCCTTCCTCAATTGTTTCTAATAGACCCACCATATTCCAAAACCAATTAAAAGCAATTTTGTGCTCAGCAACACAAAGTCAACTGATTAATAAAGAAATAACTGCAAACCGAACAAGGGGACCTGTGGGATGCCAGATGGAAATTAATGAACAGATATCTTGCACACAGACATGATGAAGAACAGTGATGTCATGACCTACCAAACCATTACTGTCAGCAGTTCTATAATAAACAAGGTGTTTTCTGATAAAACTTTCTGAAGATTAACACCAGATTCACACTCAACAATTACCTTCTGGCTGGAAAAATACTTTATATCAGTTTAAAGTGAAACTGTATTATCGATTCCCAAAATGTCACAAAGTGATACGAAAGTGAATGCTAATTTAATGTTATTTTAATTAATTTTAATTTAAGTTTTTGATTATTGCATCATGGCCTTTATGTAAGAAAACATGATTTGATTAATGACTAATATATCCTTTGCAGATTAAAGCCAGAAACCATCAGTGGGTAAAAGAGGTATTACAAATTGATGTTTATTTTTTTTAAATATTGCAATACAGTGACATACTGCTCTCAGTGCCTATGCTGCAAATAAGATCTTAATTTGGTGACTGAAAACCAAGGTGCATGTTAATGACCTCATTTGCATACATTGTGTCACCCAGCTTGCCTATTAATGTGCCTAAACTTTTCGATTAATTGCTTGGCTGACCCATTAGAAATAGAGGAAAGCTCATCAGCCTTTGGAATTTGGTTTGGAATGATCTTTGGAGTTGTGATGTATGAATTCTCATTGCCCACACTGTGTAGCTGGATTTCCACTGGATAACATTGTGAGGTTCCTTCCCAGACAGATCACTCAGAGATCAGCACTCTGTCTAGCTATTGTATTTCCTGTATACTGTCGTTAGCAAAGGCATTCATCTTCCCTGGACTTCCTCACATTTTATTGTGTTACAGTATGGAATCAGAATGTATTCAATTGGGCTTTGTTTCCCATTGATCAACAAAATACACTCTATAATGTCAAACCAAAAACTCTACAGATCCTCCTAAGGTGAATATATATATATAAAAGAAAATAACCGATCACATAAGTATTCACCCTCCTTGAGTCACTTTGTGGTAGACGCACCTTTGGCAGAAAATACTTCCCTGAATCTTCCTGGATACGTCTCCACCAGTTTTGATCACTGCGATTTTTGCCCTTTTCTTCTTCTTTGCAAAACTGCTCCAGCTCATTTCATTGTTTCATCATGTTCGGCAGCATTCACTAAAATACTTCATATTATACAAGATCATCATCACAAACAGAAAACCACTCCTGACTCTGGGCGATGAAAAGAGTCTAGCATAGCTCTGAGTTTGCCACCCTTATTTTTATTTGACTTGACTTGAAACTAAATTGGCCTTATTGCCAGTCCCCTGTTATTTATCCTGTTACTTTACAGATTGTTGTTATCCAAGTGTTGAGAGGTTAACACCACTGTAATTTCTGCCCACTCACACTGCACATTAAAGCATTCTGTGCAGCAGGTCAGAAGATGGAATCCCAGCAGTGATAACCTCTATAAATAACCTGGACTCAGAGTGAAATAACTTCCACAGTAATTAGACCCAGTCCCCTGCCGACCTAATCTTAAGTGACATCACACAACATGTCCACATACCACATACTCCTGCAAATACAAGGCAATTAGAGATATTAAATGACAGTATTACATCCACACAACAACAGAATTTTTCCCAGGTGGAAGATGGGATTTACATTTCCCCTTCTTTTTTCAGGGGGTCTTTTACAGCTGAGCGTTATCTTCTTGACAGCACGATTTTTACTGGCGTAATGAAAGTGTAGCGTCTGGATTCTCACCGCTGTGTTGAAATATCGAGCACAGATTCCTGGGTTTTGCACCACATCCGATGTTGTTCAGCTGTTACAGAGCACAGAGTCAGCGTCTCCTGGGTCAAGAACAGCTCTAGCTTGTACACAAAGACAACTTCATTTTTTTAATTGCCAGTTAAGCCAAAAGAAATCCTCAAAGCACATCTCAGGGTGTGAGCGAGCAGCGATTGATGGAGCCCTCCCAGGTGTGCTCTGTATCATGACAAGCAGCTGACATGCTACAATGAACAAACTGAAGCCCTCATCTGTGGATAAGGCCTCCCATTTTCCACTGCGTCACTTTGATTAGCAGGCAACTCTCGAATGTTTCTGTGCAGTGTTGCTCCTCATTACACCAAAATACATTTTTTGTTGTATTCATTTAGAAATGTAGAATCATTCAATTTATTTTTCCCACTCTTGTGCTGTGTTAAGCTGGTTTAGGACCATTATTTTGATTTAACGGGACATTGTAGGCTGATAGAATACACCATCCTGAAACACTGTGAAAACAAAAGATACTACAGTATGCGGTTTATGATTCGGTAGTATGTCAAAAACAAACAATAGTGATTCTTCACCCCCTGTGATCCATCTCCACCTCCACTGACCCCTAACAATGCTTTCAAGCAATCTGCACTATCAAACACTCAAGCACTATTCCAAAAGAGATATTATTTTGTAAAATGCAATGCACTACGTGACTTTTTTCCTGGCGAAGGAAGAACTGAGCAATTGGAAGACTGTTTGGCCTGAATGCTGGTAACACATGGCCTACAACACCAAAAATGCACGGATCCCTTCATTATGGGCGTGGTAACAGTACAAGAAACAATCACTGCTGCAGTTAGAACTAGCTGTCAAATAAAAGAATGTCAAACCTGATCAATTCAATATACAGAAGAACAATGTGGGCACGATTACAGGGATGGATTTGAACTTTTTTATATGAATTACATATATTTGTTTCACCCCCATTTGACAGAACATAGTGAAATGTTTTATCCATTTTATCTTGATTTATTTGTTATCCTAATCTGATAATTCACAGGACAGGCCTCACCATGAAGTCGAAAAGGGATTACTCTCCATATCTGGAATTCATGTCCTCTGTGCCTTGGAGATTGACAGGCACATCATCTTTCGATTTTATTTCAATATTTACTTAACCGGACATGTCAATTGAGAACACATTCTCATTTACATTGACCACCTGGAGAATTCCAATATGACTGTAGTGCCTTTCTCAGGGGTCCTACAGCAGTGCTCAACCCACAACCCTGCCAGAACCCTGAATATTACTCCACACTACTCTCCTAGTTATCCCATACATGGGTTTTCACCATAGCTCCCCAAATCTGTTTGTATTGCAAGACAATGGACAAGATGTTAAGACTCACAACTGAATCTCTAATACCTTGCCTCAATCAAAAAATTGAAAAACAACAATAAAGAATTGTTGGGAAAAATAAAGATTGAATTAAAAAAATAAAGAAAGAACTAAAATAAACAACAATAAAGGATTGGAGAAAGTTAGATTACTTTAAGGCGGATACTGTAAAGCAATGACACAGATTCAGAAAACCTTTTTAAACAGCTTTTTACAAAGTTCTGGGATAAATACTTTCACAGAAAGCAAAACATGACGAGCCCAAGTACCTCTTGGGATCTGTTGCTTTCCATACATCGAGTTCACAGAACTTTTCTGAGCCAGAAAAACTGCACTCCGGCACTCCCTGGGATTTCCTGGACACTGGTACGTACGGATTTGTGAAGGACTGAACCGCCCAAAATTAAAACTGAGTAGCAGTCAGCTCCTGAAAATGAACCCCTCAGAGCCATTATGCAAAGCAAACCCGGGTTCAGCGACAGAGCAGGCAAAGGGAGTCGACTTGGATCAACAAGAGTCTGTCTTCCGCCAGTAAGCCTGACGGCTTTTGTGTTGTATAGCACAGCCCTGGAAATTGAGTGTTTCATGTGGCTGTCTGCCAGGGTCCCACTCGCGTTTCGATGGCCAAGTGTCCCCTCCATAATTAAATTCGCTAAGCGACCTTAGACCTGGGGTGTCAGGGTATCTGCATGGGGCTTGTATGTTTCCTCCAGGCACTCCGGGTTCCTCCCACAATCCACTGACATACCGGTGGGCTAACTGGCTTCTGGGCAAACGGGCCCCGGTGTGAGTGTTGTCACGATTATAGTCCCCCCTCCTTAAGGGTGCTCCAGCCCTTTCACTTTAGACTTCATTCTGTGCACCTGACCCCTTTTCCCAGCTCACCTTAAAAGCCAGGCGCTGACGCTCAGCCTGGGTCTGCATCTGGTTTCTGCACCGTGTGAGTCCGGGACCTGGAAGCGCCTGGTCCCGTTAAGGTTTTAATCTCCGTTCCCGTTCCCCGTCCGCCGGTTCTGACCTGGTTCATGGTTTTTATTCCTAGTTTGGATGGATCACCTGGCTATGGACTTATTCTTGTGTTTTTGGATTCCCTCTATGGATTACTCTTGGATTGTTTGCCTCGGCCACACCTCCCCCGTGCACCAGCGCACTTTGGACACGCCCCCCCCTGTTTTCAGCCCCGTATTCCTGCATGACCTTTTCCTAGTGTTTCCCCACTTCTTCGGATTGTGTCGTCCGCATAGGGTCCAGAAAGAACTGTTCGTTTCAAGTGTGTGCGTGCCCTGTGATGGACTGGCGTCCCACCCACGGCGTATCCCTCCTTGTCCCTGCCGCTTGCCTCAGGCTCCCCCGCGAGGCTGTACTGGATCAAGTGCCGAGAAAACAGATGACAGATGGAAGAATAACAGAGCATTTGTTCGCTCCTTCGCGTTAACACTTGTGTATTTGCACGCATAAATACAGTATAGGCTCATTTTTGCAATTTACCTAAGCTACAATAAATCACCTAATTTTACATCCTCAAAATTATGAGAACAAAGAATAATATTTTATTCTTAATTAAATCTGTGTTTATGCTGTCTGTCACTTCATATGTCTCATTCACACTTGCGGAAGTTTTTTTTAAATGAATTAATACATAACGGCTCTATGCCTCTTTTATGACTAATGGGGAGCTTATCTTTGCCCTGGATCACACAGGAAACCAAATTTTGAAAATAAATACAGAACTGAACGTGAACTTCAGGACTGTACCAGAAATTACAATATGAAAAACTATGAAATACGGGGAAATATAATTTGATAAAAGATTTGCTGTACCATTCTGATAGCCTTATTATTTGATAGCATCAGATTTTCCACCACCCAAGAAACATCTTGATTTGATGCTGTTTCATGTCAAAAGCATTCTTCACTGTCACAGAGCGTATGGAGCAGATCACAAAGAAATAAGACATTCCTACATGTTTTGGAATAACTCACTCCACATTCAGACACAGCGCCGCAGACACAGTTCTAATTAATGTACTTATGTTACATATTTATATTATTACTAGCACATAGATCTGCTAGACAACACCCAAAAATAGCTTTTATCCGGCTATAGTAGTTGGGTTCTAAAAAAAAAAAACCAAATTCCATTGTTTCTATTTACTTGACCTGGTTACAAATGATGTAAGAAACACCACTAAAATGGAAAGTAAAAAGAAGTGAAAGATTTATTCAAGATGTTTTATGAAAACAAATTAATTCTTATATACTTTGATGAACTCTATTTACAATATAAATTCTCAAATTACTATAATCGTTTTAAAAAACAGAGCACAGTTCTATTTGTGCAAGCATGCACCACAATTAAAAAAAATAACAAATCTGTGCAGTATAATAAAAAACTAATTATATCTCTGTTACAGAAATTTGGATAGTTTGTTATCAACAACAATCACACAGCAAATCTTACGAGCTCCTACTTTACAAACCTTTTTTTTATATACTTTTACATAAAAATTACAACTCTGCTGAGAGTACATCAGAACTCCTGCTCAACAGATTCTGTATATCTGAATGCAAAAATATTTTATGTTTGCGTTTTTTCCATAGTTTAGATTCTACAGTGTTTAAAACATGGAATATATCATTTTCGGTAAGTCCACTGGTCTATGTTATAAACGCAGCAGCTTTTAAAGGTTAAATTGTAAGCCTTTTACCTTAAACGCCATGTCTCTTGAAACTCGTCCCGAAGTTCCTTCTCAAGTCCCTGCAATGTTAATTTTCCATGCCTCTGCAAGAGCTTTCCAAGGAAATTTCAACAGATTCATATGGCACTATATAATCTTGTCATCAGCCTTTACAACAAACCTATCCCCACTCTTTTTTATTTTCATTAACTAACCACATATTTCATCACTTAGATGGTCGGTTAAAATATTTACAAGTTTTAACAGCGTAGGACATACCAGCCTACTGTATACAGTACCTCAATCATTCACTTAATTCAGTTTTCCTGTTACAGTATGTTACTTATGTTACACTATGTTTCCTGGTCATTTATCTAGTTATCTACCTACTGTATCTCACATATCATCCTCTTCCACGGGGGTTATGTTTGCAACCTCCCAAGTTCTCCAGTACACGCAGGAACCCAGCTACCACAGAACAAAAAGACACATGCTGTATTTATCCTTCAAGCTTTTTTTTTGTGCGTTTAACATTATATTTGTTATCTTGGAGAGCTGAAACATTCTTAGTCACTCCCAAAAAGTGTATGACCTTTTAATAATACATTTGTGTTTTAATAATAAATTAGTGATTGTGGCCCATAAAGTCCTGCATTGCAATTATCCACAATCAGATCGTCATTAATTCCTGGAAAGGGTCCAACCAAGCCAAGACTATCCCAGAAGCATGCACTGGAAGGCAAGACAATGGAATGCAGGGGATAGCAGTCCAGTGCTGAGGCTATAATTCTGTAGTAATATTGGTCCATAATGCGATGGACCACAGCAGTGAATCAGACGTCCTCATTGTCTACAGCACTGGAAGCAAATTTGTAAGTCTGTGCACATAATGGTTTATAACATCCTTCTTTGTACTTGTAATTTGTTAAATGTTGATTAATAATATGCTGCATTGCAGGTTCAATTGAGCAGAGATATATTATGTGGGAATGTCACTACGGAAAATATTTGATTAGTTAATTTTTGGACAGCAGCTGATTAATCATAATAAAAACGTTAATAACAGTTTAGTTTGATGCCCTTTCAATATCTGTTGATTAAGCAGAAACTGTTACAATTATTGCAATGAATATTAAATATGGTTTATTTTATTACCAGCACAGTAATATCAAAACTGCAATGGATTAAGGAAATTAATGAAAGTAAAATAAAACAGGAAATTGTTTGGTCTTGATAAAGGAGTTCTTGACTACATAACAATTTTAATACATGAATAGATAATTAAAAAAACACAAAACTAAATTTCCATGAATAACATAGTCATAGCACATGAGACATTACAAAATTGCTGTGTTGAAAACTGAGAATAAGGCACAACTGTACAATTTGATATAAAATACAATAATACACATACACAACCACAATTCTCTTTATTTGTTCATAAACAGCTGTTTTACTTGTATTTATATAATACATTGTATCGGTGGTTTAAGTTTTTTGTTTGGTTGTTTGTTTTTAACATTGTTAAACATGGAGACAATAAGGAAACAGGTTCTAGTAACTCTATGTTAGTCTATAAGTTTATAAGTCTATGCCATTTGTAGCACAATTTCTGCATTGAAACAAGATTTAATACACATCCAACTACATTTACTATGCCGGTGAAACAAAACATGTTTTTTTTTTCTCTTATCTGTCAATAAATTCTATACCTCATACCAGACAAAAAGCTTAGCAGCCAAGGAGGTTTTTTTTAAAAACATCAATAGTACAGTACTTAAACAGAAATCCTTTCACTTAGTGAAACAACTTTCCTTCTCAACCTAATCTATGTGATGCCCAAAGCTAGGTTTAAATTCTTTCTTCAACGGCAGCTCTTAACACACTCTCTTCTTTCAATGTGCGTGTTGCAGTAGTTTGTGATGAATGATGAATTTTCTACTGCATAGTTTAGTTTAGTATTTAAACCTGCAATGCTACCACTAAGATATCTACAAATTAAAAATGCAAACCAATACGATCTCCAATCATTTCATTGGTTGATCGGTCTGGTTAAGCTTTCACGAAGTCACTAACAAGAATGGTCTTGTGAATAATCTGTACTGTAGATGTAAACAATGATGGTGACCTGCTGCAACATACTGTAATTTAATAACATACTAATCTATAACATGCTGCAATGTAGGCAATGTCCTATAATGCAGTGTGTTAATGAAGTAAATACTGTATATTTTTCTACATGCTATTGTTCCAATTGTTAAATGATCATAAAACTCAACATTTGCACTTCTCAGGCTTTTTCCTCTCAGGCAAAACAAGAAGTAAAAACAATGAGCAGAAGGAAGACAAGCTGTTTGCTGAGCTTTAGGGTTTTGGGAGACATTGATCTGGTTCACCTTAGTTAATTAACTGCTCTGTAAATCATTAAAAGCGATCAACAATCCAGGAGCACAGGACAAAAAAGACAGGTGAACAGAAGCAGAGGGGACCTAAAGAGGCAGAAGAAAACAGATCAAGAGAGGAGCAGGAGCATGCCAGGTGTGAGGACCTTGTTTCTAGATAAGTATTGGAACCTTGTTTAAAATAGCTGTTTTAGGAAACTCTGATTTCCTGTATAAGGAATCCCCAAGCTATAAACATTCTCCCCTGCTAAGTGGATGCATATTTTAATATGTAGATATAATATTATTTAGGACACACGTTCATCTTTATATAATTCTGTTTAGGCATTATATACTGTAGGATTTCCGAGTACTGGGCCAGCTGTCAGACAGCTCTAACTATAACAACCATTTGGGTTTATTGTTGGCATACATTTAACAATTATTTTAATTATTGATTATCCTGATTGTTATTTCCATATTCTCTATACCCTCTATTTGTAACATTATTATAGAAGAAACAGATTAATTATATTCACCTACAATGCGGAGCACTTGTAATTAGGTAAAGTTTATGAGTTATAGTATGTGTACTGTTTTGAAGCAGAAATTCAGTAATGTTACTTGTACATAATATATTGTAAGATTCCAGTAATTTAGCAGTAATTGAAACTATTACTATGACTATTTAATAACTATATTTTAGATGGAAGGAAATAATTAGAAATGTTAGGAATGTACTTTTCTAGTAAAATAATGATCTGTTTTATTGTTAAATTTTAAGAATATTACTCTACAGCATACTGCCCTGTAGATGTTTTCAGTAAAACACAGATGCATGTATTCAAAAACCTAAACTAAATTAAAACTTTCACAAACACTCAGACTTTCATGCAATGTTATATTTGCAATCTGAGAAGAAATTATTCTGCCACATATTTTCAAGAAACATCTTCCGTTCTGGTAGAATTAGACAGAGTTCAGTATTAGTGTGATCTTAAATTCAGCTAGCTCATAACTCAGACATAAAAGCTCATAAAAGGGACAATTTTAGTACTTCATACTTCATGCTTGATATGTATGAGCTTTTCTGGTGTAAAGGAATCTTAAGGTGAGGGTTATTCTTTCACTACAGGTCTGCATTTTCACAAGATGGATAGGACTTCAAGCCTGCTGAAGCTCTCATAGATAGTGATAATAAGTTGGATTTACTGACTGACAGCACTGTACTTATTTTAGACTTCTTTCTAATCCTAGTCAACCCAGGCAAGGGATAAATGTTTTGTCTTTGTCATCATTACATGTGTATCCCAGCCATTATGTCAGGCCACCTGCAAAACACACATCATTAACTGTAACGGACTCACAATTTTATTTGTATTACTATTTTTAGTACTCTTTCGCGACTTTCCTTACTTGTTGTGCATGTTTCTGCTGTGCTTTTGCAGATAAAACATAATAATCTAAAAGACATCTTGCCTGGAGCTATTCTATTTTATGAAGATACTTTATTCTCACCTGAAAAATGCCTACAGGTTCCTTTCACAGCTCTTTACTCTTATTTCTTATGTATCAGGCAAAAAAGTCATTTGAATCAATTCTGCAAACACTGGTCTTTCTGCACCATGATACCAGGACGACAACAAACAGAAACACGCTGAGCCTTTGTCCTTGTTGTCCTCTTTGTTTCCCCCAGGGACAGTCTCATATTTAAAAAGTCTTTGAGAAATAAGAGCAGCATACCAAAAAAGTTTGGTTTTAGGTGACAGACTAAACACACCTTTTGCAAGTGTGTGTTTTCTTCATTCTTGCAATGATTATCATATCACCCTCACATTACTTATTTTTCTGTCTCCCAAAGTTCATCTTTATTTTTATCTGCAGTTTGGATTTCCCAACCCAGACATTCTGAAATATCTCATTCCAGTGATTTAACTAGAAGTGAAGGGAAATCGTGCATTGATTTCAGTTCATGGCTGCATCTTTTCCCTTGTAGAAAGATCTGATGTGCTTTTACTCTACTCCCACTCCTGAAGGGAAAGGGAAAAGATCCTACGACAAAAGGCTGCAATAAATGCACATTTTTCAAGGTTTTACCATGATTCTCTTGTGCATTTCTAAACCTTACCCCATTTTTACCAATATTCTACTGTGCTTTTTGACCGTCACTTAACTTTGAATTGAACCGTGCTTTTAGTATGATCCCACCCTGTTGTCCAATCTTTACTCTGCTTTTGCAAGGCTAAACCACAGACAATTCTTATAAGAAAAAAAAAACATTTACCACAGCACAGGACTGTCAGGTCTGCTGTTTAAAATCTGTTTAAAATGTAAAAAAAAGTTACATTCTGATTAAAATCTTTTAGCACCCTCACTAAACAGTACACAGATAACATCTAACAGGTAAACAGGTACTTATGAGTTACAGAGTTATAAATTTGAATTGAAAAAGTACTATAACTGAACGAATTAAAATTAAGCAACACCTATAATACATGAGAGGAAGGCAGCTTTTTTTGCTTTTATGATGAAGCCAATGCATTAAACGGTAAAACTGGCACATTCACTTGGCCTCAATTCTCTCCTCTTTTTGTAACTGTACTACCAAGAGCACTTGTTAAAGTGATCATGTGCCAGTAATCTGAGCCCTTGTGCTCACTAAGACAGCTATTAAATCTTTTCCAGACTCACTGAACTCATTATAGGTGTTATGCAACTACTATTAAATCTCGTGAGCAGGTAGAGTATGCACTTGGGTGTTTAAATGAGAAACTGTTGAAAGCATAGCACTGTTAACAGAATAGCAAGTTAACAGATTAGTAGGACTTAATGCATGCATTCTTAAAAAGGAGCAGTTCTATTCAAAGAAAACTGCCCAATTATATGAAAGTTCATCTGTGTATAAGTCTATTTTAGCCAGTGGATTAACTCGTTTTCCAAAGATGAACATGAAAGCAGACACCATGACATGTTGTCACAACCCCAAATCTTTCTTGCAACTGTGCCACTGAACTTCACTTTACCATCAATAAACCAAAGAACTTCTGTTCAATTTTATTTTTCCCCGCACACTAAAGATGCCTGGAGGCTTTTCCTGAATGAATTTCAGAATACTATAGAGACAAACAAGTCTGGTGTTTAAAATTGGAAAAAATATATTTTTTTACCTCAGCCATGAGGTATCCCTTTCAATTTTACCATCTAATTAACTTTCCTTTGCTCATGTAGCCTATACACAAACTCCAAAGTTTTCTCTGAAGCAGATTAATAACAAACTGATTTTAAATTTAAAAATTCAGTTACAATAAAATATATATGCATGTTAAGTGCATGTAGATGTATAAAGTACAAACAGCACCCTTCACAGTATTCTCTCAAGAAGTTGCACAGAAATTTCTTTAAAACAATTCGAACCATTTCAAATCACATTGAGCCGCAGAAGCAGAGTTAGAAATTGTGATAGCTGAAGATTTTTGTAGCTGAAGGGTTTGCATGCTTTCTTCAGCTCCCACCATCTTAGAGAGCGTATCATATTACAGTTCCATTACAGCCTCCTGGCTGCAACACTTATTATCCTCAGAGTCGCAGAAGGAAAGCAAAACAATATCTCCAAGATTATTGGTACGGTGCAATAAGGACAAAGCAAAATAAAACTTTCGGTAAAAAGAAAAATGCTTTTTGACAACGGCTGCTGGAGAAATCTTGTCATCTTTTTTCGTTCACAATGGGCTTTCTATTCCAGATAATATACCCTCACAGCTTTAAATCACGGAAGTGCAGGAAACTCTCCTTTCAGTTTGAATCTGCTCATACTGTATTTCCCACTAATCAAAACTCTTAGAAGTAAATCAATGAGCATCTCTGACTTGTTGGACCCTTATTTTTTCCAGACAACTGACCACATACAGCATTAGCCCGCTGCTAAATACTAAGTGGATAATCACAGTAAAGTGTTAACTCTTGCTTTGCATTCCAGAAACAAACCCTCTGTTTTCATGCTTATTTATAAAAAAACCCATTAAAAAATGGACAATAAAATTACCCCATCTGCCAACTACTCACCAAATAAATTAGTTTCCTAAGACACCCTCATGATTCTATGACAAAACTGATAAAAACAGGAGGCTAGAACTAATCTGTTGAATCAATAGGTCAAAGAGAATGTCAAGATTGAGAAAACTAAAACAGGACATGCTAATGACAAAGGAACTGCACTGAGACCTCATAACAGCTACAAGTTGTTGTTTCAATGCAAAAATTAGGATTGACTCTTTCACCAAATATATTGATTGATGTGATATCCTTGGATCATCCACTAATGACCCATATAGTCTACAATGGAACATACACCATCGGTATGGTCTACAAGCATCTGACTGTTAGTTCATGGTCGCTTTATGGCTTCTAAATAAGTCATCATCATTATGGATAGAAGACTGCACTGACTTCTATGTCTTTAACAGTGACAGCGATTTAAATGCTCAAAATAATTCATAACATTTGGTTCCATGTGCATAGATATGGCATCTTCGGCCACCCCTGTAACTGTATCACTTGTCTTTATTCACGTTACTAATGATGGCAGCAGAAGAACAAGGTCTAAAGTTTATATCTGCTTTCTGAGACATTTTGGCTGCAGAAGAAAGTGCTTATTAGCAACAATACACCATGCAGCATGTCAGTGACCCAAGTCAAACACTTTATGCAACAAAAGAGTTCATCATAAGAAGAAAGTTAAAAATCTCCAGATTTAAATCACGTGAGCATGCATTTTAAATTAAATTAAGAACAACCCAAGAACAGTTAAGGTTAGGAAAGCCTTTCATACAATTACAAAAGCAGTTTAGTGAGCTCCATTGCCTTAAAGGAATTTGCAACCAAATACAGACTTTTACACTCATTACAGAGTACTGTGTCACTTACTATGGCAGTCCTTATTGTTAATTAAAATCACTGGGTTGAACGTGCAACGTTTAGCAAGATTTCCATTTTCCAGCTGGACTGCTTTTGTCTAAATGACCCAACAAGCAAAAGTTGGAAAGAAACTGATGAACCTTTCCAAACTCTTGCATTACGCATTTTATGCACTGGCATATTAACAAATAAGGCCAAAATCTGTTACTTGTTTCTGACTTTAACGCCAATTAAGCCCACACCCATACTCATTCAGGACCCCATTCAACACAAAATTTCCTAAAACAGAACACTTAAATTAATTTGACCATTCTTGATACATTTTCTTTGTTTTGAAAAGGTTGATTAGTCTTTTCAGACTAATATTTTGATGCAGTGAATTACATTTTCCAATCAAATGAATAGAAGATCGTGGAGACCGTAAGGCTAACTCATAGCTAGAGTTAGGGTTAGGATTCCCACAAAACGTAGACAATTTTTGATGGCATGGCTGCATTTTAGGACAGAAATTATATTTAGGAAAACAGTTATTTCAATGTTTTCTAAACATTTTTTTTCTGACTTATATACAGTGCATTGCCCCAAAAGGGAATGTTGTCTGAATTCCCCTAGGCTTAAAACAAAGAGTATTGTTAGTCAGTATTTTTTTAGCTGTCTGTGAAATCAAGAGGCATATAAAACACAAGGTAAGATATAGATGATCAAAGGGTGTTTCGAATGATTTACTCTAGTTAACTTCACACTACATCAGTAAGATTGCTATATTAAAGAAGAAACATCCAACAGTGAGGACAATTTGAAGGGAGATCTTTAGCCAGCCTTAGGTGTCTCTTGTGTTTAGTAGTGTATATATATTACAGGAACAGAATTCAAGATTTTTCTCAGGCTAAAGGAAATAGGAGTTTTTAATGCACAGATTATGCATATGCGTGTGTGTCTTTTAATATAGGACGTTGAATAGTAGAATATTATTTATTGTAATACATTTTTGTCTTGACTATGTCTGAGCCCGATTTATTATAGAGGTGTGCCAGAAAACACACAAAAACACACTTTTTAAGTAATAGTTATCATGTAACAATATAATATATATTTAAATGTATACATAGAATTACTACAAAATAAAATATACAGTATATTTAGCTCATCATTCACATTAATCTCTTGATAAAAAATACAAAATACTTGCCTGAAGAGCAAAACTAAAATTCTCTCTTTGCCCATTACTTTCTTAGGGCACTTTATGTCAGTAATTTTGTTATATATTTCGGAAAACTCCTACAGACATTTTCGTTTTCAAATGTGCTGAAAAGGAAATAAATCTTTTTTGCTGTGCATAAACTTTTCTTTCTCACTGACAGTGTGCTACATTTATCCCACTAAACTGCAGAAAGCTGTTCCCTGCTGCCTGTCAGCACAGCGGAAACTGGTCCAAGTTTTTGAAGCACTCAGCCATGGTTAAATAGCAGACCCAACACATAAAGACTGGCAGCTCCTATTACATTTTCTTTTTCTCCCCTTCTGTATTTGCAAATACGCTGTCCTCTGAGTGCAGTGGCTCTGTATTTCCATTTAGTTGCCTCAGTGCTGAAAAAAATGGCAATTAAGCCACCATGATAGAGAAAAACTCGTACTTGTAGTGATCTATTCTGAGCAATAGCTGCAACTGATACGAAAGAGCACACATCCCTAGTCCACTGGGGACACATATTGGTAAGAACCCATCTCTGTCACAACCTCCCCCTTCTCATTGTTCACCTTACATACCGTACATCTGCCTGCAATTGCAAAGAATGAGGTTTCTTAAAGATAAAGATGAGTGAAAACTGAACTAGAGCAATTGCTCCATTTTTATCTAGGACTCGCACAAGCATAGATATTACACCTGCATTTGTGAGCTAATTGAAACATGAAACAGACATCACATGTGGAAAACAGAAAACAGAAAGGCACATTGTTACATGAGCTACTTAGTTAAAGTTTTCAAGCTATTTTAATGGCAAAGGTCCAAATTCATGTTTCACTGGAATACAATATGATTTTCAAATTGTACGGTTTTTACAGAACGCCTTTCAGCCAAAGCACTTCACAAAATTAAAAACAAGAACAGATCTCGTGAGAATGATACACTCCGGTTACAAAGCACATATATTAAGACTTACATCACCCAGATATGTTTTCAGGAGAATTGTAACAAGAATCTAGAGTTTCAGCAATCCTAATTTTAAGTGGAAAGTGTGCTGCTGTAAACTGTGTAAAAGTCTTGCCATAGAAGATAAAAGACAATATCCTAAATTCCCAACAGATCTTTATACTGTGATCTTAACCCAAGATTTGGAACACAGAGTTGATAATCATGGTGGGACAGCCCTTACCAATAAAGGATTTTATAGGTTCTGTAGCTCTTCTATTCAAGCTGTAAATTCTTTTTTTTTGTTAGGTATACCATTGAGTAAAAAGCTTCATAAATCTAGACAAATGCATGACGTTACAAATGCATGTACTAACATGAAAGTATCAGAAGATTTTACCAGAAAGATAAAACAATGACGTTTTGATACAATTAAAGATCTCAAGAAATAAAATGTTGAGAATCCAAGCTAAAATCCAATGGGTTTTAAGAGCTTGCTAGAGACTGTGTATGGACGATTAATAAGATTCCAGTCCTGTAAGCAATCCGTAATGATATCTCAATTAGATACTCTATGAAAGCAATTATTACTATGTCTTTTTTCAATTAGGTTTAGGTCAAGATTTCCTGAAAATGCCACCAGGAAACTTGATATCACATACTGAGATGAAAGGGGCCAAAATAAATGCCTGCAGAACACCCTTTTACTAAAACGTATTACAGCTGGTTTCACAGACTGGAAGGGAGCTAATTCAAGGCATTCCCCAAAACACATACAGCAGATGAGACTGCGGACAATTAAAGAAGAAATCAAGCTCCAACTATAGATACTGCGAGAAGAACTATGGTAATAAAACAGAGACAAAACCGTGTCCCTGTCTTTGAATCGGAGACCTGTCCAAAAAAGAAACAAACAAAGAGACCTGAAATGTCTCAAAAAGTTTTTGGAGTTTTTTTTTTAACATCAAGCACCTGATGTTAGACGGGAATATACTATCACTGCTGTAGTGGAGTGGGTTGGAGTTAAATTGTCTGAATTATTATTAATAAATAATAATAATAATTAATAATAATAATAATTGCTTATACTTATATAGCGCTTTTTCTGGACACTCCACTCCTTTACAGGTAATGGGGACTCCCCTCCACTACCACCAATTATGGATTAAATCTTTAAAAAGAAGCCCATAGCTTTTCAGAACCAGGGAAATAAAAGAAGGAAAACCCAATTCTAACGACATACATACAGACTCAGTGAACTCGGCAAACACAGGCAGAGCTGGCCGTCACAGAGCAGACAAGCTGTTTTTCCATTGCCAGCAGGGAGAAGCAGAGACAGACAGATTTCTGCTACACAGCACAAAATACTCCAGAATTAGACAAACATCCTTCCCTAAATTATTTAATCTGATCCCAGAATTCCCACACCTGACAGAAATCTCCCAGTCCTACTGGTGGGAGGGAGAGAGAAAACTCAATAAAACCAGCAGCTGAGTAAGTGAACTCCTGTCACAGCCCGAGGAACAGAAAGTGAGCCTCTCAGATAATTTCTACAGCAACGCTGTAATTCATCTGTCATGTCAATAAAGCTCATCGAAAATTTATTTAAGCACAGGTACGAAGGGAAACAACAGATGTGATTAAAAGCCAGAACAAATAGGCAACAATAAAATTACCTTAAAAGCAAGCAAACAACACAATGCTATTGTAGAAAGTATAGGGCAGGTACCACACAAAAACAAATTAAGTAAACTATTTACATGAAGCAATATTCATGTAAATAGTTTTGCAGGCATGTATAGGTACAAGGCTGTACAAGCCAGACTCCCTATTAGTATGTGTCCCTTGTTTCAAGTGCAACAGGCAAATTCCATTAAGAAATACAGATTTTAAAACATTTAGTGCAAAGCATTCTTAGAATTACGCTGTAAATGCTGAAAGTGCCGTCTAAGCAAATGAGATTTGAGATGGTACCCAAAAGTGGTCAGGGTTTGAGCAGTTCTGATTTCTGCCATTAGTTCACTCCTCCTCTGAAGAGCGAGAATGGAGACCGGGACAGGCTCTGGAAGAAGGAAAACGGGAGGAAGGGTCCAGACAGTTTAACGGAGGAGGAGAGTGACTGAGACAGTGGCAGGTCAGAGCCAGGGTTTTGAACCGAGAGGGAAGAACTGGAAACATCCAGCAGGAGGGGAAAAAAAACAGGCAAGGAGGACAGTTAGCGCTGGCAAGACACATTACCTCCCAGAAAGAAAAAGTAATCGGAGGAATAAAGCTGGGGCAAGAGTACGGCCTTTACATGTGTAGGAGTAATTTTTTTAACGTGTGGAAAAGCAAGTCAAAACTGTAAAGCCCTTGATAAGGGATCAACTGTACATACCAATGCTGACGTCCCACAAAAACAGCAATCCAGGGACAGGAAGAACCAGCGGCAGCCAAGAAGTGCGACAGATCTCCAGTAAATGTGGATTATGTTGTGAACTCTCTAGTAAATATCCATCACAAGTCAATGACAGCTATAGTACGGAGGTGCAAATGTTATGTAATTCTGTGTCCGTGTGCGGGCCGTGGAGCCACAAGCAGAGGTTAAAAACAAAGAAAAATACAACATTTCGGCGGTTTCGGCTTCGTTGGGCAGGGGGGAGAGAGACAGGGTGCAGGATCATAAAGCAAAGGAGGACAAAAGAGAGAGTTTGTGAGAACGGGCGCAGAGGAAAAAGAGCGTGCAGAGAAATGGACCTGTGAGAGAAAAGTGTTAAAAGCTAGATGAATAACGAGGTGCTAATATGAAATCTATCATTAGACTGAAGTCAATGGATTTTCTCTAAATAGTACTGGGTGTTATTAATATGGCTTCAGTGTTGGTGTATTTCCTACTCCTCCGGTGCAATTTCTGGCTTGGAAGGCAAAGCCACAATTAAAATTGACCTTGACCTGCATCATTAAACTCAGATTATTCTCTGCGGCATAATCATTAACCAAGACATTGCTGGGTCAACAGGGTCACTAAAACTCACTGTTCCTTTTCCTTAATTTAAGAGAAGGTACAGACAAACCTCACTGCTCCATGCAACTTAAACAGCATTGTTCAGACACGTGACTAATTCATGTCACTAACGCAGTAACGCCCACCTTGATAGCCACTATATTCACCTCATAATGATGAGAGAACATATTTAATTCATGCCTTTCATACATCAATTAAGCCACATGACTGATTTAAAGGTATTGATATTTCAGCAAAGGTATGATTACGAGTCAAAGAATAATCTGTAAATATATACAGATATATATTATATATATATACAGTATATAGATGAGAAAGGAAAAGGTCGACAGTCGTTTGAGTGGGGAGCTGTGTCAGTATGCACAATAGATTTCGGTTGCAGAGCGTTTTGTGAAGGTGTGTTTCTTCTTTCGACTTCTGAACATGGAATTAACGTTTACATAGTCTACATCAGACAATATTAACGTAAATACCCAAATAAAAATAAATTCAGCAAACTAACGCTTGAAAATAATTTTCATTTTCAATACTGTAAACGTAATTTGGAGAAAAACATTTTTTGGAATCGATACGAAGAAACCCTGAAGCACTTAAATCCCACCAACGTGTACTCAAACCCAGACCATCCGTGCCACCTGCTGGCTTGCATTTTTCCATTCTGAACCAGAGCGAACACATTATCGCAGGTGGGATGTTGCACGAGTTGCATCAAAAAACAAGTAAACGCACCGTGAGCGACAGCACAATGCACATGTAAAATCCAATCAAACTGCACGAGAAAGGCTGAATAGGTTATTTAACTCCAACTTCACGGGAGACAACACTTTATTGAATACCCAGGTCAGCTGGGTCAAAGGGATTAATCCAGAGCATGATCCCATCCAAGAAATGTGCCACCAACATTACATCTTAGTGTAGAGTGCAACAGGCTAACACTGCACCAGAACAAGTTCTGATCCCTTTAACAGGCTCAGAATAAGAACTCTTAACGGCTGTCTCCCTTAAAGCAAACAGACAAGCCTGCTATTTTAGGGTAGAAATCACTGATTCAGACAAGGTTTATAAATGGCTCTCATTGACGATCATTTCCCATTAGAGCAAATAAAAGCACTAAAAGGGCCACTTTGCTGTGGAGAGCAACCTTTGCCCGGGATTCTTTCAGTAACAGATGAGGGCTAAATTTATTGTGACAGCGCCTAATCACATTTACTGTGGTCTGGCCTGTGATGTGATGGTGTCTGCACTGCAGTGCAGAGTCAAGTGCTCCCATTCTGCACCCCCAGCCCCTGACAGGCAACCACCTCACAGGCAACACCGAGCTAAGATGACGAGATTCGTGATCAAAAGCTGGCATTTTTAGATTTTTGTTTTTAGATATTCGTTTTAATCTTGCATTTACTGAGACAGCAGTTTAGAGCATAAGAACAATTTATCCCAACCTCTAAGGGACATAGAGTGCAATAATACTCATACAATTATTTCACTATGCTTTGACATTGACACCAAAGCAACAGGAACACAACTGAAGCATTTCAGACATTTCAGGGGACTTGCAATGGTTCTACATTCTTTCTTTTCTAAGTATGTTTTTAAATCTAATAGCTATAGCTGACATTCAATTTACACTAGCATCATCAGGATTTACAATGGTAAAATATAATCATCAGAATATTTGCAGATATTTTAAAAAAGCAACTGTGTAGTAGAAAGATGTGCCAAGCCAGCAGTTCAAAGCATCCCATTATCAAACACATTTCAGCATCCTTTTGATCATGAGACAATGGCTGTTTGTATAAACCCTACTGCCCCTGCCTAGCTGGAATCAGCTTGGAGGATTCTGAAGCTGTTTCTCATCGTATTCTTAGACGATGCCAGAAATAACAATCAATGAAGTCACAGATACTCATAGACACTACATATTAGTGGATACACAATTTAAAAATACAAGAAAATACAAGACAAAATGCAGAGTAGAAAGTATTATTTTCACTCCAGAAGTGATATGATGTCTCTGTGTAGTGAGATAAGGCACCAACAATTTCTGCATATAGTCAAACCTTTTTCTAGGGCGTATTAACAGTGAGACTCCAATATGCAAAATTGATCTTCAGATAACTGCTACCAATAGTACAAATTCAAATCATTACCTGCTCATAATACATATCACTATGGATAGCCTGACTTCAGACTGAAACAATAGTGCTAACCTACAGTTCTAACTTAATTTCACTTAGTAAGACACTAAACACAATACGCCAAACATCAAAAAGTCAATAACCTGCACTTAATTCTGCAGCTGATCTGAAGTTTCAGCTCAAACTAAAAGAAAAGCTTTTTTCAAATTGAGCATGCACAACCTGTTTCCTTCCAATGTTCCACATGCCGAAATAATCGACAATCATGACTGAGAAACATCACTCAAGAGCTCCAGTAGAAAAGTTAATAATGGTAAAGTACATAACAATTGTAGACCCAAAAAAGCAGCACAAATGGTCTAAACTAAAATGTATGGCACCAGTCTCCAAATGGCAACAATATGACAATAGGACACAGTACCACTTAAACAACCAGTTCAGTGAGAATCCCTTCATTTCTGCAGAAGACTTTGATGGAAGGGAGACTTCGCAAGCACAAAAATGACCTGTTCATATTTTAACAAGATAAATATCTGGGGGGAAAAACCAAGATGCAAACCATTGTGAAAAACAAAACTGTTTCAGCTAGAGCTCAACAAAATGTTTTGGGGAAGACGGGAGGGTCTTATAAAGAAACGTTTCTCGTGCCATGTGTTCAACATGCTGGGAGGCTAGGGCGGCTTTTGTGTTGCAGTGTTGCAGAAACCTGCTGAATGCTGCCAGTTATCAAGGAATTTTGCAATTTTATGTTACCACTGCTAGTAACTTCTTACACTGCCCCAAGCACTCTGCAATCTGTAAAGGAATTTCAGCAAAAAACAAAGATTTCCGGGAGGAACTGGCCCTGTCTGTCCCCAGATTTACATACCATCAAGACAACGTCAATTGACTTCAAAGTTGTTGTTACAAACAAATACTACTTTTACTGCAATATATGCTGAAGAGGGGGCAACAGTGTATCTCCAGAACTGGTTTCAAATGACAAAATGCTATCCGAGCTGCAGCTTTTATAAAAGGTAAAAAGAGTGAAGATATGAAAAACGAGGTAAAACTCCCAAAGAATTTAGTCAAAGCATGAGAGTAGTTAGTGCATGTTAGTTTTCATTTCATGTATAGTAGTTTTAGTTTTATGTCATGTTATTAAATATTATAAAAGCACATCTCTACTTCACATCCTTCATTAGTACAACATTTACGAGTCAATACTGCATTGTGATTTTTAATTCCCACAATACTTTTTTTTCTCTATGACTAAGTGAAAGAAAATTGAAATCATAAAGATAATTTTATTATTTTGGGGGTTAATAAAATAAATCATCACTGTTTCCAATGCTGGAATTATCTCTGTAATTTAAATTTTCTTTTAATTAACTCTGTGCCTCAACATTTACTCCATACTTTGCTTTGCAGCCAATAAGTAGGGTACCTAATACATACTGTACACATCTTACAATAAAAATCTTTCAAGTTTACGGTGTGTTAAGACAATGCAGTCACAATGCATTATGGGAATTAAAACTAATACAATACTGGAGGCGGTGGAACCATCTAAAGATGCTTCTAACTCCTGCCTTTTGGATTGAAATCACTTAGCAGCCCTTAATTATTAACATTATTACATTATTACAACCTTATTATTAACATCCCCTAAGCAATTAAAAACAGGAATTATCTACTCAGACATACTACACATACACACATACTTGTTCTGTGTACATTAACGCAAGCAGCAGTTGTATAAATATACATTTTCCCCCAAAGGGGGCTTGGATTCAATGTCAAGCAGTCAGAAGTGAACGACAATGCTAAAAAAAAGGCAATTAATTATCATTAATTTGTGTATGCACTGGGTCATGGAGCAAAAAGAATGGCAGGCAATCATCTTGTCAAAAAGTATTACCCAGAAAGATCCACACAGATGATCTCAGTGAAATATGTTCTCATTTTAGCCCTCTGTACATTATTATTGTTAATAACTGACATCAAGCGAGACCTAAGATACTGTAGTTTGTAATAATTTACAAAATTCCCAATTACTGACATTGTGCTTCGTTTCATTTTAAAATTTTTGTTTTGGGCTAGTACCAGCTGTAAATTTTAATTACAGTAGTTATTACCAAATACCCTCTAAATCGTTTCTGAAAAGAAGAATCTCCGTTGATGGATTAGGCAAATTTCTACAAAGTGTCTTGTACGTTGTTCGCATAAAAAAGATTAAACATTCACACATCAACGCCATGTCATTATTTTTCATTATTCTTCAGGACTGTAAAAACAAATATTGATATGTTCATCAGTATAAAGTGGATTTCATTTTAAGTTCAGCACAGGACCTATATCAACCTTAAAGGTATAGTTGCTAACTCCTGCAGCAATCGGGGAGTAACAGATCTGAAATTGCTTTTGATCATTCCTGCGACCAGAAGTCACCCGATGTGGACACCATCAACCTCAGAAAAGATCTCTGACATGGAACAAAACACTTTCTGCAACTTGGCATTCTGAGCAAAACACCATTTCCATAAGACAGGTACTGGATAGTCGCAGAATGCACTTTATTTGGGAAGTGTTGAGAAAGCCCTTCAGAAGCAATTAAGCACGTAACATATGATAAGATTCTATAGGAATAAAAACAATAACTATTGGGCCATTTCCCAAAGTAAATATCATTGTCAATTTGCTGAATATGAAAGACGTATGTAACGTACTGTATAAGGACACTGAAAAGTATGCATAACATGCATTCACAAAAAATATCATGTTTAAGCTACATGCAGTATGTCATTTTACCTATTTTTTATTCATAATGCATAAGATTACTGTTCAAAATTTGATAGCTTAGCTGTACTTTTTAGGATTTACAGATTGCTTTCATCCTTCTGGTCCCTCAAAAGATATATTCCTACCATCACAACATTATTACTCAATCAGCAGTTTTTATAATGACAGTTTCCCAAGAGCTATTGAAAAGTTTGTAACTTTAAGAAAAATAAAAGGAACTCAGGAAGAAAAACAATTATCACAAAACTCTTGCTTCAGTCTGAAACAGGCACTATACCTACAGTAGAATGTCAGAAAAATGAAAAAATAGGCACAATAATAAAAGTAGCCATTTCAGCAAAATTCATTGTCCATGTTTTTGCTGCACAACAATGGCAATGCGATCAAAGGGCTAGTGGCCCCTTCCAGAGTCTGGTTATTCCACAATAACAAATTGCAACCCATTTCTGTGAATTCATTTCATTCTTCTATATAATAGCGAATAAAGATTAAAAACTCCCCTCCAGCCCAACCCGTATACAGACAACACCTTAAAGCAGCAGCCTAACAAATGTTTTTAATGATACCATTTATTTTCTAAAAGCACATTTCTAAAATTAATAAAGGAAAAAAAAGTGACGGACATATTAATTCCATATATCAAATTCGCAGACATAAATGCAAACATTACACAGTCTAAAGAACCTGCCAGCTATAATATACGACTCTTTACCTACAAAGAAACATTTCATTTCTCCTGTGCAAGATGGAGGCACTGCTTCAGTGATAATCTGTACTGAACACTGAAACTGAAAAGACAAAGAACCTTCTCACCTTCCGCCTGTAAATAAGAAATATATCTTACACAATGAGGAGCTATTTACCTGGGCAACGAATACTTCCTAACTTTCACAACTGCTTAAGAAAAAAAAAGTAGGCCGCCACAGTGCTGTGCAGGACTCCCGAGTGGACCGACTGGTACAGGCACTTGCAAGACCAGGGGCTGAGCTCTCTGCGGGACTGCGCCTGGGTCGTGCCGTTACCCCACTGTGACCAGGATTCCTGAGCTGGCAGGTAAGGCTGGGAGCTGCCAGTAATGGGCTCTCTCCAATCAGAGTGACCTCCCATGTTCCTGCCGCCTTGCAAGTGCTCCTGGTGATGTGTGCCCCTCTCCTCCCACCACTCCGGATCCTCTCCTTCAGAGCGGCATAGCCTACGATGTGTTAAAAGATGAGGTTCGAGCCGGGGGCGGCTCGGAGGATAGGGCCCACGCCTCCACATTTTCCCAGTGTGAGATGGTCGGTACTCATAACTGTAAGCCACAATGTGAGAACACACAACTGGAGGTTTCAAATTTGGCAAGAATACAACAAACTATTTGGGGGAGATGTTAATCACGGCGTTGGGACAAGGATGGATTTTAAAGCAATGCAGCGTCAATGAAGTTCTACATCAATGATGTACAAAAGGCGATACAGAACACTGTCGTGCACAATTCGTCAACAATATTGACTCCACTGAATTAATGCAATTTGCAGGTTATATTAAATCTTGAGTAAAACTACCTGATAAAAACCTGCTGATTATTTTGTCATTTAGGCAATATTTACTCTTAGAAAACCTTATGATAGTATACCGTGGTAAAAAAAAACTCCAGCAAATTTACTATGGCAAACATTCATAGGGTTAAGCTTTAAATGAACAATCCAATCCCCAATGAGTACCTAGTAGTCATAGCTTAAGTCTTAAAATAGTCTTAACAAGTCAGGCAGTTTTGGTAATAAGCCGTTATGATCACAGATAAAAAATGAACAATTAATCAATTAAAAAATATCTGTTTAAGATGCATGCTTTCACAATCAATCACATGAAAATACAAAAAAAAGGATTTTCGGAAAATCACCACACCCCTATATTTTAAAAGATCACAGAGCACTCTTTTTAAGAAAATGTGTCAGATTCGTTTTTTAAATGTTTTGAAGGCAATAAGCTCAGCTTCCAGGCTAGCTGGTATATTATATATTAATAAGAGAATTAGTGATTACATATTTTCTGTAAGCATGTTTTTTCTGAAGTATTTTTAATATACTCACAATATGGGCTTTTTGACCTCCTGAATATGTCAAGTTTTAATCACCTTACCTGTCTTATACTCATGTATTATTTGGTGATGTAAAAGGTGAGCTAAATAAAATTGCTTCAGATGATATGGTAAAAATGGTACTTATATTCTGGTGTTGTTTTTTTTTTCTTTTGACCTTCCAAAGCAAAGGGTGAATGTCAAGCATCTTAGCTGGATTTTGTATTCCAGAAGTGTAAAGTAAGCACAGAAAATCTGAAACGAAAGAGTCCAAGTGATGCTCTGAATGGATTGGATGAAATGTGTGAAACAGCTCAGGAAACTGGGGTAGGCTGTTAATTTCTCTACACTAACAAATTCATCACCTGGGTACTGCAGACTAATTAGCATCACCTCCACTTTCTAGGCATGAGTGACCCTCAGAAGAATACAATGAGTCTTCATTTCCCTCGCGTGCTCCCTGTGTCAGGACTGTAAGGTACAGAAATACACCAGTCCTTCCCCGCTTCCTTATTTAATACGAGAGCTGTCCTACTGATCGATTCCACCTTGTTCCCAAGAAGCACGGTGAAACTGAGATTATAAAAGGATGGCGACCAAAACACCAACTTAGACTTCATCATTTAAATACTGCCAAAGCAGAAATATTGAAAACAGTCCTTAAGAATCTAGGATACGTGTTATAAATCCATTCGTATATTTCATACAATCGTTTTAAAGCCTTTGCTGAACTACACAATCAATATACATCCACACGGAGATCCAGATTGACTCATACATGTACAATTTGTAAAAATTACATGATAAAGCAAGCGAGATGGGTTGCTTTGTTTGTGCAGTTTTTTTAACTGTATATAAAATATAAATCATAGTATATGCTTATTATTATTATTATATGCTTAAAAAGAATTGACGGTATCAAAACATAAAAACAACCATATGGCATTGCATAAATATATATGTACTGTATATGCATGAACTTTACGTGTAGTAAATATGAGCTAATCTGAGTTAAATTCAATTTGATTCTGAATACATTTTGCCGTGGCAGGGGTTCACACTAACAGTACCGTTATCCCCCCCAAAAAAAAAACTCAATTTCAAGTACTACCAGAGCAGAATTTAGAATTCAACTTCTTTGACAGCAATAACTTACATCATCTGCATCCTACCACCGCTGTGAAGCGCTACTGAAAAAAGTACCGGCCAGGAACGGAGAGACTGCCCTGTGATTTTCCATGGTCACCCCCCGAAACACGGCTGCCTCAACCACCCCTGCCCCCAGCGGGTCTGTTTAATAATAACTGCATGCGTCTCGCACAGGGTGCTGTTTCCCATGCAGCTCCTGCTGCTGTTGCTGCCAGCGCCGCAGCAGCAGACACAGGAGTTTTTATGAGCTGGCGCTTCTCCTCTCGCAGCTGAGGAGTGGAACCGAGGAGACTGCCTGACTCCGCTGTCTGGCATCCGAAACGAAAACCTCTCCCCATCGTCCTGCACGCCCCGGGCTAACCTGAAAGTACGCGGCTGATTCCCCCCTCCTCCCCACCCTGCTCTCCGATTTGTGAAATAGAGAGGAAGGGGGGCTTACTTTACTGTCGTCTGTGTCGCTGTCTGCTGTGGTGTCCTTGCTGTGGCTGTCACTGGTAGTTACACTTTCCCCTTGCTGCCCATCCTGCTGGTCCTGCTGCTGACAGCCTCCAGACCTGGGAGAGTGGGGGATGGGATCTGAGCGCGGCGAGTTCCCCTTTACATCCAGCTCCATCTTCGCTGCTCTACCATCGCCAGGAAACAAAAAAAGGACAAGGGGAGAAATGCAAAGGGGAATGTTTCTGGCGAGGCACAGCAGCATTACATTACAAGACTAACGCAGCATTAAGGCTCAACACAGAAAGAACACAAAAACACTAACGCAGCGGTTTTTTATTATTCAGACGATGTCTTCAGGAGACTTTACCTAGATGCTGCCTTCTGCTATCCCTCAGATAAAGCAAATGATACAGCAGGCAAAGTTCTCGGTTAACGATATTGCCAGTCTTCAGACTCAAGAGTCTCTCTTTAACATTTTGTTCCCTCTGTGGGGCTGGAAAGAGGTGCACATTGCCCAGAAATGATCCCAGACAAAGCCTGGGAGAAGATGACAAAGGGCAGTGCCACAGATGATGACCCGATAACAGCCACGGCAGCCTAAATCCCAATTCTATTTTAAGCCAAAGAGACAGGAAAACCACACTACAAGGCACGAAAGAAAAAGTTATGCAGAAGGTGGGAGTCAACAATCCTTCACCACAACGCACTCATCATGGTGTATCCACTCAACATGCTCAGTGCCAGCTGTAGCAGACAGGCGGCACAGCCACTCTTCGAAGAGCAGAATGACGACAGGTAGCGTGTTCAGATTCGTTCCACTGGAGGACCAGCGATTAGGCTCTGAGGGCGACAATTTACTGCTGCCTACCAAATCAATCTTCCATGTCTCTCAGGAGTGGGGACAAACCAGAATAACTCGCAAAAACCCACATCAACTCCGGAAGAACAGACAAGTTCTGTACAGCTAGACACCACAGGGAAGGATTGAGACCTGGATACTGAAGCTGTGAGGCAGCTGTGCTAACCACTACTGCCACCATCCCGCCTGTTAGCTGGAAAAGCATTTTTTTCTTCTATTGGCAAGTCCCCACCTCCAACACTTAAGTCCCTGGTATCACAGAGTCTCACTCACTGTCGGCTAACACGATGCCACGCACTGTTGAACAAGAACTTAAACGAGAAAATAATCAGGAGGGACACCTACCTCACACAGCCGAACGCCAGTGGCCTTACACAACCTCAGACTATCGTTACACACAGCAAAGTAGGAAGGCGGGCTTCATAAAAGATATACGGTATGACAACCAGATCCTTTGCGAAGATCATTTTTAATGTACATAAGAGGCAATTCAATTGAGGAACATTCAAGACAGAAAAATAGAAGACACTTTTCACAGAGGCTTTTGGGTGTCTGAAACAAACTCCTCTACTCCTTTGCTGAAATCTATCACCTTGGCTCGTTGGAGAAATGCCTTGTAGAGTTTTTGAATCAATAAGCCAAGAGCGAACGAACAAATAAGATGCATCTCATGGCCTCCTCTGACTTGTCACCTTTCTTCTGCTCTTAGATCCCCAAACCTTTTTGTCTGCTAAACTTTGCTCCTCTCACAAAAATACAGAACTTTCAGTTTTGTTTTAAATATATATATAGTTAGTTAGTTATATATAGGACTATAATGTTAGTCATATTAATATCATCAAAATTGTACGTGCATACAAAACAAAAGAGTCACTATCTTCTTTCAACTAGATTGCAAAGATGCATTTAAACCTTCATTTGAATCACAGTAACACCGCTATTCATCAATCTATTTACTTCACTGAGCCCAAGTGAATTGTAATGATTTCGCCTAATTTGTAACAGAATTCAGACTTTACCTATTAAGCCAAGAACAGAAGTGTTTAATGTCCTATGATGTCATTTTCTGCCCAGACCCAAATTTTGTTTGCTAATGAGGATTAATAGCATGGCTAACATGTTCCTGAATGACTATTCAAAGGGGCCTGGGCTATTAAAGTACATTACCAAGTATCACGATTCCCTCTAAAATCCAGTGGAACATAGCTAGCCCTCAGAATTCCATGGTGTACAAAAATATCTCTAGGATTTTCCTACGATGACAGCTGCATGGACTTAGAAATGCAGTGTTCACCTTACAATTGTCTTAAAGCACGTTTCTGGATCAAAGAGACGTCAGTTTGTTCAATTGGTAGGTTTGCTATGTTATTCAGGCATCTCCAATGTGAAGAAAGCTACAGCTGCATGATAGGCCTGCTGCTTCAAGGGAAACTACAATTAAAGAATTCAACTATTTTGGACGTCTGGTCAGTGAACAAAATCACTAAACAAGTAGACTACAATCATTTTCTTTCCTTCATATTTGAAATAAGCACGAGAAAGGAAAAACCTACAAGGCTTAAGTTTTACTCGATTATCATTCTCAATGACTGTCAGTTGAGCTGTTTTTTTTTTCTCAATCCTGCATATGCAAGCGATCAGCACACTGGATAACACACTTGCATGATTGAAGTTTATCAATTTATTTTTCATGAAGACACAATATTGTGGCTTTGTATTGCTGCTTCACATCGCTCAGGTCCTGGGGTGCTATTTAAGTGTAGTGTGTATGTTCTCCCCCTGTTTGTGTGGGTTTCCCCTGGCTGCTCTGGTTTCCTCCCACAGTACAAAAAGCGAAGCGAGGCAGCAATATGAGCCATGTCGCCACAGTATTGTGTCTTAATGGAAAATAAATTGATCAACTTCAGGATGAGACGTAAAAACGGAGGTCCTGACTCTCTGTGGTCATTAAAAAACCCAGGTTGTTTCTCGAAAAGAGTAGGGGTGTAACCCTGGCGTCCTGGCCAAATTTCCCATTGGTCCTTACCAATCATGGCCTCCTAATAATCCCCCTCTATGAACTGGCTTCATTACTCTGCTCTCCTCCCCACTGAGAGCTGGTGTGTGGGGAGTGTACTGGTGCACTATGGCTACCGTCACATCATCCAGGTGGGGCTGCACACTGGTGGTGGTGGAGGGGGTCCCCATTACCTGTAAAGCGCTTTGAGTGGAGTGTCCAGAAAAGCTCTATATAAGTGTGAGCAAATATTATTATTATTATTAAAAACATACTGGTGGGTTAATTGACTCCTGGGAAAATTGCACTGGTTGGAGTTTGTTTGTGTTTGCGTCTGTGTGTGTGCTGTGACAGACTGGTGTCCTGTCCAGGGTGTATCCTGCCTTGTGCCCATTGCTTGCTGGAATAGACTCTGGCTCCCCCAAGACCCTGAATTAGACAAGGCAGTTAGAAAATGAATGGAGGGACGTCTAACATAACATCTTCAGAAGGAAAACCACTTATCCCTGCAAATAAATTGGCCAAAACACATGATAATGATACCAACTCAACAGTCAATACAAAGCGTTTACCTTGTCCTCTGTATAAAACACTGAGGAACGAGCTATGTCAAATTCATAGGTATAACACATTGGTTACTGGTAGTTTAGGGCAGTGCAGATCTTAATCTCACATTAAAGGCAAACTGTACAGGAATAGCCAGGGGAAAACTGAAGATCTAGAAGATGTATTACAGAAACATAATGCTCAGCTTCAAAGCAAACTTTGTTTAGAATACGGAGCAAACTACTCAGCCATATCACTGAAGCCCTTAGCTCCCTAAGAAATGGCTGGATAAGATTCTTGGATTTATTAACGACTATCTACCAAACAGGCTGGGCCAAATGGCCTCCTCTTGTTTGAAACCATTTTTATGTGCTCCGCAGAAGCAAAATGTTTTTTCACATGAAAAAAAAAAACTTTCATCATGCAAATAATTTAAATGTAATTTTCAACAACAACAAAAACAACAACAACAATAATAATAATAATAATATTCAGAAGCTACTGCTAACAAAAATCATTGCAAATTAAAACAAAAAGTTCTTTCCTGTAGACCCTGTACTTCTAAGTCACCACTCTGACTTAGAACTATAACATATTTGTGATAAGGAAGGCTGTTGAAAGCAATAAGCATTTCTACCCCAAAGTCTGATTAACTGCTGTGTACAATTAGCATGGTAATAAAGCAAACACTGAAAAGATCTGGAAAACTGCTTAAAGTCCAAAGTAAAAGATGGTACTGTGATGCACACATCAAGGTTTTATATAGTTGCATGTTTCAATAGTGAAGTGGATTTGTATTTTGCAGAACTTAAGCAAAGTTGTTTCAAGCAGAACGCTAAGATACAGATGACAAGTCTGGGTAACTCAAACGTTTATGGAGAAAAAGAGCAGTTTACAAAAAAAAATGTTCCAGATTAACAACAATCTGTAATGTGACTTCCTTAAATTGCTTTCTTTGTTCTAACCTCCACCGAGGGATGTTACAAATTACAGAAGTGCAGGCTTTCTGACGGCTATTCTGGGACAAAGCAAAATACACAGCCTACTGCAGCTCACACAACCAGTCACTCAGCTGTGGAAAACAGAGGCTATAGGGAAAGCAAGCAAGCTGCACAGACAGCATGATGAGATGTCACATTGAGAGCTATCCACAACAGTATTACTGTAAGTAGAACAAAGACCTACAAGAAGGCTGCGCTGCATTAAGCTGAGCAATTATCTACAGTGTAACATCCAAATTAAAGTTAAAGACACTCCCTGAGAATGCCTTTTAAAAATAACGTTTTAAGATGAGAAAAAAACCCGCTGAAAATGTTTCTACGCCAAGATATTGTGAAACAATTTATTTCGGTAGACTCGAGTAAGCTTGAAAATCACAGTATCATATTGCATTATTTCAACTAAATGCATTACTGTGCTGATTGCCGAAATATTTAAGTAAACCCTACGATGACTCCAGACCTGTCTTTGAATACCCAAATGCAGTACATTCCTTATTGCCTTTACATTTCAGATCTCGTAACAGGTGTACGTTTAAGCGTTAAGTGGGACATCCCTCCGACGATAGTCATTTATTCTTCAAGGACAGCTTTACAGAGGGGATCTCAGGGTTTTGTAATTGAACCAGCGCTCAATAAAACCAGTAAGGACCCGAATATTGTGCCTGGAGTGCGTCTTTCCTTCTCGGAAGAGCACTCTTGCCTTTCTTTTTAGCACCTTCTCCAGCAAACGCGTTGACACGGCACAAGCTAAACAGACTTGCTGTGCATGTCCCAGCAACTGCAAGACAGGAGCTGCTCTTGACAGAACTCGTGATGAGAATATCAAACAGCACAGCCTTCACAACAGGTACCGGTCGGCCACAGCTACAGTGTACCGTGCGTGTAGTTCACCGTTCCCGTGTCCTTTAGTGTGCAAGCAGGGTGTGTGATAAATGCAGTTAATGCGTCGTCAGGCATGCCGGAGATGAACAATTTAAAACCAGGTCTAAACGAGGAAGCTATAGAATGGTATTTTTATAATCAGCATTCTTGTTTTTACACAAAGTAACGAATGCGTGCAAACACAGTTACAGCCACAGCCCTCTACAACGTTTATTTAAAGTTTTAACCGCAAAGTGATATTATTTTCAATAATAATAATAATAATAATAATAATAATAATAATAATAATAATAATCGTTTCTTGTTTCTTTTCAGGTTCTGAGGTCAGCTTTTATAACACACGCGTAGTAACAATCGCAAAATGTGCTGTCCTTTATTCTGTCTCCTCATTAACTCTCCTACATACTGCAAGTGAACTGTCATATCAGCGCTTCAAATAAACCATTAAATTAAAGCTTCCAGCAGCCACAAACGCCCGCATCCGAAGATGCACGTTCAATTTATTCTAATTAAAGCCGTAATGCACATGCTGCAGTTCAGAGGTACGAGACATTCACGGTATAGCTGAGACAGACAGTGAGATGAAATAACGGTGAACGACGGTACCTTGTGCTTCAGCGGTCCAGCTTATATTACAGCCAGCGACATGTTAAAGAAAGGCTTATGTGTTCGTTATTAACTATTTCATTTTATTATCTTTCTAACGGGCAAAGCTCTGTTGTGACAAAAGAAGAACCCCGCTCGTGTGAAGTTATCCTTTCTCAGCTGGATCTTAGGCTGTTGCTGACGACACCACACGCAGCTCAACACAAACTCTGTCGATGTCAGCGACAGGCGTGTCCTTCGGTACCATCACAGCCTCCGTACCGCCTCCCGTTTGCCCCGGCAGGGGTCAGAAATCCAGATCCCATTTTGAGGTGGAGTCAGGGGTTGTGCTTCACGTACTTAGAAGGTGATTTGAGGTAATCAGAAGTCAATTGAGTTTGCTTTTCTGCGGTGGGCTCTCCTAATGTCTGGAACGGACTGGCTTTTGTTTACTTTTTACCCTTTTCTGTATCTTCAGTAAAAACAGTCAGGACATTAAACCGTTTACCTTGCCTCAGCTTTGTTTTGTATACGTATACTGTAAAAGGGATGGCTTAACCTGATCTTGGTTTTATAGGTCACCCCTGAGCACCCGAAACAATTTATTTTTTCATCAATCCTTACAGTAATTATACTGCCCACTTAGGCAGGTGTTTTGTTGAAACGTTTGCAGATCACTGGACTGTACCAACACACGAACCTGCCCAGAAAGCAGTTTTCCTTTCCTGACTGAACAGAACCAGTTAGCTTACCAAACTGATCACAATGCATGTATTCCATCTTCTCACCCGATATCGGAGAGATGCCTTTTTCTGGACAGGGGTCACAGTAACCTGGAGTCTATCCTGGAAGCACAGGGCACCAGCTGGGATTACACCAGGAGTGCCAAACTCCATGACTGGAGGGACTGCTGCTTTCTGGGTTTTGTTTCAGCCTGAGCAGCTGATTAAACATTTAACCCTAATTATTTTCTCAGACATTTTTTTTTTTGCTCAAAACGTGCACCTACCTTGAACGCATTCAAATCCAGACTCAAAACCTTCCTCTTCAGAAAGGCCTTTATCTAATTGTGTATTCACGTCTCCTCCTTGTATTTTCCACTACATTTCAAATTCCTTGTGTCGCTTTGTGCGAATTTTCTCTCTTGTCTTTATTAGTTTTAGTTTGGTTTAGCTGTGTTTTTTTTTTTACTTTTCCCGTATAGCACTGTTAAGAACATACTTCTAAAGATGCTATATAAAATAAAGTTTATTATTCCTACTTCATTAAAGATACGGTGACTTCTAAAAGACCTCAGAGCTTGGTCAGGAGTGTTACAGTAGTGTGGCTGATTAAATAATTAAACCAACGACATAATGGAGAGCTTGGGTGGAACAAAAACCGGAAGACACTGGGGAATCGATTCCTTGACAGGACTAGACTTGGACAGGTGACCAGCACAGTGCTGGGCACGCACATACACCAGCACACAGAGACTCCTATTGAAGTTGAAGTCTCCTATTAAATACAGCGTTGCCTGTTATAGTCTTTTGACTGGCCTGGACAGTTTAAACTCAATTTACCCATCCAGGTTGTTGAAGATGATACCCTGGCATCTTTCAAGAAACACGTGGGTAAAGTCCTTGGGTCAGTTAGCCCCTGAAAAATGAGTTGACCCACATGAACTTAATGGCCTTCCCATTTCTAACTGTTCTTATGTCCTTAAATAACTGCTGAAAATATGACTATGATTATGCTACACTGATGAGCTCCAATCAGGTCAAAACGAGATTGCAACTTGTGCTCTGACTACTTATTTATTTAGGCTAATGAAAATTATAATGGAATCACCTACTTTTTTAGCTAAAACATTATGCCCATTATATATTTTCTCTCATTACATACATAATAACAAAATAATAATAAAAATTACTATTAGGCATTTTTTATTTACTGTTATTGATGGAATCCCAAGCTTATTTGTTCTCTTGTATTCATTCATGACATTGTGCTGCAATACAATTTTAAAATTCATATCCATGCAATATGGTGGATAATCAAAAAAGCTTTGTATTTTTATTCCACACAACAGTATGATGCAGAAAAATGAAAAGTGGCTTTGATAAGTACTGAAAATAGAGCTTTGTATGTCATCCCTCGCAGGTGAGATTCTTCAAAATAAAATATCTAAAGAAAAAATAAAAAACTCAACAATTGCAATTCACGGGATTCTTAACTTTTTTTTTCTTTTGCTGTTAAAAGCTAAAATGGTACCTAAATTGTCATGTTTTTTTTCAGAAGGTTTTATCACATTTCAACCAAGTAAAGGAAAAGTTGAGGACATGCAAAATACAAAACAAGTTGTGTTTATTGAATAGAAACATTATTATCATTCTGTCATGGTGACAGTCTGGCTAATACTTGAATAAAGAGGGTTATGTATCATATATAAGACTACAGACACAGTGTTTTTTTTAACATGTTTATGAGTGTACAATAAACTGGCGTCCCATCCAGGGTGTATCCTGCCTTACACCAATTGCTTGCTGGTATAGCCTCTGGCTCCCTACCAACCCAGCATTGGATAAAGCAGTTAGAAAATCAATGGATGTTTATTAATAACTACTGCAAGGGTAAAGAAAACAGAGTTTTGTATAAGCAATGACACAAATATCAATAAATCACTGAAAACTGATCAACCTGCCTAATTACAAATCTACAATTAAAAGTAAATTGAAGGCACATTCCCATGAAATAATGACTTGGGAAACTTTAATAAAAAAAAAGATAATCAAAGGGTTAAGAATGAGATTCTTAACATAGCATTGTAATAGTTCATTGTCCCACAGCCTGACTCTAGAACAAGTAGAATATTAACATACCAAGATATCACTATACGACAGCTTAAAATATTTGCACTGGCACCAATCCTGTGTGTTACAGTACAAGCTTCTCTGCCTTTTAGCTAAGTTCAAGTATACTACGATCCGTGACAGTATCTCTAATTAAACTTAGTCATAAAGCAAGCCCAGTTTAAATTTAGAACAACCTTTAAACATACAGTACACATACAGTAGTCCCACATGAAAAAAAAACAAAATGAGTTCCACATCTGAAAAAGTGATGGAGATGATGTTCACATGTGACAATTGTACTGTGGACCAAAATGAAACTGATATGGAGAACATGTTAAAATGTGTAAATATATATTTATCTCAAGTGTCACCGTTTTAAAATGTGTACACTTTAAGGAATATACACTGGCTGCAATCATACTGAAGAAATTATATACAGTACATATAATCAAGATGCACTTGGCAAATGTAAGGCAGTCTCAGCCCTTTTGCTTAAAGTAATAAAAAATGACATTTGGTTTGCCATGCTGAGGGACTTGAATGACAAATTGCAGGTCTAAAAAGGTGCTGTTAAATCTTAAAGCAGTATTTAAAATGATGCATATTGGATTTTAAAAGAAATTTTCTTGAAGAATTCTTGCAAAAGAAACAAGACATAATTCATACATTAGGAAGACCATTTCCAGAGACATAAACTTGAAGAGGATTAAGCACAAGCAGTGCAGAACTTTATGCATATGAAACATCAAAAGCAGTTACAATCGACACAGCAGAAAATCCAGAACTCAGTTTTTTCTTCTTATTTTAACATAAAGATCACAACAGGGAGGCACAGGGTATCTGCAGGTTCACAAGGGCTCTTTAAAGCAGGAGCAGCCTAAGAACTAGAGGAAGTGGTTAAATTGGTCCAGTTAGCCAATAAGGAGCTGATTAAGGTCATTAAGAGCTGAGTTGGAACAAAAACTGGCAGAAACACCGGCCCTAACGAGTCACAGACTGGACAGTCTTTGGAATATGCAGATGTTTCAGAAATAATTGGGGTTATAATGCCAGGCTAGGGAGAGCAGGGTGAAAGTAAAAAAAAAAAAGAAACAGAGAGGAAAAAAAATGTTTTAGAACTACGTACAGTAATAACATTAATACATTTAAATCATTTTCTTAAAAACTTACATTTCGAGCAGTAAACAGTATTTGAACATAAACCTGTACTTAGATAATATTTTACCCTGTTTCTAGTGAATGAATTAACTGTAAAACAAAAGCCTGAACAATTGAACAGAAACATACTTTATTCCTAATTTCCTCACCAAAGTCAAAGTGCTTCTGCTGCATTAAATTAAAAACAAGTTTATAACAATTATTGTACTGTTGTTACTCAAATGGTGTAGCACCTTTTGTGTCAATAAATGGAAGTTGTTCTATGTTCTGATCACAATGTTTCAAACACCATTTTAATATTGCAAAACAATGCAAAGAGCGAAATCGCGGAATTCGCGTATTACAAACGCGTACTAATGGGTTGAAGGATGAAACTATTAATGCAGATTATTCCGATCAATTTAGATATAACCTGTTACAAGGTTCTTTATAACCAGAGTGAAACCCTTTGACGAGCTGATGATTGCTATACAATATATCCGGTTGAGTCTGAAACTGAGCTTAATTTGTAAATCACATGGGCTCGGACTTCACTGTAACAGACAGCGGATTTACAAGAGTCAACGGCAGTATCGATGCGTTTATCTACAGCATGCACATACTGATGCTTCACATTGTTGTAACATGCTTTCTTGTAGCCCCGTTTAAGCATGACCAAATTTCAGAAGCGCACGGTAATATCTTCTTAAGCATTCTTCTCATTTCTGAGAAAATGCGTTGTTGGACGTTTGAGTGTGCAACACCGGGAAGCACAATCTGTCCAAAACTACACTGGCAGTGCGCGCAGAGGGTCTCGAAGCTCCACATCCTTTTCCATTTTTTCCGCTTGCAATCCATTATGAAGGTATTCGCACATAAGGAGCGCGTTTTTTTTTTTCCTCTGAAAAATAATAGAGACGTCAACGTCGCCGTCTGTAACTTTATTTTTTAACTTGGAAACGTGAATGTTACCATGGCCATTCCTCATCATCGAGGAAGCAGAATTTAGGAAGGGCTGGATCGCTGCAACCACTTGGGGAACGCGAAATGTGTTGTCGCGAAAGTAATCCGACTCTACACTGCAGGTTCAGACTTTTAGTGTCTGTGCTTGGCCGAGAAGCCAACGACGCGGAGCCTCCGATCTGCAGGATTATGATTGAATGCCTGTAAAAGAGAATTTTACCCTCAAAGGGGTGTAAAGCTGTCGAAGAACGGGTTGTAAAAAGAGTGTATGAAACACTCTAAAGACCCCCTAGTTAGAACTTAACCTGTCAGCATAAAGACATGCAAAAAGATGGGTTGCCAGTAAAGAGAAAATGCTGTAATTTAACTTAAAAGGTAGGTCTGTCGATTCTGCCAGAAAACATTATGTTCTAAAGGTTTTTAAGCCACTCTTTAAAAACAAAACCACTCTCCTTATGTACAGGTACTCTCCTTTTACACGGTGAAGCTCGATGAAATTTCAGTGAAATAGAAGTGTTCGATGTATCTGCCGGAACAACCTCAAGGTTTTTACCAAGAGCAGCTGGAAAGGGGGAAGATAGGAACAGCTTGATAGGAAGGAGGGTCACAACTGGCAGAAAACCAGAAGAGCCATTCTGCACCATTCATTAACATGTTAACATAGTATGTGAGCAGAATAATTCAATACACTTGACGTCTTTAAGGAACATTTGGATAGCTCAGTGACAGCTCCGTTGTGTTGTGTGGGGGTGTAACTGTGTTCAACAGTTGCGAAGTTGACATTATATGAGCCAGAGAGCATAGAGACCCAGGAAAGACACCATTACAGAAGAATTTATGAAGAAAATATTTTTTTAAAAATAGGTCCATCATGTTGAAAGGTAAAAAAAAAAAGCAAAATCTAAAACCAAACCAGGAAACTCAACCAAAGTTATGATATTTATTACTTCTAATTGGGCTGCAAAATGACATTCAATGACCTCTATAGATTAGAAAATGTAAAAAAAAAACATTGTTTTTAATTACTGTAGCCGTTTTCTTTTTTAACTGTGACTGGTTTCAGAAGCTCTCAGCTGCCCATTGGGCAGGTTATTCTCCCACATCGTATTGCAGAACCTTGTTTCATGTTTCAGCTGTGGTATTCAGGACACTTGGGGGTAGCCTTCAATATTTTTTTCCTGCAGTACGTTACACTGGGGGGCACATTGCAATTACTTGCACATGCTGGCCGTTTCTCATGTGGAGATGCGTTGAAATGTGTAACTGTGAAATATCAATTGAACAGCGTGTGAAATGTGCACCCATCTTACTCACAATGAATGGAGCAAAGAAGCAGAAAGTCAACAACTTGTGTTGGGGTTTCAACCACAAATGGACTTCTTCACTGAAATCAGATCAAAGGCTGTTTGTCCTGATGTGTCAGGAACGTACTGTGTTGCAGAAATACAATATTAGTTGCCATTTTTCAACCTAGCGAGCTCACACTTTCTCTCTAAGAAGGGGCAAATAAAGGTTCAGAATGAGACACGCTCTTCAAAATGTGCAATTCAATCGATGGTTCAGAAAAGCAGCAAAAATCCTGCTAAAATCACGAAACAGAGCAAGCCTTACTCTGAAGGAGAGTTCTTGAAGAAATGTGTGGTAGAGACAGAAAGCAAAAGCAAAACTTGAAAACGTGGATACAAGCATGATGTAAAGCCCACTGTGAGCTTGTGCAAGGTGGTTCTGTGAGTTAGCCACCGCAGTGCCTAAAAAGAAGGTGTCAGGATAGACTCTGATTTGGTTTGTACCCAGGAGAAGTAGTTCATGAGCAGAGCAGGCCTTTATAAAGAGTCAACTCTAGTCTCACAACCACATCTGCAAACAAAACACCCACAAACCTATGCGTAATCACCGCAAGGTTAAACGTAACTGTACACTAGAGCTGTAATTTCCTCGCTGTCGACCTACAACCTCACAGAAAACATGCCCATTCTAACCTCAGGTAGCGCATGACACTGTCACTTTAAATGGTGCCTCACCCGGAAGTGACGTGAGCTTGAGATTGTTTTACTTCCTCCGGAGCAGAGGGCGCCAGCAGTGTGTTTCCTGGTTAGTGCAGCAGCAGGGACTTGCGGCTTCTGTCTGAACTTTGCTGTCCTGAGGGGGGTGATGACATCACCGCCTGTGTTGTTTTATTGAGTCCAAACGTACTAACATCGCGCGTTAAAAATGCCTGTCACTCTTGCGTTTATTGCAATAGTAAGTTGGTAACGTTCGTCGAGAGTCTCAGTAACGCCGATGAAGTAGCTGGTAAGTGTTCGGTTAATTGAAGTATATGTTATACCTGATGCACAGAAAGGTAAGATCTGACAAAGCAATAATGGACTATAAATGGCCGTGATTACTGATGATTATTGTCTGTTGCATTTTTTTTTGAAAGATCGTTGATTTTCCATTAGGGTGTCAGTTGTCCGAGGAAGAGGTTTTTGGAGTGGAACTTGTTTTTGTTTTGTGACGCCTGACTTCCTGGTGGCACTGTAAAACCGTTTCCACGTATGAATGTCCTGCGTCTGGTGTCACCAGTAGCAGGCTACCTTGCATTACAATTGACAAAACAGGCAGTGGGGAGGCCGCGGTTTATTACATGACACAAGGCGCTGGGGTTGTGTTGATGAGTTGTGGCAAGTGACAATAGAAATGATGTTGCAGTTTCTCATACCTCTGCTTTGCTTTCTGTTTTCGGTGATGGGTGCTTTCTCTTTCGTTTATATTCATGTGACACTAGCGGCCTGACTTGATTCTGACCTTCCTGCATGACTTCAGATCATTAGAAGTTTGCGGACCACTTCCGCACCCACTTCATCTCTTTTTTTCACATCCGCATAACACTCTACCTGCCTGGCAGTGGACAGACGTGGAGTTGTCTGTTAACGAGCTGAAAGCTGATGTGAAACAGAGTGTGCGTTCTCTCACTCTTTTTAGATGGGACGGAGCTAGAGATCCCATCGTTTAGATACAGAATTGCTGTCAAGTTTCCTGAACCAGGTTGTGCATTAAATCAGAAGTTATATGCACCCACTGGTTAATAATGACAAAGTTTGTTGGCACATTTCTGTCTGGTGGGGGGTACAAGTATAGTGGAGTAGAGGGTTTGTAACTTGCAACTGGATGGAGTTTAGCTTTAGACCAGACCTTATTCGTCAGTCATTCACCATACCTGTGGCCAAGGACACTAAAGCACAGTGCTGGCAGTGATCTATTTGAGAATCTGTAAATGGCCTTTTTTAGTTCTGTGACCTGGGTTTAGTAGAACATTATTTATACCCAATTCAGAAGTGCAGGTTCACTCTCACTACTCTAGAGATGCCTTGCTTGAAACTCTTTCAATTGAAGAATAGAGAACTTAAATAATCCCATTCGTACTGGGGGTTTACTCTAACATGGATGCTTTGATCTTAACAATACAGTTTAAATTGAAGTATAGTTTGCGCAAAGCACCTTCCTACATGCGCAACACAGTCTGTTATTAAATTGAATGTAAAGTGTAAGCCGACAGTGTAGCCATCTCAAGCTCCTGACACTGATCCAAAAAGCATGAGGGGAACATAAGGATTACTGGTCTTATTCACAAAATTTAAACTTCCATTAATATAGTCTGTTATTAAATTGAATCCCTTGGGGATTTCTGGATTGGTTTTCTTTTTTAAGTGGTATTCTTAAAAATACTCAGGGTTTTTTTTTCCATAAAAAGGTTATGTTTTCACAATAATGTTATGTATGAACTAAACAACATTTAGCATTAATTCTATAAATGTTTTGACCTAGACCGATACAAAAATCCCCAGATCTGTATGCATACCTAAATGTGTTCTTACCCCCATGGCTTAGAACATGTGAAGAATCTGCAGGTACATACTCTGTAAAGGCTTTTGTTCTCCCTTGTACTTGAATTGTGGCCTAAATTGTGAAGTTATGTTTCAAATTTTGGTTTGTGATTTTCCCATTTGGAGAACGTTGTCTGAATGTGTTCCAGAAATAAAGGCTATAACCAAAGGGAAAGTGAAAATCTGTCTTTTATTCATACACTTGTGGCTTCCCCATTCTAAAGCTCTCTGAAATTCTCATATTTAACATTTTACTGTCACTGGGCAGGTCCTGACAGTTTTGCTTTTCAGCTGCAGTGCTGTATTCTGGCTTAAATCTCACACGGACATTGTCAGTTTTTAAGTCACATGTTGGGAGGGCAACATTTTAACATGTTTAACGTGCTGAACAACTATTGCTGAAATAAAGTTCACTGCTTTAGCCAGCCCGCGGAAGATAAACATTTAAAGCTTTCTGCCATGAGATCTTCACGTCCAGATACAGTATGTGGCCTGTCCATATCTGTATAACTGCAAGTTTGAAGAAAAGTCAGAGTGTGGCTTTGTTTAAATCTGGAGAGAGTTTTTTTGTGTGTTTATTTGCATCCTCCAATGCATGGCTACACAAAGTTGTGTGGTTTATATAATCTGGCACTTTTTTTTTTCTCGAAAGCTCATTGCATTCGACAGGATGCGCCAGTCTGAGCTGAAGGCTGAGTGGCGCAACATTCCTGCCTGTTCTGCCATCTGGCACGCGGAGCAGTATCTTGACCCTGCTCCTGCAATCTCTCTGAACACAGGGACCATGGACTCGCTGGCTGTGGAAGACGACATCTGCATCCTCAGGCACGAGACGGCTGACAGCCTGCTGCAGCCTTCGAAGGAGAGCCCTGTCTCAGCCAGCTCGGGGGACGAGTCCGTGGCTTCACACTTTGCTCTTGTCACTGCCTATGAAGACATCAAAAAACGGCTGAAGGAGGCAGAAAAGGAAAACGCGCTCCTGAAGAAGAGAGTCAAGCAACTGGAAGAGAAGGTAAAGCTTGATGTAACATGGCTAGGCAGGAAGAGAGACTGGGAACATTTATAACGGATTTCCTTGCTGTCACTGAACCCCTAGAAACGCATGAAGAGAAAGAGGGTTTAGTGATGTCCTTGTAGCCGTCATGTAATTCCATTTATTAAGGACTGCATTGCGCTGGTAACATAGCGACCGACTTAATTTGATCCCAAAGAAGGGACTCTGAAATGTTTCCATTTAAAAGAAGGGAGTTGATATGTTTACCTGAATAAAGCCGAAGTGAAAACAAGGGGCAGGAAGACGGCTGATCAGATTTCTTTTCACTTTGCAGTCTTGCAAACCGCAATTTGCAAGTGAATTACATTTGCGAATCTTTAGTCATTGGTATCAATAATGTACAATATGTATATATAGATTCATAGAGACAGTCTGGTCACTCCAATTATAGGCTAAAATGAAAGTGCATATTAAGTGCAATTAAGTTATTTAAATGTGAAAGGTCTGCAATTTTAACTTAAGATAAAGTTGATCTTCCAGTAAAAGGTTCACATTCCTTCTTTTTAGTTTTAGACATGTTGTTGTCTAGGTAGTTTTATTAGCGCCACATGTATATTACCATTGTTTCTTCTTTATTCATTGCCCTGGTATGTGCTGTGACCTTTAGATTTAAAATATTTCTCAAAGTTGAATACTACACCGGGGGGAAATTAACTAGCATTAAGGTGGGGGGGGGAAAGCAATTTGAAAAGGATTCTGAAATATTAGACGGGAAATGAGATCTGCTAAACCACTGTTATAAAGTGTAATTTCTCCAGAGCACTTCTTGGGATAATTAGGTTATTCAAAACAGTCCACCAGGTAATGTGCCAAACAGGCAAAACAATTCTCTAGAATGAATGTTGCACAAAAACCTCTTCCTTTTGTCGGTTTTCTTTAGCTTTTTAAACCCCACGAATTAACGTCGGAAGGATCCAAGTATGTGAACCAAGCCTACAATGCCTATGTTGGGGTCTACATGGAGAAGACTGACCTGCAGAGGGAGCTGGATAAAGTGGTGTGTATGGAACTCTGCGCTGCTCTCAGTACTGATCGGTGGTACGCAGATGCCATTGGGTGGTTTTTGTGAAAAGTATTTTGTTGCACGCACACTGAAATATTTCCTTTTTTCATCACGTTGCACGCTTGTGTTCCAGATTATATGAAACCCTTTTTGCCTTCACCAAAATGCAATTGTAAGAGTTTAGCAACGTCAGGCATTGACTTTTTTGACATCTCCATTTACTTGGAGCTGTTTTATGAGATTTCTTTTTGACTGGTTGCATTGTTGAGATTGAAGTATTATTTTTCTGTGTTTCTTCTTTTGTGTGTGTTCTCCAATGAATACATTAAGGGTCATTTTCTGTAAAAGGGCGATTTTTTTTTTTTAGTATGGACTGCAAATTAAATAAGATTATAAAGCCCCTTCAAAGGCTGTATCAATCTACCAGTACTGTAGCTGTCATGAGTGGACAATGATTTGCAGAAACAGGGATATGGTGCGACTTTCTACAGCAACTCAGTGCAACCACTAGGTGGCACTAAAGCTACAGTTCTAAAAACTAGCCGTTGTTGTGTGACCACACCGCTACTGATCAGATGGATGTAATGAATTCCAGAAGTCACAAATGTTTGAAGATATTTCCTTCCACCAGATTGTACTAGTTCTACATATTGGAGCTGGTGAATTGTCCTCATGTCCTGGGAGATTCTGTGGTCATATCTAATCAGTTATTTACCTTTAATAACCTTTAACATACCCACAGTTATTAGGGGGTCAGCATTTGGGATAGTTTTAAAAAAGCTTCATAGTAGGAGACAGAAAACTGGAGCCGTCCAGTGTTCCAATACAAAACGTGCGTATCATTCGTGCAAACACCCCGTAAATGATCCATCCATGTTTTTGCACCTGCTGCTGAAATTGTAAGGTTTCATATTTAGCCAAAAAAATAGCAAAGGAGAAAACGTTAGCACAGAAGCCAAAAATAGTCAAAAAATCAAACTCAAATACAAGTATTTGTGTCTAGAAATAACACAAATCTACTAGGATGCAAGCTTTTTCTGTGCGTTATAGATGGGTGTTAGCTCCAGCCAAACGACCATCAGAACAGGCAAGATACTGCTGGAGCACATCACCCTGTACTGTACACACATGGGTCTTCCTTTAAAGAGTATACTTTCTTCACAAGCCTTGTAAGATGGCGGATAAGCACCGTATAACATACTGCAAATATTAGTAATAAAAGAATACTTTTGCTGGGGGGGGAAAAATGGCATGACTCATACAGTACCTATTTATGAGACATCACATTTCTACATTCATTCATCGAAGAACATAGCAAAACTGAAAATGGAAGCACAGCATTCAAAGTCAGTCAAGAAACTGGTAAAACATTGCGCTTTTCAGTTTTGATGCAATTGAAGCAGAGCTACAGAGGAATGGATGGGGGAAAACATATTTTTAGCATAATCAGAAACACTAAATGAAACATAGCACCAGCTTTCAAGTCTTTGTTGCTTTTTATTTGAACTGACTCTTGACCAAAGGCTCTACTGATTTACAAATTTACAAAGAGGATATAATCGGCAGTTTTCTGCCTTAAAACGTGGAACAACTATACCTCTACACTTTATTTTAAATGAGAAAATCCCTGAAATTAGATCAGAAACATGGGGTAAGCAAGTTCTGGGTATTGTGTAAAATAATAAAATCCTGTTTTGTAAAACGGGAGCAGCAAAACTCCAGACATCCTATATTACTAATCTTCTGAGCTGAGCCCTGTAAAAACCACACCCCTCCCAACGAGGGCACAAGCTCTGACCTGGGAAAGCTGCCCAGTTAACCCATCACGTGGGTTTTTGCTTTTTCTGTAGTTCCCTTTTGTTTCATAACTTTCTTTTTTGATTCATTAGGAGTGGCGACTGAAGGTCGCGACAGCTAGGGCATTCGGCAATCCCAAAACACATGTTGTTGAAGGGCCGTCGGGAACTGTGCTTTGTGCTGATACTGGACAGCCTCGCTACATCAGTACACACGTTAACAGTTGAGGCTGTGTCAGTCTTTGCCTGTGTTCTCATTGCGGAGCTTTTTTGTTTTTTCTTGGCTGCTGTGTTATCGTGACCAAAAAAAAAAAAAACAATCGCAGAAAAGAGAGAAGACGGAATCCGAAACCCTCTTGAATGAACAGCTGCAAGCCAAAGAGCTGGAGCTGCTGCAGCTCAGGACTGATGTGGAAACGAGCCAAGGTAGGATGAAACTGCGTGGCCCGTCCCTTCTGTGTCTACTGTATGTGTTTAAAATCGCCCCGTTCTGTCTGTACCCGCTGGCTTTTCATAGGGAGAGCATCTGTGTGAACCTGAGTAACAATGCTCATTGATATAGCGCCTTCCCACACCTGCTGTATAGAATAAAAACAAATAATAATAATAATTGCTTACACTTATATAGCGCTTTTCTGGACACTCCACTCCAAAGTGCTTTACAGGTAATGGGGTCTCCCCTCCACCACCACCAGTGTGCAGCCCCACCTGGATGATGCGACGGCAGCCATAGTGCGCCAGAACGCTCCCCACACACCAGCTATTAGTGGGGAGGAGAGCAGAGAGTAATGAAGCCAATTCATAGATGGGGATTATTAGGAGGCCATGATTGGTTAAGGCCAATGGGAAATTTGGCCAGGATGCCGGGGTTACACCCCTACTCTTTTCGAGAAATGCCCTGGGATTTTTAATGACCACAGAGAGTCAGGACCTCGGTTTTACGTCTCATCCGAAGGACGGCATCTGTTTACAGTATAGTGTCCCCATCACTATACTGGGGCATTAGGACCCACGTGGACCACAGGGTGAGCGCCCCCTGCTGGCCCCACTAACACCTCTTCCAGAAGCAACCTTTGTTTTCCCAGGAGGTCTCCCATCCAGGTACTGACCAGGCTCACACCTGCTTAGCTTCAGTGGGTTGCCAGTTGTGAGTTGCAGGGTGATATAGCTGCTGGCTATATCACCCTGCAACTATATATGGCTATATCAATATAAGAGACCCACGTTTACAGTAGAAATTAAACAGAAGTAGTTCTGAATGCTACTGGTGAGCACTAGGATAACTGACCTATGGATGAACACTGGATGAGCAACGCTGCTAGGACCCTTGTGGGTTCTAGAATCTGATTTATTGAACATAGGTCTGTTTGAATTTTGTTTTCCAGTGATGAAAACAATGAATAGCACACAAGACTACTGGGACGTCTATAAAGTCAACAGCGAGCTGAAAATACACACTTTGCAGCAGGAACTGGAGCTGCTGCATCTGGAGTATAATCGTCTTCAAGAAAAATACAAGGCAAGGCCTTCAAGAGTCCCTTTTTTTTGGGCTCACATGGGGACTTATATCTGTTGATAGTAATGGACAAAACAAAAACTTGTAACTATTACACCCTTTGTAAGTAAGGGGAAAAAAAACTTGAAAACTATTCTTCCCAGGCACACATTGTCATTGAGAGATGTGATCTAAGCTGAATGCCAGTGTGACAGCGTATTATACTGCCCAAAATGTGGTCTGGCGAAGCAACATCCTTTGTGTAAATGTAGTACTGGACATAATTATTTAATTAATTGTATTATGGGAATCACAGCTGAATCCAGGAGGTTCTTGTGCTTTAACCTCCTGGAGTAAATCTGTATAATACAGTGCCGTTTATTGTTTTGTTTCTGTGATGTGGAAATAATTTGTTGTCCCTATCACTATTTGCAAAGGGTGTACAGAGCATTGTCCATAACTTGCACGTCTTGGAGATTTGAAGGCTAGCTTTGAGCAGACGCCAAGAGAAAGAAATTACCCAAATTAACAAATGTTTCAGCATTTGTGCCTTCATCTGTGTTGACGAAGACAGCAGCCAAAAAAACAGGTTTATTTTCTTAGGGAAGAATTTAATCAAATTAGATTTTTTTGGGTTGTTTCAGGATTTAACAAGGACACTGGAGTCGAGCGCCCTGAAATCCTTGTTAATGAAAACATGCACATTCCATTGAGTTAATTTGTAATTTAAGTCTTCAGCCATTGCTTGAACATTTAATTTATAATGAGCTTAATATTGCAAATCGGAGCCTGCTTTGCAAACCTCTCTCCTACTGTAATAATCTCAAATGGAGTGTTAAATTATTCTGCTGTTACAATATAGAGGAAGGTTGTTTCCGATTGGGTGGGATGCAGTCATGTTCTGAGCACAATTTCACTCAATTTCGAAAGTGTCAATACTGAATAAGCATTTTAAGATTTTTTTATACATTTTTGTTTTTTTCAGGACCATCACTGTAGTAATGTTTCCAAGACTGACTGGAATAACGATACTGAATTGAACAGTGGGTATGTTAAAGGTTTAGCCATCTTTTCTCAAAGTGGGAATCCCACGACCTTCTCACTCCTCAACTGCTCTTCAGATTTGCAGGAAATATTTTCTGTCTTGTTCTGTTACTCCTCTAGTCTGTTTCTTAAGATCACAAAGTATATGCAATGTGAGAACTGTAACTTGGAAACACAAAAATAGTGCAACTAACGTTTTTCATAGAAAATTAGTGCCAATTATTACTTGTATATTTATTTTCCTAAAGCTATAGATTAAATCACATATTATTCTATTCTGTAGTTCAAAATAATGGGGGTGTCATGTTCACATGTTCTAAGCTTACATGGGCCAGAATGTTTTGTAATGTGTTCTTAAACACCTTCCATTTATGCTCATTATATGCTTTAGGTTTTTTACAGAAATACACAGTAAATATGTTGCAGTTATCCATTTCCCTAGTCTCAATCCCTAACATTGGATTCTATGGTTAACTTTATTTACTATAGTCCTTGGTTTAGGTTTTTATTAAAATATCAGTCCTCTAATTTCACTATGAGTTGCCAGTGTTTAATTAGAACTTTACACTAGATAGATGCCAGAAAGGCAAAAAAAAAAGCTCATCAGATGCATAGAAATGTGTTTCATGAGCAGATCAACTGTTTCTTTTGTTCAGTCATAAGATAAGATCACTTTATTGGGCGTATGGATTTCTTGTATCAGGAATTTGTCTTTTTGCATACCCCAACTTGCTCTCCATGAGGCACACAGACAGGGAGAGAAGCTTGGGGTCAGAGCGCAGGGTCAGCCATTGTACAGCACCCCTGGAGCAGCTGGGGTTAAGAGTAGGATTCCTCTGGTGGCCACGGGATACGAACCGGCAACCTTCCAACCACAGGCGCAGATCCTGAGCCGCAGAGCCACCACAGAGCCCGTGTAATGTTGTTGGTCTAATTAAATAAAATTAGATTTTACTTTAAGACAATTATAATAGCACACATACTGTAGGTGCAGAACAGTTCCCCACACACAAGAGGGCACTGACGGACTTAAAAAAAGATCACTCTTTACATTTGCTTTAGTGTAAATTTAAGTGGAAGGTATAAACACAGATAAGACTTTATGCAGAACGGATCTTAAATATTGGAACAGGTAATAGGTTTATCCCATGCTGAAAAGAGAAGAAAGAAAATGCAATATTTCGGCTGTGGAGCCTTACACCCGAAGAAGGCTCCACAGCCAAAATATTGTTTTCTTTCTCTCTTTTCAGCATGGAATAAACCTATTACTTGTTCCTTTGCAGCCTATGCATGCTGACGCAGCTACCCACCTGAACTATTTTAAATAGTTTTACTAATGCATCTTAATTCTTAATACTTTTTTGGGAGGGTTGGTGATGGTTTTGGCACGCTGATGGTTTTAGCACATGGTGAAAGAGCCCATGTAACAATATAATAAGGACTAATTGTATTGGAAGTGTTTTAATATTTTATTGCTTCTAAACAAATCACTAAATATCACCAATATCACAAAATCGCCAATCTCATCATGAGGGAAAACATCAATTGAAATCCTGGCGGATTTTTTGGGCTTTCCTTCCATGCAGGAAAATGTTTTGTCCTTTTCCCTTTTTCGTCTTGTGTTTCTAGTTTCTGCTCCTGGAAGAACAGCTCTCGTAGAAATGTAATGATTTCCGCCCACACTCACACATAGGACTGAAGTACAAGTTCAGCCTCAGTACATGGTCTCAGATGGTGGAGATCTTTGAGGACCACAGCCAGTTGTTTTCCCCCTCCATGTTCATGCGCCCTGAATTGAGTTGAATTTTAATTACACCGCTTCATTTCATAATAAATTAACCATACAATAACCTTATTTAAAGATAAAATATTGTTGATGGAAAAAGCACTGTGGATATATAGGGAAGTTGATCTGAGTTTTGATAAAAAAAATTGTGGCTGAATTTGCCAATGGTGCTCTTTCCAGTTGTAATGACCTTGAATATGGTGAAAATGTGTTACTTAAAAATAGCACAGACTGTTGTAACAATAGGATCTTTACCCGTTGGCCACTCTGTGAAACAACCTTTTTTGCTGGAAATGATCTGACATCCTGTGGAAATTTTGTCAGAAAACTACTTCAGGGTATACAGAAACTGAACATTTTTCATAATAATTGCAGGGGTGGTCAAGTTGTTTTAACTTAAGAGGTATTATTAAAAAAATCCATTTTTTTTTTACTTTAAATCTTATGACAAAGCCAGGTTTATAGAGTGATTCTGATGCAATCCTAGTACAGACTATGAAAAAATGTTCCTTTTCAAATTAACCAGCAGAATATTTTCCCTGAGACATGGCGATTCATGGCTGTGAAAACTGGAGCCATAATGTTTCATTTGTTCCCTGGCTGGAAAAACTGGCAAAACCAGCCATCCTCGTCTGGAGCCAAAAGAGGGGTTCAGGGAGAACAGTTTTCAGCTTTGTAAGTTCAACTACTGAAGTCACAGCATTTTGACTTTGCTGACTAGTCCTGACTCAGAAGCTATGAAAGCTAACAGCTATCCTGGGTTATTTCCCAATAGTTGTTCAGTGTACGGTAAAGTATGTGTGCCATCGACTGATTCAGATGTGGCCTGGTCTGTGACAACGTCTGTGTGATGTCTATTTTTCTCCTCAAGAGGGAGCTCAAACACAGTGTTTTCACACTTGTGATAATGTAAGACACAAAATATTGTCATTTATAATCTCAATTTTTTTACAGGCATGGAATAGCAAAGCATACAGAAAGGCTAGAAACAAAAAATCTCGAACAAAATAGTTATTCTTCAAAAAGGCATTTGCACACACACTTGAATAATTTGCACCCCGAACTATTCTGATTTTGCTAGAGGGACTCTGTGTGAAGATTTTAGTGATCTCCCCCCAAAAAATCAGTAGACGAAATCATTAATGTGCGATACTGCTTGTTGTTTTGAAGTATAATAATCCGTACGATAATCATGGTCAAAGGCAGACAAGGGTTAAAGAGATTTTCTAGCTTTCTAGTCTCTCTTGTTTGTGAAGGTGTTTGTTAAAAGGTTAGATGTGCATTGTTTCAGATGGGGAGGCTGATGTGTAGGCCGGGTGTCAGCATGTGGTCTTCTAAGTTCTTGTTAGCTAATCTTGCCTATTAATGTGTGAAAGACACTTGAAATTCACAGGTGTACAATACACACCAAATTACAATCTAAAAAGCACATCAGAAGACAAAAGTTATTGTATTACTAGAAGTTATTGTCATAATAAAATAATTCCAATATTGTGGTTTTCCACCAGCAGTAGTAAAAAACAAATTTCTTAGACATCGAACTGTAGAAATGAGTAATTTGCATTACAGTAATATAATTAACCATGCACACTGATTTATTGTCATGCTCGCCATATTCTGAAACTCAAATGAGTTTACATAATTCATAATTAATTTAATTGACCTTTATCCTAACAGGATATAAAAAAGTATCCTTCTGAATGTATTTGTTTTATATAGAAAAAGTTTCCTTTTCTAAAATGGTTCTTGATGTTATTAATAAGTTGATTGGAGAGACTACTGTACTTTGAGGTTACAACAGGTATATGAAGATCACAGTGACAAAGTACTGTACACAACACATACCGTATTTGTTATTGGCTGTAAAAAAAGTGCCTGTTTTGCTGATGCACGTAAAAATCAACTCCTTGCTTACACATTTAAAAGAGATTGTAACCAAAAACATGTCATTACAATTTTCATATTTCTGTTAATTGAAACAAATTTAGAAGTCTTCAGAGTACAGTCTCTGTACTAAAATGCAGTATTTAACTGGGGAAAAACATGAAAATGTAACTGGGCTTTATTTGTGTTGATTTCAGTGCAATACACAACAGGGCCATTCTTTACTAGAATAATTCTTCACATTTCAGTCATTCTAATTTATTAATGTAAGTTTATAGTACAAACTTTCTTTTGGTACTTTAAAAAAATAGCATTGTTTGTTAGTTTGAATTATCAGTCTATATAGCACATGATCACATTCTTTGGAACTTGTTTCTGTGTGGTCCTAATTTTTTTCTCTTTTGAGATTATATTTTTGATGCGGGGAAAGTACAACATTTTAATATTTTTATTTGGTCTTGCTGTTCTGGGAAGAGTTCAGATGACAGCATTAATGTCTAAGGAGTAGTAGGGTAAAGTTTGAAGATTATCACTAGTAAACTGAATGACTGACTCATAATGCATCTCCGGAGAGTGTCGTTGCTAATTAGCACGGGGCTAGATATTGTATGAAAGAAAGCAAGAGACAAATGTAAAAACCCATGAATTTGGTATAGAATTTATTTTGAGTTGGTCAAATTAAATTCAGTTGCTATTTAGTTTGCATTTAAAATGTTAGGATTTCATAATTGTTTATTTCAGTTTCACTGATGTGTCCTCTTTGATATCGGGTATTCAGATACCCGACACTATGTTGCCAATTTGCAACCGCAAATGGTAAATGAAGGCTCCTTGTTGCCCACCTGTATAAAACTATATAATATAAGTCTGATATGTTTTATGTGTATTTCTTTACAAAAGCATTGTAGTATAGTGCTGTAAAAAAATTAGAACTATGTAATTTAAACTTGTGGTAATGTCTGAAAATATTCTTAGGTATTCACTGAGGCCAGTATTCAAGCAGTTTATTGTAAAAATAAATGGAATATTAAAATTTAAAATATATGATAATAACTCTTAACATATGAACAAAATCCAATTTGATCTGAAACAACTTCCTTTTAGTGTTGAACACTCACCAAACTACTTACAGTACTAGTATTTATGTATCACATATTTCATGTTTGTGATCACAGTTATGTACTACGTATACTTCTCTATATATAATTTAGTGTTGAATGTCTGTTCCTATACACATTGAGAGAACTGTGGGAGAAATTTGTTTCTGTAAAAAGAAAATTAACACCACTTGGTGAGACAAAGATCTTTGATCTATGTTTAGTGGTACGTACAGCGGTAGTGAGACTTTCAGAGTAATATTTTACACGTCATCAGTTATGAAGGCTTATTTATATATATACGGAGAAAATCAAATCTGTTTACAGTGCTTTTGACATTGCATATGGTCTCTTACAGGGCATACCTTAAAAATTATAGAACAAATTAGGTTTATGTGGGATTCATCAGATTGTACTTTACTGACAATATATAAAATATATATACTAAAACATTAAATTAATGTGACAGAGAATGGTAATAAATTAGGGTGAGAGAGAGATGAAAGTTGTATGTATATATATATATTCTGTGTCATAGTTAATTTAAAAAAATTAACAACATTTTTAAACAGTTTCTAATAATTTAAAATATGAAAATATTAATTCAGTAAGGCTTGTACATGAACTACTACCCAGAAAACCATTAAATAGTACTTATGGAGGAAAACAGTTAGAGAAACACGGTCAGTTTATTTTTCCTGCAGGGATATGAAACAAAACAAGGCAGTTGTTTGTAACATTCCTAATGTAAAATTACACGTCAGACTGTTCTTTTCTTCTGTAGAGAAGCAGATGCAGAATTTTTTTGCATTGATTTTAAATTAACTTCTGTCTGCAGCTCAACCAATGTTACGAATCTCAATAAACTATTTGTTTTCTAACCTCAGATATTTAAGGAGTGTCTTGTAGAGATAAAATTCATTATCAGATATTAGTTTCTATATTACATTACAAGGGGATTAGTGTGATATACTACAACCATGCAGAGAGATTTGAAATTCGTACGGGTTATATTTATACATGAATGTTTATGTGTCGTATATGTTTTGTGTGGATTTTTTCCCCCTAGTCCTGGCGAAAACAATTTGACATTTCGTGACAAATCTGCTTTTTTTTTGGCGAGTTGCAGTGCACAGCAGTAAAATCAGAAATGAACAAGCGTTCCACAGAAACTCTCCGCCGTTGCCTGTCTCATCTTAAAATTGAAATGAAATGTAAACTGATGAAATTAGGATTTTTTTTGTCTCTACTGAGCACGGGCTCGTGTCATTTCGGTCTTTCTGATTTTCCGCGCGACGGTTCGTTTTGTTAAGGTGTGGAGGTGTTGTAGGGGAACACAGTCCGGGAGGGTGACTGCAGTCCAGCGGCCTTATTTGTGTTTATTTCCAGGGACGCGTCGCTGCTGAAGACGTACGTGGACCTGAGAAGAGAGATGTCTAATTTATATGCAGTGACTAAGTCGCAAGCCAAGATGGTGAGAAAGCTGAGAGACAGCTCGCAAAGTGCAGTCAGCAGAGGTAAGTCAGGTGGCTGGTGGGTAGGAGCCTGTGCGATCACTCATCCCATCTGCATTCTCTAACTCGATCAATTATCAGGTTTTATCAAAATATGACAGATAGAATCTCAAAAAGCCCATCGCACCTTTTTTTTTTTCTCTCTCTCTCTCTTTCTTTCCTTTTCTTCAGCCTACTCACTTGCTTCGAGTTGGGGTTCTACTTTCCATACCGGTCAGCTTAACACCTGAAGGTGTTACTGATAGGCTCTCCTCTCTAGTGACTTGCCTGCTGTGGCGGGTTCACACTGCTGTGTGTAGACACCACAGTGTTAACTCTTTGCTTATGTTTGACATTTACAGTAACCAGTTCACACAGGCACATGCATACAATCTTTTGCATGTTTTTGTTTTTTACATTATTTTAGTGTTTTGCACACTGGCATCCAAAAAGATGCATTTCTCCACAATTTAAAATAAAATGTACAACTCAAACTCCACCGTATATTTGTAGTAAACATTCTGTATTCCGTTATTCACCTTGATTTTCTGTCTGTCTCAAGTTGACTGCGATGGGAATTTTTTTTTCTTACTAAGTGATTAATGTTTTTCTTTCCCTGCATTAATAGTGTTCCTTGCACTTTAGACATTGAAAAAATGTGTTGATTTTCTGAAGGTTTAACAGATATTTTTGTGCCTTAAGCACAGTAATTGGGTAACTTCAGCCTTAGAATATTTTTTTCACTTACAAGTTAAACTGAAAGTCATCTTTTTCACAACCCGAATATATTATTTTACAGCAAATGACCTGATCTCTCGGTGCCACCTTTCATGTGCAAATTGTTCATGTTTTATAATATGCAAACAATAATGAAGTGGTTTAAATGCTGTCATGGAGAGATGGAGACAAGCACTAGTTTCCCTTAAAGTCGTCCTGCAGCACATATTAACATACAACACAGTGGCAAACATGCTTATTAAAATATTACAGATAATGAACTCCAAACGCAGAAGGAGTACTGTTCATTCAGAAGGGATTGTATTGTATTCCCTCAACGCTGCTAGTAAAATAGAGGTGAAAATTAGAAGACAGTGAAGCACGTCAGTAAATATATTTCAGCAGTTCATTAGGATTTTTACTTTCAAAATCCGTAGTAATGGTTTGAATTTAAACACGTGATAGTTTTAAATTGTAGTTCATTTTTTTTATTTTTAGAGATGAAATCAATATCATTTTGGTGTCTCTGTGGATGAATATATTCATTCGGACTTTTTTTTTCCTTTTCGACGAACTTAAAAAGATACTCTGGCTTATGGGTGAAGCAGAATGCTGATTCAGCAGGCTGATTCATCGGCTTTTCAGAGAGCACAATAGAGATGCAAACTTCACATCGGACTAAGCTTTTAAGAATTAATTTCAGAATGCTTTCGTGCCATCTTAACCAGTTAGAAACCACACATCACCCTTGTGAAATTGTCAAATTCTACAACACTGAAGTGCCTGATCTCGTTGCGGGTAGTGTGGATCATTTTCTTTTTAAAAATGTACTCATTTAGATTTTGATCAAGTTTTACGGAAAGTTTCCGTTTTTGTTTTTTTTTTTTTAAAGCCCACTGGGTATGGCCTCTGTTCTAGGAGCAGATAAAGACCTTTACTGTTGACAGTGTGAGTTACAGGGTTTTATCCAAAAAAAAAACAGATTAAAAAGTTGAACTATAGCAGTACAGAGATCTTAACACTTAGACATTTCAGTCTTCTTTGGGCATGAACATGTGCACATCTGCATTATTATAATTTTTGTATCATCTCTTTAGGGTGTGTTCCCTTTAGACCTTTCTGTATGGGAATCCCCCTGCTTTGTATGAAGCAACAGAGCCTACTTAATAAATTCCAGGGGAGATTCCTAGTGCAGCGAGATACACTTCTTCTTAGTTTCTGTTTTTTAAAGCAATATCCTATAATTCTAGCAGCTGACGCATTTTATTTTCTGTTCTTTAATGTAACTATCAGGTGAGTGGAGTCTTGCTGTAAGACTATAGTGTCCTTGATTTCAGAGATATTAGTAATTGAGGTTTTGACTGTAGAAGGGTGTCACCTATGAAGAAGAACCTGATTTACAGAGACATTGTATTCTTTGGTTTGTGACTTTATGATATCATCTGTTCAGGGTGACACACAAGTTTCGACAATGTGCAAATGTTGTTACAGTTTCTTTTGTCATTTGGAAACGTTGGAAGGAACATTAACAGAGTTTAATTATTATTTGTGGTTGGACATTTTATTTTGGTTGTCATTTCCACTGGTTATTTTGTTACATTGTTTTTGCCAGTACATTTTTTTCCCCAATCTGCAGAGACCGGAATGGTACACAACATATTTGCATGTATCTACTCTTTCGAAAACATTATTTTAAGATACGTGGAAGAAAAGCCAGATTTTTTTCTCAATATTGTATTATTTTCCTCAGGTGTGCACAACTCTGGCCTGGAGAATTACTGCCCTTTGGGGTTTGTAAAAGTCCCAGTAAAAGGGGTTATTTGGGCCAGTAGCTTAAATTACCTCTTTAAGATCTCAGGTGGAAAGAAATCTAGTTGGCCTTTCACCTCTCCAACACTGCATGTGAATGGCAGTGATGTACCTTAACATTCACTGATCCTAAAGTGCTTATCCTAAAACGGAGAGCTGTTTCATAATGTACCCAAAGTGCAAGAAAAAGAGAAAATAATGAGGAAAAGACTAATTAAAGTTAATACTTACTGTTATTTTTAATTCATTTTCAGTGCATACACCAGACAAATGACAAATGAGAAAAAGGTAACATGTATATTGTTGTTTTTAGATCTCTCATCAGTGATTTCACTAAATCAAAAACCAGTTTGTTTAATCACTGAAGCTTTTCTTTCTTAAACTTAAACTCAAATACTTTTTACCAGGGTGCTATCTTTTCTTTAATAATGCTACATGGTGTTTTCCAGATTGCTTTTTGTTACAATTTTCTGCTTGGCTCGCACTTGCAAATACATTTTTGACAACACAGAAATACCTCAGGCTGGTCTTTTCTTTGGTAAAAATGATTAAGAGCTGGTCATTACAGTGCACCGTGTATGTTGTGTATACCTAGCCTTGGAGATGGGTTCCCAGCAAGCTTATCTTGCACCTAACAATTTAATTCCTGGGGTATGGAATATAAGTCAACATCATACCATCGGATAGTTGATGATAAATAAATATATTCAATAATGAATAAATGAAAGACGACACTGGTAAAACACATGATCTGTAGTGGAATGCAAGGTTAGGCCTTTCAGTACTAAGAACAGCCTTTGGTTCTCGGGGGGGTTATAACGGCATGGGTTAGTAATGATGACTTGGGGGACTTTGTCTGGCTTTTACTAAAAAAATATCCTCTTAGTTTGTGATTATTTTTTTTTCCTGTTCTAAATTTCTATGAAATGCAAAATTAAATACTCTCTGTACTGGATATACACATTATAGCAAAAGGTTTTGTCCTATAAGGGTACTTTCCCTTAGCTTCAGTCATGAACAAAAAGGACTGAAAGATCAGAAATGTCTGTGTTTTCCTGCTATCTTTTCTTCCACAACCAAAGGTGTTACTGACCTGAAGCCTCGAGAGAATTAAAGGCAGATTTAAGCACCTGCTTGAGGGAAAGAGGGGCGGTTGGGAATTGGAAAGCAGAAAGCACCCATAGATTTTCTCCATGGTACATGTTGCATTTCTGAGAATTAACGCCGACCGAATTTAGGTTAATCCATTATAACAAATGTGTGTTTTTGGCGCACAGATATCAGAACCGCATTCTAAGCTGGTCTCGCAGACTAAAATTACTCGCAGGTCCTAGACTTGTTCACCCGAAATAACATTATGTCGTCGGTGATGGGAATCGGTAAAACTGTACAGTTAGGAAGGCCTTTATCTAATAACTGGATGTTATTAGACACTGAAATTCCGGGGCATCCGTTTTCAAACGTTGCGTATATTTGTGTGCGTATTGCTTCCAGGACCTGCTTCGGTTCCGGTCCAGTGCTTTGAGGACGTGGAAAACAACCACCGCCTGGTGAGAGTGACCGCGCCCGGCTCCCCCCTCGCGGGCTCTGGTCCGGGCCCGACCCCGGCGCAGGGCCCGACGGGGGAGCTGTGGCCTGACCCCTGGACCAGTCCCCGCCCCCCCCCGGTGGGCAGCCCCGGCTCCTACGCGAGGACCTCCCTGGACGACGGCTCCTGGTCCTTCCCCAGCCCGCCGAAGCCGAGCGACGCCCTGTTCTGGGAGGCGGGGCGCAGTGCCTCTTCGTCCGACGCCCCGAAGAGCCCCGGCCCCGACTGGCTCAGGCCTTATTGACCCCCCCCCGTTTAACCATCGGGTGGACAGCGACCGGAGCGGCCGTGAGCTCCGGTTCTCTTCTCTTGGGCTGCCTTAAGTCAAAACAGTTTCTCGTAATGGGACGCTTTTTTTTTGTTACAGAGGTGATGAGTTTCAGTTCGGGTTCTCTGGTGAAGGGGAACCTGGGCTCCTGGCGTATTTGGCATCTGGACACCTCACAAAGGGGCCATGATAGAGGACGTTACGATGCTGTTAGCGCTACGTTGGAGTGCAGCGCAGATTAAAGATGGATAGGAATCTTAATGACTAAGGAAGGATAAACACTGTAAGACTTTTCATTGAACCCAAAAGCTAACTTCCCTTAATAATGTGAGATAAAGGGTATGTGGCCGAGATCTGTGTATTGATATGGGTGTCACGTGCTGTTTTCAGCCTTTGGTAAGAAGAAAGTCCACATTATTAGGCCATACGTATAAATAATGTGAAAGTTCACATTACTAGTACTTTTATTATTTCTTTATAAACACTTTTTTTAAGACAGGGTTGTGATAATTTTCCCCACAAATGTAAATACATGAGGAATCACCTTTAGGCTTGTTGAGTATAATTTTTCATGCTTCTAACTGATACAGTGTGCTGTTTGAGGTGATCTGTTCTCCTATTTGCGTGATCAGACAACAGTGTAGCACTGAAAGAAACAAGTAAACACGAGATTTGCATTGATAACTGAATACAAAGCAAAAAAATTGGTTACTCAAGACGGTGCTCCACGTATAATTTTATTCACCAGCTTTTATGTGGCATATTTGGTGAATGCCTAAGTTCTATTTCAGCATAAGTCCTATAGCCTGGATGTTTTATGTAACATTTCTTTAAAATCAGTTTAGTACAGTATGTCAACCACTGTACCCTTGGGACTAATGCTTCACCTCTGAAGAGGCGGATGATGTCATCTGCAGAATTCATCTATATTGGGGTGGTAGTACAACTTTAGTGATGACTTTGTCTTGCCATTTTCTAGAACAGATACCAGGCCTTATTTTGTTCTCAAATTGAATAGCTCATAAAGTTAAGTTTACAGTCATACACCTGTCTTTGTTGCCCACTCCAGGCAAAGTGCCCTCTTTGCACTTGCATTTCAATTTGCACTTGCATCATATTAAAGTAGCCTTGCTCTCAGCTTGTATACTCTTAGAATGTGGATCAAAAGTACCGCACTTAGCAAATGTTGTGATGTCACAAAAATTAAAGTGTCGCTGTTGTGTGTAGTGTTTGTTCGTCGTATTGCTCACTTCAAAACGAGGCTGAATGGAGCTGGGTGAAAAAAGGCAAGGAACTATGGGCCTTTATCCCCATCTCCTGAGATGTAGAAACTGCTTTTGTCTTCTGCCTCTTTGTCCTACATTCTAATTTTAAAGTCGATTCCATTTAGATTAAAGAAATATATAAACAAAAACCCATTTGACAAACTTGAAGTAATGCCTGTGGTAAAACTATTTTACACGGGTTTCATGTGCTTCATGCGATGTTTTTATCCATTTTATTTAATAGATTTTAGAAGATTTGTTTTTGCTGTGATGAAAATGCACTTTTTTTTTCTTGTCGTACAAAGCAGCCTAGATGAATGAAACCAAGAGGTTTGTTTTAACCAAAGCTGGCAGGCACAGCTTAGTAGATCGGGAATTGGAAAATTAAAAGCTGAGTATTGTACAGAATCAACCATTACAAAGAAGTTAAGGTAGCTGGGAATTCAAAACTAAGGCTTTTCATATCTAGAGTAATATTTGTGAGGTCTAAGCCAATATGTCCTCTCTAAAGCCTGAGAATATATAAGTTCTCTCACTGCTTTTGCAGCAGATTATTTTATTACAGAGAAGATGAGGAACATTAATTGATTTCCTCTTTAATATTAGTGAGCATCATTCATTATGGCTGGCGATGAGAACATCAACGTTCTTTCAAGAACATCTCAGTCAGGTCCTCAGCCCCAGAATACTGACGTGTAATGGCACCAAGCAGAAAAAAGAGTGTTCTACCAATTTTCACCGTTTCCCGTGATATTGCTGATGTTTTTGTATGTTGTATGTTGCTGCAGCTATGCATGTTGTTCTTTCCAACTGGCAGATAGAACCCAGCCTGTGTAGAACAACAAAGATTTGAAGCCACTGTCATTACAGACCAGTTAACCAAAGCAGCAGAATTGTAAAACAGTCGAAGCTATGCACTGTAAGCATCTGTTACATTTATCGGATGTTGATGCTTATTCAGAGTTGTTTTTATGTAATACACAAGAAAAGGAAGTAGTTTGAGTTTTATTATAAAGCTCAGTTATTGCAGCCACTGAAATTGCATGGTAAATTAAGGGCTATATGGAAAGCTGTAATGTTTTATAGGAGGGGAAAAAACTCTGAAGGAGTCCTATTTTATATTTTACATAACATAACCCTGCATTATACTGCTGAACAGGTTTCAAGCCAAAATGCCATAAGGATATGGACTGGATTTTGACATTTCTGTGGAAGAAAAAACCTGATTGTAACTATGGGAAGTAAAATAAATATGCGTTTCCGGATCAAAAAGTTTGAATAAAATTCTTATTGATGATAAAACAATGTTCAGTAACTAATCTTTGTTTAAAAGCACCACATTCCAGTAGAAAACCAAAAGTCGAAAACATGAGACCCAGCAATCACTAATAAGAAAATGTTACAACCAGTCTCTATTAATATAAAGGAATAAGTAATAAGTTAATTCCATGCTGAAAAGAGAAGAGAGAAAACAGCGTTTCGCTTGTGAAACCTTCTTCGGGTGTGGTGCGACATCTCTCTTCAGCATGGAATAAACGTATTACTTGTTCCTTTGCAGACTACGCATGCTGATACAGCTACCCACCTGAACTACTCTAATAATATAAAGTGTTCGTGACCTATTATTAATGCCCTGACTGAAATGTGACTTGATGTGAAATTATTCCTGAAGAATTAATTTTGTTTTGGAGAGTGAGTCTTTCTATGAAAAACAGTAGTTTAAAACGGTGTAGCTAATATTTATCCTGTCTTGGCGATGTTTTAGTAACTGAAGTCCACCATTGTAACAAGTATTCTGCATTTTCCTTTCATGCACACGGTTTTCTCCATCGATTAAGAGCCGACACACCATACACTCACAGAGATGACCTGAGAGGTTTCAGTTCAGGGAGATCGCATTGAGATGTGGAATATGTCCTCACCTGACTCATCGAGTTTGCTGTATTCATCACCATGTGAATAAGCCTGTTACCTACCAACAAATATGCATCACGTCTGTCATCTCACTCACGTATTTGGTTCAGCCTGTGATTAATGGAAAGAGTATTAGATGCTGGAATTTATCCTGACCAATGAACACAGTTGGCTCTAGGGACTACAGGCTCCAGCCACAGTAATGGAACAAAATCCCATCTGCATATAACAAATCAAAGCTACAAGGCTTTTGTCTCTGCGCACCAACTACCTGTGTAATAATCCAGCGCAAACAATTCTGTAGGAGCTGGATCTAAGTTCAATTCCCTTCAATCAACTTTTTCCCTTTTTCAAACTGCAGTGAGGTAGTTTACTCTGGAAATATTTAGAAACGGCAAAAGTCACCACCTAATGAGGGAGCCAAAAATTACTGTATTCACGGCCTCATTATAATAAAATACTGATTTGTGTCAACGTACTGGCACCTGGGCCATGATGATAGGAAATCTTTTAACCGTTTGAGTCTCGGAAAGATGAGCTTCGGTTACAGAAAACACAATCTCCCGTGCAGGAATGAAGCGGTGAGGTGGGTGGGAATTCGACACATAACTAAAATGTAGGAAAGTGCCCATACTGGGAGAGATGGCAGTGTGGGATGTGAAGAGAAAAAGGACCATCGCAGATATTTTTGTTTTGAGGAACAGCATGTGTCCATTTATTGTTTCAGATTATCTGGAGAACTAATCCCTTTGTGACAACAGCTGAAGCACAGCGGGTTATACACCACGTACTGTACCATTGTGCAGTCTAATATTGGAAGGCTCACAGCAGTGCAAAACCCAAGTAAAGATGGACTGCAAAGCTATCTTGCCAGCAGGTAATTTAGCCCACCCTCTGTTAGAAGGACTCGGAATTTCTCTGTCCTGGACAGCCAACTGCCTCAATTCCCGTTTTTGACATTTTGTTTTTGGCATTAACAAGGTCTGTTCTTTTCCCATTACCTTGTTAGCACATTCTATCATTGCAGTACTGTGTCCATATGTTGAATTCCCTGGAATGCATTTCGGGCTTTCCCTTAACTAATTAGCCTGCACACCCATTTTCTCATTACCAAGTATTGCCTAGCAACAAAAGTGCAATTTTCTCAGGCAAACTTCCTTCTCCTAACCTGGTTAGAATCTTTTTTTTTTTTCTGAAATACCACACTACAACACGAGCTGAACTTGAGATTCTTCAGCCCCTCACTGTCTTCACAAATTCTATTATTCTATCACTTTCCAGTGGTGTGCCATATCCGTACTTCAAATTCTGTTTTGCTTTTTGTTAAAAGGGGGCAATTCCTGTGAAAGCGTGTTTTAAAATGACTGGTTCTGGTAGAATCTGAGACATTCCCTCGATAGGGTGCTACTGGGGCTCAGAGTTGCCACTAGCAGACTCTGTACCCAGCAACAGTCAACACGAGAAGATTATTATAAGGAACGCTTGACTCGGATGCGCCAGAGTATTCATTCGATACATCTCGAAAATACTTTAACAGTTTTAGAGTTTAATGACATCTGATTCGTATAATAAAAATGCACATGAACAATACGAGTTGGTGTACAGACAACCTCTTGCAGATGAATGCATACTGAAATATTACACGAAGAAGTATTGCTGTTTTCCTCTGCAGCTGATATGGTTTAAAATCAGAAGGCAGTCACTGTTGTTGTGAGATGTTCAAAGAGAGTTGTTAAGCAACCCTCTGCTGTAGATGTTTCTGTTCTTCATTACCCAAATCACAACAAAGCCATTTCCTGCAGCTCATATTCACCTCTGTAGGTGAATGTATAATATTTGTTTATTAGCTTCTGCATTTTCATTAATAATGACCCAAATTAACAAAATACCATTAACAAAAGAGAATATTCCTTACAACACTCACGTTGTGCACAAAGTGAACAACATCGTTTTGGTGAAGTAGCACATGAGGAAAGAACCAAAACATTGTCTAAAACATCCAGATTTATATTGGATTTCATCTAGCTCTTTATATCACACCCTTTGACACCGTAATCCTTTAAACAGTCAGTAAAGCTGCACTGAGCTGGTGATAATACTTAACGAATAATGCTTTCATGATTAATCCTCAATAAATAGTATCTTTATAAGGCTTTATTTTGACACAAACTTATAATTTCTCAAAATGTTGCTTCTTGAGTCATTGGGTGCTTCCCACAACCATTTGCTGACCACGTGTTGCCCAATGAAAAAAAGCCTCTATGCATCTAAAAATGTGCATTCAGCAGCTTAATTAGCTTCAAGCCGTTTTGAATTTAATATTATTTTTTACTTCATCCTCCTATCATCCTCTGTATAGTTTTTAAGCCATTACATGGTGATTAAGACCTAATGTGCTATTCGAAACAGAAGCCTGTCTTCTGCACAAGTAACCTGTAACACACAGGTCTATAATAAATAGGGTGTATGTTAAATCTATCTCTAATACAGAGAAGGACAATGTAAGGCAGTCCATTTCAAGCAGAGTAATTGCCGGGACCTGACAATGAGAACGACATAAATGAACATTCATTGTCACAGGATCTGCTATAACTGCAGTGCACGAACAAGAAACTTAAGGATTGTAATAATTCTGCCTTCCAAGACTAACACTACAGAAAGGACGCTTGGAAACGTCTAATGCTGTTAGTAGTCATTCATATTTTTTAACCCTGCCATCCAGACTTCAGGCTTGATGCTTGCATTGCTTAAAAAGCAAGGTCTCCTCCAGAGAAAAGCTTAGGTGTCACTACAGCGATGCCACTGAAGTCAAGCCTCCCAGATTGGCAGGGGTGAGTGTTTGGACCCATGCTGGTCTGGAAAGAGCTTGCAGCTTTGTCACCATGCAGGAGTGCATACCAGAAGTATACTGTATACCATGGAATGACAATCTGAGGTTCATTCTCCTCAGGTGGCTTTTCTCCAGTGGCGCATATTGCTATAAATATCGGTAATGCATGATTGGTGGACAGACATAAGTGCATACTGTAGGTGTAACTATACTACACATAAAATAAAAAGAAATCTAATAATAATGTTTAATGTTACTCTTCTCTGTTCTGTATTAAAAACAATGCTTTTTTGTAGTTATGACAATAAGGGTAACACTGCAAACCCACAAAGGAAATAATTACGTGCATAACGCACGTGTAAGAAAAGATACACAAAAAGAAGCAAGATCAATGCTTTGCTTTTTTAAAGTAAAGGCACGTTGACATAAATTGGGGAGTACCTGCATTTGCAATATTATGTTTCATCGGATACAGACAAACCCAAACGCAAAAACATTTGACTCATCAGCTTTAAAAGAAGCACGACGTCCAGGACACCAGCACACTGGAAGCTGTCTGTGTGTCAGCTGATGGCACTCCTGAAAATGGTAGGACACAGAGTAGCAGAGAGCTCGTGAAACGTGATCTCAACTTTCAAGATGTTCTGCCAAGAAAATAAATGATAATAACATGGTCCTGCAAACTGTTAATTCTAAGTGCACATGTGTAAAAACTCATTCGCAGTTCAGAGATTTCAGCAAGGAGCTTGAACCTGAAGATAACCCTGACAATGCCTCCTTATTCCATATTTGTTAAGGTGGCAGATCTGAAGATTTAAAAAACATTTCAATCACTGTTCGTTACTCTCTTAAACCCCTCCTTGGTTAATCTGGTAAATAACCTTTCCCTCTAGTTACAGTACATACATGTCAGCTTTGGAAATAGAGTAATAAAGGAAAGAACAACATTTAAACAATTGTCTTGTCAGACAATATGGTCGATGTTAAGAACTGTTCTTTTAAATTGCCAATGCTGGTTGTTGAAGTGTTCTGTAAAAATAGGACCTTATCTCTGTCAAGGAAGCACTGAAATGTATCCGATTGTAATGAAATTGAATGAAAGTAAATTGAATTTTACTTGTTGAACATTCAATTTAATATTTCATATTGCTCATTTCTTTCTTGAAACAGATCATGTAAACACATTTCTGTGTCTGGAATAATAGTTAATCGTTTCAGTTAATGAAAAAATTAAAAAATGTTCATTTAAACTGATCTTGGTATTGTGAGATCAGGCAAAATGGGGAAAAAAAAAGTTTTTATGACTAGATGTTTAAGTATTCAGTTATTCTGCCTAAAATGCGAATAAAAACTCGTAAAAATACAATCACAAGATCACATTTCTAAAACAATACATGCAATTGACAAGCAGGACAAGAAGAAAATATGACATTCTCAAGCTAACTTTCACAATATATTTTTTTAACTAATCTAAAACTGAAAAGTGTGTTCTAACCCCCTTTCATTAACTTCACTACTAGAAATGAACATACAACAGTCTTCCCCTGTTAGGAGAGCAGCTCTGCGTGGTGGGAGCTGATCATGGTCGTCCACGGGCTGAGAGCACACACAGTGCCACTCCACGTACAGCACTGAGCTCCTCCGCTTTGCCAGGAGACCGGATCTCCTGCCACAGAACTTTACAACGTCTAGCCTTCAGAGATGTGATGTCACCTTCTGTTACAGTGTTGCCTTGCACACACAGCCCCGTTGCACTCCGTCAAGCGAGGAAACACGAGAGAACATTCCTTCCAGAAGATAAAACAATGCCTCCTTCTGCAGTCTGTGCTTCTGAAGATGAGCACAAATGTGCTAAGTTTGAAATTACATCATCCTCAGTAGGGAAAGGACAGCAACTCCTCGTACTGGAAGATACACTTGGTGTTTACAGTATACAGTATTTTAAACTGATTAAGTTTTTGAATATAAACTGTATAACGCTCTCGACTGTTTTCTCAAATTCTACTTTCTATTTTGAGTTTTCTTGGTTGAACACAGTACTGTAAAATATAGCAGCAGATTAAACGAGCCCGTCTCCCTGCCGGAGAAAATGGTTATTTTTTTACTCATTCCACAGTGACGAACATACCAAAGACTTTTTTCTTTATAATAATGTAATATTCAAATGTTTATTTAAGAATAATTTTATTTTCCAGTATTCTAATATTCTGAGTTTACATCTTAATGGGACTCAGCCACCCTAGTATGTATAATGGAAAGTCACATATCTACAGGAAATATAGCTTAGATATATGACATCAGATGTGTTCCTATTTCTTAGAATGTGTGGATAGATGCGCTGAAAAATTTAAAGACAGCTGGTTCAGACAAACCTTGATCATTACACTGCATAATTTGTGTATTGAATGATTATCGACACTTTCTGATAAATCATTCAGAATTTTGTAACTTTCCAATCAAAAACAAACACCTGTCTCTTACCGTGAAGGGTAAAATACTCTAGGAAGAAAATGCCTTTTGTGATGAGGGTGAGGATGTTGTACAATTTCTGGTTAATTTCACTGCTATTGACAAGTGAATTCACTTGTCCTTTTGTGCAAATGTGAGTGGGAAAACATGAAAATCTTGACTGATATATTTAGGCTATCAACCAATCCAAAATGATTTGCCTTTGTTAATGAGACATCCATTCTTTTAATGCTCTTAAGACCTTAGTTTCAGTTGATGCATGTGGATATTTCACAATACGAAAACTGTACGGCACAAGCTCTTGTACCTCGTTCACAAAAACACTTCTTTTTACCACTTTTTACCACCTGTTACGAAAACATAACCTCTGCAAGCAAGGGGCAGAATTTAACGGCATTAGAAATCATGGAAAAATTGAAGCTCATTGTGCTATCATGTGCAATGGACGTCAAGTTACTTATTCTGAAAAAGGGAAAAAATGAATTGCAAAGATCCAGCCCTTCAGAATATTCGTAAGATATCATGCAGTAAGTTCTGTCTAAACTCTGTGGGTGACAAACCACAAGTAAGTAAAGCAAGCAGGGGAAAAGTGTTGACAGTTTTACAAAAAAAAGTACAACACCATATTCAGGGGTCTTACAGATAAGAGAACTAGATTGCTGGGCAGGAAATTGTGCATGAAATTGTGCAGAAATCTAAGCATGAAACATTCAACTTCATATCAGAAAAACTCAAACCATTTTTTGTTTTCCACAAAACCGATAATCCAGCCTCTAATTCTGTGTTGCCTTCAAACAGTAGCATCATGCTCCTTCAGTAAATTGAGTTGAGCTGAGTTCAGTTAGTGTTGAGTTTGCATTGGGTCTAGTGGCAGGAATGACGTGAACTTTCTTTTCATGCTGTATAGCACATTAGCAGCCACTCCACAAAATGTGCAACCAGGTGGTGATAGTAACCACTTCAGACTGCTGTGAAATTAATTCCACACTCTAGCGCCAAAGGAGGACTAAACTACGCAGATTGTCATTTGTGAAATTTCACTGCTTTTAATACAAAATGTTGAATGTGTAATAATACAAATTTGCTTCCCAGAGAAGAACTAACTTTGCAAGCTACTGCATCAGTTCGTTTCAATAACTTGGAATGTTCTTTCTGTACATTGTCAACTGCAGCTTCATGACTTTTGATCAGACACCACGCATAAACCAAACAGTATTTCTTAACTTTGAATCAATGTTCACCTAAAACCTTAAAGTTAATACTGGAGGTATGCCACCATGGCCGTAAAGTTTAAATTTGCTTTTATGAAAAAGTAAAGACAGGAGTCATTCTCAGAATCATTCTCTTATCCTTTTTATTGATCTTTTCTTCTCAAATGCACAAAGGTTACCGCACCACATTAACACGCTTCTGTGTGTCCATTTTAAAAAGACACTCCTACTGTAAGTGTTTTTGTTCACTATAATAAACTTTCATATGTACTGATGTATAGTTTTATCATCTCAGAAGCACAAAGAGCAAAATCAGATTAGCGGTTTTGTTGATTTGTCCAGTGTCAAGGTCTCTATACCATCTCTCTTACAGAAATTCAAGACTCTTGATGTAAAGACTAAGAAGATTCCAAGCAAATACGCACTGATCTCCACAAGCTTGAGGATGCCTAAAATTTCCAAAAACCCAGCCAAAATTTCACGTTTCATGTGCAAAGTAACACCATATCTCATTGTATAATAAATTGTTCATGATGAAAATCTGACACACAATTAATTACAGAGCCATAACTCCCTATGTGCTAACTGTCGTATGATTTTGTACGAATATTTACAGCTTCATTTTTAATTATATACACCTTGACGGGTACAGATTTTATGTGCCGGTTCCCCTCCTCACGCACGGTTCTTTGTGAACTGTATCAGTTCGTTTTTGTCCATGTGTCCATTCGGTTTGCAATTCTTTTGGGCTCTGGGTCACACACAGGCCTTCTGTTATTCTCCCCATTCCCTCAGCGAACTAGGTCTCTAACTGTCTTATTCTCCTTCTGTGCCACTGCATACTGAACCACACCAGCACACGTCAGGACTTCAATTTAGCCTCAGAAATAAAGTCACAATCTTTACATGTTATTTTCGATGGCAGAGAAATTGCTAAGTGATTGAGAAATTATCTTAATGTATAATTTCCCATAATGAAAAGATGTAAAAGCTTAATAAAAGGGCCAAGATTCTATTAATAAACCTAAGGCTACATCAAAGTTTACTTTTTCCTTGTGTTTTTAAGTAATTAGCACATCAGCACCCTCTACTCTTTGATGCAAAGCTTTTAAATGTCCTGAAAAGTTAATTATCACTTTAGCTGGGGTGAAATTAATTTATACTTCCAAAATGTTCGCTCTGATAAAACACACTTACAAGGCGAGGCTTAGGTTTCTAAAATGAAAAAAGTAGACATGTTTATTTGAACTTGATGGCGTGTTTCTTCTTCTTTTCTTTTAAATATTCCAGCCAACGGTTTCCTACATCTTTCCCCTTGATAAGTCACAGACATTTCAAGCACAGTGTGATTCTGCAACACTGCTTGAAAACAATGCTTTTTTGATGTAGGGTAATCTACTTGGCAGTAAGGAACAGAAACATTCCTTACAAATATATTATATTTTATTACTGATCTTTGCCCATATTTATAAAGTATTTTCCAGCATATGAATCTGCAGCATTTTTTAAAAAGAAAAATGTGTTAGAGATGAATATATATGAATATAAATTTCTCCAAAATGACCTAATTCTGAAATATGCTTGTGAGAATGTCAATGTGCTGTTTCCTTCTTCAGAATAAAAACACAAATGATTTAAGATAAATACAACAGAAAACATTTTATAGGTATGGTTCATATTGTTCAGTTTAGTTCTAGAAATAAAAATGGATGCAAAGTGTTTTACAGACAAGTGAGAAAGGATGCCCAACCCAGAGGTTTTAAAGTCCAGACCATAAATAACTTTATCAGCTCAAATCAGGCCGAGGATCCAAATGAAAAGACAGACAGAAAAATTTAAAGAAAGAAATCCAGGCTACAGGAATACATTTGAAGACCATTACCACTACATTCTCCTCTCAATTCCAAACCCACCTACTGTTTGTGACTACAAACCTCCCAGCAAACCTAAGACCTACATACTTGTGGGAAGCTTCTGTTTTCTGTTTTTAGCAGAAATTCCAGTCCTTTGAAAATCCTCTTTTTCTTTCAAATACTCCTGTTTGCATTCTTCATAAAATGCTGGATCTTTATAGCTATGAAGGGAATAAAGCAGAATAAGATTAAAACAACGTTAGTATTCCTGAATCTCTTCATCGAGCCAACCACAAAAACTCCACTTTTTACAGTTTAATGTGCACCAACAAACCAGTGATTGTGCGATACAATTTTCTGAACAAACCTCAACAGATTTAACTTCAACGTGAAATGCAATTACAGTTTATAAATGTGTGAGAAAAGGATTGGAACAACCCGCTAACACACTCCTTTACACTTTTTTCTTCCTTCTCTTTTTAACTCTTTCACCCTTTGCTTTGAAAAAGGATTCACCTGATGGGAAAACCTCAGGCTGCGCTTCTCCATCGAGAGAACCTCTAAGGGGACTAAGCGCCAATCAAAAACTCTAGCGTCCTGTTCTCTGTGCTGGCAGAATCATGAAGACGCCAAAAATACCCCACATGAGACACCAAGTTCTTACTGTTTAAGTCAAAGACTTAGTGACATTAACTGGGAGCCTGTAACACCTTCAGCATTCCTCAGGGTGAGATGGAAAATTACCCTGACCTGAATCACCTACGTAATTCTGCCATGCTGATTCCAATTGGCATTTGTCATTCTAAAAATCTTTTTTCGTGCTGAGGTGTTTAAAATAACGTGAAACAAGACCACTAATCCATGCTGTGTAGATTAAACTTTTTAAAGCTGACAATTGATCATGTTTTCTTAACTTTTTTACGCTGATCTGCTGCTGTGGAATCTGAATCTGAAGACTAAGAACAAACTGAGGAGTTTTGTTCAACTATGTCAGACAGTCATCGGTGCTGATTTTTTGGCGCGTGAAGCATATTCCATCCTAGAGGACTGACTCTTCACACCCTTCGGTTAATGAATTCTAATTAGATCCTTCTATAAGAGCCTTCCAATCTCTGCATTTTGAAAAACAGGCATGTCGTCCTCTTCGTTTCTCTTGGGCAGCTTCAGGCAGAGGCACGAGCACTCCAGCTGAACATTCGTCTATTTCAAATGGCGGCCAATGAATGTGAAGACAATGATTTATTTTTAAAACTTCAACTCATATAGACGCAAGTTTAAACTAAGGTAAGGGACAACAGGAACAGCCAAAGCCAAGCCCTATCAATGGACGACGTTTCCTTCTTTATGTTTTTTTCCACCGCTTCGTCTATAAATGTTCCGATTCATTCATACGCCCGCTAAGCAGACCCGTGGGACTCCAGTCCAGTGTGTCGAACCATCTGGTACTGTCCATTCGAGAAGTGCTTTGAATCTGAGTTACGTACAAGGCTGCTGGGAGTTCGGTATGAAGCTGGCTGAGGTATGAAGATCAACGGGTGGATGGGTACAGAGAAGTGGAGGGCGGCCCTCCTTCACCCACTCCAACAGTCAGCAAAATGAACTGGAAATGTCCCTCTCATCTCCCCGGAGGTGCAAGTATTAAAATCCCCCAAGGAGGAACCCGAACTTTGGACTCTCGTCGTCTTTTGTGAAAGTAAGAACGAAAATACAATTTTGCGGCGCAAGATAAACGACCCTGGGCATCGGGGTGCACTTACTAAGCCGTTAGGCACTCCTTCAGCGCCGAGTTCTCCTCGCGACACTTCAGGACCATGAGAAAGCCACTCTTCTTGCAGCACTGGCTAAAGGCTGAAATAGATCAAACATGAAAAGTATCATTAGCTCAGTGGCTCCCTGCACTCTCACACATTCTCATCTCCTGCCTTTCCATTTTAAGAACGGTGGGCGACCACGAGAGCCCCAGATTTCAAAAGAAGTATCAATAGGTTCTTATCTCCCAGCTCCTAATTTCCTTTTGCTCAACAGATGGCTCAGGCAGCCAGTCCAGAGCAAGTGGTTAGGCAGGCACACCGTACACAGGGCGGGACTGATCGTTTTCTTGTTTTGTTTGTTTTCATCAAACCATATTTAAAAATATCTGCCCCCTCACGGAATATATACCTCTTACTAAAAATGAATCCAAAGGCAACTTACTAGAAATATGTTATCTACGAGATAAAGCTGATTAAGGACGGGAACAATCCGTATAATTCGATTTTTCTCTGTTCGACACTATCAACAGTTTGTCAATTAAAAAAAATCCATTATCTGTTCTCTTGATACTGCACGTGTTGCTCAATTTCATTTGTCAAAGGAGAAACACCTATAGTTCTTTTATGAAAAACAGAAAATTCTAAAAACATGTTTAACGTACTATACAAAAAGAAAAAAAACGGAGAGGTCATTAAAAGAGGAATTAACTAACCGAGAGTTTACTTCTCGACAGTGAAAGTTAATGAATGTCGGCTATACAAGCTTTTACTATATAAGCTGAAGGTTTTTTCTTCGGGTCTCATTAGAGTGGTGGGAAAAAAAATGGTTTGAATTTGTCTGGATTCAAACTCCACAGAATGTATTGCAATAGATCGTGGATTGTGGCTCACGGAAACATAAAAGATGGAATTCAGCTGTCAGCCATTACTGAGGTGACACTGTGATTTAGTCTATTGTCGTCAATTCTTTGATTCACAGAAGTGCAGGTAAGAAATCGTAAAAAGCTGATGTGTACTATACTGTAGTGGGAACAGGAGCTAATGAGATGAGGTTATTAATGTGTAAGCAGAGGGAAATTGCAATGATTAATAAAAGCAGACAACTCTATGTAGTAACACTGATTAAAGAAAAGGGGTGACTTAGTTTGGTGACTTAGTATGATGATGGTTGACTGTTTCAGCTGTGAAACTTATTTGTAAAAGGTATCAGTTTCTGAAGCTGTGATTGCTAACAGACTGAAAGGGTAACCTAAACTACTAAAAAGGAAAGAATCTTGACAAAGTAGGTAACACAACTGAAATATGATTTCTCAAGAACTCCCTCAAGATTCAGATGCATAGGTTACATTTTAAAATACATAACAGAGGGGGCTGAAGGCTCTCATCCTTCACCCTCTGTCACAGGTTTCACTCGTAGACTTTAATTAGGTTCCTCTCTCTGTTGTTTCTAAAAACACATTAATAAAACAGTTTCATTTGTTTGCAGAGATGTTGCTGCTAATTCCACAAACCAATTTCAAAAACCATATGCTGCAACTAATCTAATTAAGAACTCCAGTGGTTTCATTATTGTCATGCTTGAATAAGAAAACTTTTGGTATCACGTCATGCTCTCCAGCTTAAGCTGTCCTACAGTACCTTGGATACATGAAATCATCCAGGGTACACAGGCTCGTTTATAAATTCCATTGTGCTTGAGCCCAAAGTCCCAGTCTTTCTACAAACCAGACTAAGCCCCAGAATTTCTCACACACTGCACAGACCCCCGGAGACAGGTTCTTCTGTCCCAGAAATCCTCAGTCCTTCCACACCCCCTGCGTCCTGGCATCAGGCACATCAACTACTACTTGTGCTTCTGAGGTTATTATCCATGTCTTAGCCATTTCTCAGTCTTAGACTTGGATGTACAGGACTTGGAGTCAGGAAAAAGCAAGGGAAAGGCCAGAAAAAAGACTAGACAGTACACACTCCACTGTTCTTAACAACACGATCCTTTCCAATCACACCGAAGGAATTCTGAAAACCAGGTCGACTGTACTCAGCCACAATTGGCTAAATATTACTGGTTCTTACAGGTGAGTGTTAACTCTTTGCATCTTCATACAGTACTCCTCATCCCAAGAGGTCCAAAAGCATTTCCCAGCTTAGGAGAGATTCTACCTCATTCACCAGCAAAGGGAAGCACCCACATGAGCAACGTAGAACTGTGCAATTTCTCAGCTACAGTATATTGCACACTTCATTGCGCAATACAGCTGATAATTAATCTGCGTCATTCATTCAGGCATTTCCTAGCTGCTTTATCCAATACAGGGTGGTGGGGGGGGGGAGCTGGAGTCTATTCCTACAATCACTGGACAAAAGGGAGAATACTCTCTGGACAAGACGCCAGTCCAGGGTAGATTACTCACTTCTAATCAATTAAATAACAGTCATATATATATACGTTTATCAACAGTATCACTGTTTCATCTAGATTTAATTTCAACACTTTAGAGTTCATCAACGCCTGTACTTCACTTAGATGCCCCGTGAGGACAGCCAGTGCCTTGGGTCTGGAGTTCGGCAACACGCAAACCTGTGTACCATCGGCACAGAAGTCAAGCCTGCTTTAAACTTTCTCATGATATCACCAAGAGGTGGCATATATACACACTAAACAGCAAGGGTCCCAAGACAGTATCATGGGGAACACCAAACTATCCAGCTCTCAATGCGGGATGAGCTCTATGTACTCTATGTACTCTATGAGACAGAACAGTAAGACAATGAAGGATTCCATTCCAAATATAAAAAAGCAACCACAGCAAGACCAAAACTGAAGGCAGGGATTTTTTAGGTAGGCAAAGCAAGTTTTTGTAATCAGTGGCTGACTGTTTAAAACCAAAAGTATTCAGTGAGATGAAAAACAACAGCCGATGAGCAACATTTTCAGACACCAGCGTGCTTTCTCTGATCTTCAGGAAGCTGTTTTGCATTGTGCATCATTCTGTCGACTGAGGTTTACTTGCAGTTTTGTTCTTATTAGTTTCACATTTTGATTGACTTTCAAAAATGTGAATTTAGTCAAATCGGAGCCTATCATGTAAAGAAAATCACAACAGTGCCCTAAATATGCAAAACATTTTTTGATTGTAAATAAAAAACCCATTATGATAAAACAGCTGTACTATAATCTAAACTGTGCTTGAACCAGAACTATGCATATACTGTATAATAGTTTTAGCATTCTTCAGGCTTTACTGAAAATCTTGAAGCTTTTTATCATCCACTAAAACAAATCTTAGTTTTACCATCCTACACCATGTACTGCAACTTGCACTATAGATATTTTTATGGTTCAGTAACTGTTCTGATGCAGTTCCTCTGGCATACATGCATTGGTTATAATCTAGTTATTAATCAATAATGTTATGGACTGTAAAATGAGACAACCAGAAACTAATTTTACTAAACTGAATCATTCATAAACAGAAATATGAATTCTACAACTGAAGAAAATCCTCATCTTCTCTCACCAAAACAATTTGTGCTATTAAATTATTATATATGCCAAATATACCATATCAAAATCTTCCATTTCATGTTTTGTGTTGCACAGTGCCTAAAAATGGTTCCACATACACAGCTAGCAACTTCATAACAGTGTGAATGCAAAAAGCAAACTTTCTCAGTGTTTGGAAGGTAAAAAATTCTGAAACAGGGGGATTTTTTATTGAACCGTTACATCAACTGTTAATGCTCAGAGTTGCGAAAGGTCTACTTTGTACATTAATGCACTTCTCAAGCGGAAGATAATTTAAAGAAAATTTAAGGCGGTGTGTTTTAACAAATATGCACATTTCCAGGCAGTGATATAAAATCAACAGCACATGTCTGGGTGCTGTGAGCTACATGGACAGACGATTGCACCTCTTATGGGCTGAAGATCACAACTAGCCTCCAAGCACCATACTGCATATTTACTACTTGAATGGATTATTCTTCCTGGTAAAACAGGACCAAAACCTCCTTCCTTTTGCAGGGGAATTTGACAAATATTTCCACAAATTCTGTATTCATTTATCTGGTGTTCAGTGGAGCTGAATCCTTTCAGACAACAGAAATGTTTTTTAACAGAACTTAATGATGCAGGGTCTCAGTTTTATCAGTTTTATCACAGAAGTATCAGCGTCACAATGCACTGTTTTCATTGTTTTTGCTTTTAGTAGCTTATTATCCATGTCCTCCCATATTCCTATAGGCAAACAGGTGCACACCCAGGCAAACACTGCCTTTTTCACTGTACTCCTAACCTAACAGCTAATTACTAAAACCGAACTAGAGAATCAATACAGACATTACATGTCATACCCTGTGTATCAAAGTGATACTTTACTTAACCTATGATTACAATAAAAATATACTGCTTAAAAAGACCAATAGGGCTTATATAGCAAACAAGGATTTACTGTATTACCAGCACTCCCCAGCGTTGTACAGAAATAACAAAATGGCTGAGGCCAAGTGTAACACCAAAGTTTACAGAAAGCATCAACAGAAAGAGCTTCCCGGGAAACCAAGAGCTTATATTGCACATCTGCACACAAAAAAAAACCCAAACGGTTAACGTAATGAGTTAATAATCATTTGTTATTTCCCCTCTAGCCCCTAAGACACCTGAGTATAGAGAGCCTTCTGCAATAATCAATGTCTTCGGGGCTGCTGAAAAGAAAAATCAAGTCGCGCAGCCTCCACGCCGCGGGAAGTCCAAGCCGCTGGGCTCCTCGCCAGCGGTGATTGGTGACGGAGGCAACGTTGTGGGGGCAAAAGAGGGAGGGACGGCACAAAAGGGGGGCCTCACTGGCACGACTTGTCCCAGGCTGGTGGGACACAGGCCTGTGTAAGAAAGGCATCATTAGAATGTGACAAAACTGCCTCCGGCTATATAGCGACATAATAATCAATGCACACGAATGACGGGGAGAGAGAGTGAAAGGGCGTCAGGCCACAGCACATACAAGCCCCCTGCTGCTTTAATTACTTGTATCTGCAGTTCTCCATTAACAGCACACCTTTATCCATCAGACGGAGGGCTAAGGAACAATAAAAGCAGAAAAAAGGGAGTAAAAAAAAAAAAGATAAACCCTTACGCTCATTAACAAATGGTAATCAGCAGTCAAGAGGTTCTGGGCACCTTAGAAGGCGGAAAAAAAAAAAACGCATGCCAATTTGTAGATCTCATTCAAGAACCCACTCTTTCTTCGCTCCGTCATTATTTAGGATATCTGAAGAAGCTCTTTCGATTATGGTGAAAATACTCCAGAGGTAATATAAACACTCACACAGAAAAGCACTGCTTCTTACAAAGAGTAATGCATCAGTACTTGAGGGTCACTAGCCCTCTGGTTCCTCACCAATGCGCAGTCTAGGAAAACAATATTTCAGGCAAATTCCAGAATGCGCTCAGCACATAAATAGGCCAGTATTAACAGGATGTTTCTATAAAGCTCCTCATGCAACCAAATCTAGTTTCACGTGGTGTCTAGTTACTCACCAGATAATATTACCCCACTCTTGTTAAAAAGCACAAAGTCAACTGATCTTTGTATGGCCTCTGATAAAAATGTAAAAAGTCCTGGTGTATAACAATTTCAACATTTCTGAAAAGGCAGGCTTGATTGCAACAACACTTCCAAAGCCTTAACACATTTGCTGCTAATTCCATCTGCTCCTAACATAAGGTACTTTTCCGACTAGCAGACGTGTCAAAACTTAGTTTGGAAGCAAAGATTCACCTTGAAAATGAAGATGCAGGAAGATCTGCAAACTAGAAGTACTGCGTCGTTCTTAATAGCATAAATAAAGGGAAAACAATGTCGCTAATAAACAAGAAACAGCAGCTTCCTTTGTCATGCTACCAGAATGCTCTTCTAATCCCAGTATACAGTAACTAAAGTAAAAAAAACATGCAATAGCACATGCAGAAAATGAACTCTAAACCCATGAGGATGAACTGTTTTACATGTAAGCAGCTGTGCAGGTCACACACAAATAGTAAGCTAAGTGTTGCATTCTTCTTGAATTCCTTGCAAGCAGATCTTTTAAAGCCACACCTTGCAATTTTTAAAGCACAAAGGCAAAGAAAACTACGTAAGTGCAGCAGACAATTACGGATCGGGATGCATAAACTTGTACTTCCTTTTTAATGCCATGTCATCAATGTGATACCTAACCATACCAAGGCTGTCCAGAGATGACAGGCAATTCCACTCCTGGCCATTCCCAATATGTACCTTTTCACTGCTGAAACAGACACTTCTCTGCTGGTGAATCATAGTGCTCCTGCACCCAAAACCTATTGCCTTGAAGCTAAATCGGTCTCTTAGTGTGTGTTTTTACTGCTTATATTTGTGATCTCAAGCAATCACTGCGTTTTGAGGTCTTCAGTTTTCTGTCTTGTGCAACTAAACAAACGAAGTGCACCAGATGCCTTTGAGAAGTGAACGAAACACCACTTGAAATATTTACTGCACACAAAAAATTAGGTATGGTTTCAGAGGTGCAGGTTTAGCACTAAAACACAGCCAAAAGCCATTAGGCTCGTGGTTCAAACAGTGCTAACAGGCTGCTACAGAAATGGATCCAGCAAACCGAGTTTCACCACCTGATAGCCTATCCCAGACACTGGCAATTTTTAGTGTAAAGAATATACTATTACTTACGATTATTAGTCTTCAATCTCATCATGGTGTAAAAAGGCTCAAATTAACACCTTTTTAAAAAGCGCTCACAAGCACTTTAGGAAAAAATATAGAGACAACAGCAAATTTGGTACTCATTTAGCATTATTTAAGTCCAGTACCCTTTGTTATAAGGAAAAAAAGAAACGCCTTATAACATAAAGCAAAATTAACACAAAAGAAATTCAAAAACTCCATTGTAAGATGTTTAATAAGGCATACACATTGTATGTACTAGTGTTGAACAAGAGACATTATTACACGGTACTGTGAATAAGCTCTTTGATATTTATAACATCGGTACTATGACAGTCTCCCTAGATTGATCATGGTTCACTTGACATTGCTGAATATCTAACACATCCAAGTCAATTAATTCTCACCTTATTAAGATCAAGCTGATATTCAAACTAAATCAGCTCTCCAGTCAAGTAGAAATCAATATTCCTGATCTTACTTTTAAATTAACAAATAATCAAATATCTGCATCTTCAGTATGCCAGAGAGGGTGTTTTTATGTCATTCCACAATGATCTGCTCTACACAGATTATTAAAGAGTTATTACAATTTGGAAGTGCTGGGGTAGAGGACCGATTAATCTGGTTGATCTGCTGTCTAGAGACACGGACAAATTAGCCTTTCCAAACCCCTCTGTGGCCTTCAGCTTAAAAGCTTTATGCAAGAAATGCAACTTTTTGCAGGACATGAAGAATATCCAACACAACAGCACTGAACAATTTACCTTGCTATACAAGTTTGTTCCATCTTTAACAATAGATGTAGTTTTTAACGGTCTTACCAAGCAAATACTTGAGGCTTGCTTCTCCTTTATCAGGTTTCGGATCGAAATGAAAACAAAAATAACTTGCACCTTACTGGAAACAGCGAAAAGAATGGTTGAGACAAACACCATTTTGTTTTCATTAAATCGCCTAAATCTACATACTTTACAAACTTCAAAGAAGTCTGGTTGTAAATCTACTTCGATTTTTAAACTTTCATGTGAGTTCATAGCTCCTTTCTACGCTCTGCAAGACACAGGCTGAGTATTCAAGCTGTGTGTTTCAGATATGAGTCTTCACTTCACTTTTAGACCTGAAACTCATTACATGCTACAGGATATTTTGATATTCTCACATTATTAATTAATTTAGTTATATTGTTACTTGTAACCTTTGTACTTGTTTCTGTGGCACCAGCATATAACCGGGAGAAGGATGTTCGTCCATGTAGTTTCCAACTGTGCCCCCTGCTTCATATTTCACTGTTCATTCTGAAGAAATGCTCAAGGCTGAGTCTGTCACCACGCTAGATAATTCTAATTACATGTAGTCTTTATTCAAGACCAAAAAGGTTCAGTTCCTGTTCCCGTTAGTATGGGTCATTTCTGATTTCTGGACAGAAATATTAAAAAATAATACAGGCTACACTATTTGTTTTTAAAAACATGAAATCCTTCGATCAACTTTTCACAAATTCACTTTTCAATTTATATCAGTCTCTGATATATCTGGTTAAACTGAACATTTAAACTTGTTCAAACACTGCCATTATATTCTCAATAAGTGTGCAGATCAATCAGGAACACTTGACATTTTGGGTATTCCCAGAAGTGAAAATCACATGGATTCAGGTAGGATGACACAGGAAGGCCAAGCTATTGCTCTACTGCAGACTTCAGGGAACTTGTTTGACAGAATATAATAATAATAATAATAATAATAATAATAATAATAATTAATTGCTAACATTTATATAGTGCTTTTCTGGACACTCCACTCAAAGTGCTTTACAGGTAATGGGGATCCCCTCCACCTCCACCAGTGTGCAGCCCCACCTGGATGATGCAACAGCAGCCATAGTGCGCCAGAACGCTCCCCACACACCAGCTATCAGTGGGGAGGAGAGCAGAGTGATGAAGCCAGTTCAGAGATGGGGATTATTAGGAGGCCATGACTGGTAAAGGCCAATGGAAAATTTGGCCAGGACGCCGGGGTAACACCCCTACTCTTTTCGAGAAACGCCCTGGGATTTTTCATGACCAGTTAAAGTTTAAAGTTTGTGAGGAAAGCTGTAAGTATATCACAAAGCTGTATGCTCTCTACGTTTCTTGCACAATTAAAATGGATTTCCCCATTCAACAATATTTTGCAAATATTCACAAGATATGACACCATCTTGAAGACCTTGTTGTACTATGTCATTCTGACATTTAAAGTTAAAACATTATCTAGTCACATTTTGGCTTCATGATAAAATGTATGCCCCTAACTTTACAGAGGCAGTGAAGGCTTAAAAAGCTTTGTTATGTGTTGTGTACAGAATATATCTTTGTATTTTAAATTAACGCCAATATATATTACAATATCACATAACACTATTATGGTAAGATAAACTAGGGACTATCCTGTCTTCCAGGCTGTGTATGACAGTTTAACATTCATCTGTGATATTAAATTAACATCTAAAATGACAGCTTTTATTTGTCTTTTCAAGTATATTCTTTTTCTCTGCAAATCAAATATTTTTTTAACAGAATAAGTCATTCATATACTTTTAGTCATTTGTTGTTATGATAAACTAATGATGGAGAGCCATCAGTTACAAAACTACATGAGCCAGCTGACTAAATGCATGTCCAATTAAAACACATTTTGAATAATAAATATATTCTTCCCCTATAGCCCCTATATAGTCCATATATATCTAACAATAAGGCACAGAATAGATGTACGCCATAGAATATATGTTTGTTAATAATATGTTTCATACTTTAACATTTGAAGACATCACAATTTACCCTATTTGATGAAAAGTGGGCATGGTAGTTTAAGTTCAAATGTAACCACACAATACCTGCCAGAAATGTTTTTTCCAGAACAGAAAGGCAGGCAATTAAGAAGTAGATTATACTTTTTTACAGTGCACAGTATAATATTCTGGCGATACCCATCAGAGCACTTTGGAATTTCAGGATCCTCATTTCCTTAGAACAGCATGGGATCGACTCCAAGAAGCTAAAGTTGAGGAATAACAGTTTCTGGAATCGAGAGCATATGGCATTGCAAGTTACTCACGCCTTTAATCTGTCTAAATGTTTCTTCATCTCTCTCATTCTTGGTTGCTCTCAAACTCATAAGGGAAAACACAGCCACTGGTCACGCAGTGAGGAAATGGACAGATGAAAGCACAGGCAGAGATCGACAAGGGTCTCCAATATATCATCTAGGATCTTCCAGTAGTAGCAGTGCTTTTTAAGCATTTCTGGACAGACACAAGGTCTGGATGCTGTCATCTATTGGCATGAAAAGTCTTTCTGTGGGGGAATATTTGTTTTTCTTTCTACAATGTACCAATTGACTGCATCCACACAGTTCATTTTCAACCCAAAAACAACTCTCTACAAGACATTTAAGTATTTCAAGTCATTCAAAATTCAGATCCAGTAGGTTAGGAGGATAAACAAACCACACAGTATTACAAATCAAATCAGTCCAATGACTCACAAGGCCGTATGTGTGGGGTGGAGAGGGGTAACCATCAGAACTTTGTGCGGCTTAGTCATAGAGGAAATAACTGAACTCAGCCAAGGTGCGCACTTAACTGTCCCATCCCACTCTCAGTTTCATCAAAAAGAGTTTCTCTACACCCTGCATATCCTTCAAAACATAACAGCACAATGCTCACAGTACTACTCCTGGAGGAGCAAACAACCGTTAATAACTTTGCTAACAAAGCAATGCAACTGGAGCTACAGTCTTTAGGTGGTAGCAAGACTGGATTCTTTTCTATTTCTTCCTTTTTCAATTACAATGTACGCACGGCTACTGTATATTTCCTAAGCTCGTTTTCACTCCAAACTCTGTGTCTCTACAAGAGCAAAACCCCCCTGGCTCAAGAACCATCGGGACTTCTAACTAGGAAGAAACGTCCTCGTCCTCGTCCTCGTCACTTCTTTCTCCTTTACGACAAACGATCCTGCGGTGAAAGCTAAAGACGATTCTTATCCCACTTATCCCTTGTCCCTTTACTGGCATATCTGAGCACGCACCAGCTTGGAGCTTGGAGGTTTCCAGATCGAAGAAGCGAAACAAACTTGGGCCTGGTCAGGATGTAGATGGGACATGGCCAAAGCACATTGTGTGCTGCAGGAAGAGGTGCCAGTAGCTCAGTGGGGAGCTCCCTTCTTTCTGGGCTCCCAGTCAACCAAGGCTCCAGCATGGTGTCAGGAGGCTCGGTCAGCGCAAGACAGATCCATCTGCCCTTGCAGCCAGCTCTGCTGGCTTCCTTTATTTATTCACCTTGTTGAGATGTTATGTAAATGACCAACTGCCACAGATCTAAGACACATGCTAATCCTTCAAGAGGTTAAGGAGAATGTTAAACGTGCACGTTCTGTCTTTGCACAGTTATCATCAGGAAGCGTCGGGGCTACGCTTTCTTTCCATTACTGGTTGGGTTAAAAAAAAATATATATCCCTGGTTTGTGAAGTGTGCAGCGAGAGCGCACCAGGCAGAGATTTCACCATGTGGAAAAAAAACAGGGTCTGATTGGATCAGGGTTGAACCAGAATATAGCTGAGGAGGAAGAAAATTGGGCTTGGAGCCACATTAACTGTTAAAAAATGGACCAAAGGAATGGGGAAAAAGAAGTTTTGCTAGTTGAAAAAAATAATTAAATTTGATGCAACAAATACCAGTAACCAAACTGTGGAGGGAATCACTACTAAGCAGTAATGAAGACTCGTTTATTACCAGAAACAGCAAACATGGTACTAGTAAAGAACTATCAGCTTTCTACATGCCTGTAATTAACATGTATTAGTTGCATGGCCAAATTGTACAAGGGCTCTTACTGTATATGCACAACAAATGGAGTATTAAGACATCCTTGGAAAAAGCATTTTAATGTTTTTAAAATACAATGAAAGAGTTAGGTAGGTGAATAAATGTCAGAGAGACTATGTAGTTTCTGCTGAAATAAAACAATGTATACTACCTGCGAATAAAGGACAAAGAAGCAATTCACTCAAGAGGGTTCTGCTGGTGTAGAATCAGTATATATTCAAATACTGTTAGAATGCATCATATTTAAAACGGCTTTGTGCTATGAGAGAATATTCCATTAAAGGTAACAAATATAATGCAAATTTCTATTGAAATTCAGCTCTTTGATGAAAGAAACAAATGAGCACCATTAGGCTCAAACCTAATCATGAAATGTCTACTTAATACATAATATAACAATACATTAAGTAATCTGTAATGTCGGTTACCAGAGCCCTTTGTGCTAGAATAACACCTTCTTTTAAGACAAATCTGTTTATGTCCAATTTCTTAGACAGGAAACTCAAGACAAGCACAGAAAACAACCCGCAATGCATCAGTTCCTTGCCTGAGGAGTGACAGAAATCAGAGTTTCTTCAGTTTACTGAATGTGTTACAATGCATTCTTTGAGGTGTTACAAAGTTAGTACACTTAACATCCCTGCATTTACCAGTGTAACAACCTTCCCTTTTACTGCAAAAAGCCTTTACACTGCCATCCGACAAAATGTTCACAAAATTGACAATATCTACTTACAGATTTTAAAAATAAAAAATAAATTCATTAAAAACCTACAGCAGGAAAATTCTGTCTCGGAAGAGCCATCTAGAAAGGCAGACGAACAATGGCCTTCCCAAACTCGTTTTTCGAAAATGTTGTACTCATTTTAATGCTAAGTAGCACATTACAGCTACAGCACCACTACATCTCATTGGCCAGGACAGGGATCAGTAATACTAATAGAGAACGTACAGGATCAGTTGCCTTAATGTCAGGCTGTCAAGCTTTATATATACACACAGGCGGAGCGGTGGCTCTGTGGATAAGGATCTGCGCCTGTGGCTGGAAAGTTGCTGGTTCAAATCCCGCGGCTGGCAGAGGAATCCTACTCCGTTGGGCCCCTGACCAAGTTCCTTAACCCCAGCTGCTCCAGGGGCGCTGTACAATGGCTGACCCTGTGCTCTGACCCCAAGCTTCTCTCCCTGTCTGTGCTTCTGTGTCTCATGGAGAGCAAGCTGGGGTATGCGAAAAGACAAATTCCTAAAATTGTATATGGCCAATAAAGTGATCTTATCTTATCTTATTTCAGAAACAATTAACAGTTAGAAAAATCCAGACAAAGTCCTGAGTTGAAACCAATAGAAAGGATATGGCAATACATGAAGATTGCAGTCCATCAAAATTCCCCAAAGAATTTGGCAGAACTGTCGCAATTTTACCAGGAAGAATAGGCAAGATTATGGAGAGCAAGTTGGGGTCTGCGTAAAGACGAATTCCTAATGCAAGAAATTGTATAGGGATAATAAAGTGATCTTATATTATGTATAAAACAGGTAATGTCGGCAATGAGTACCACAAACCCTGCCTAAACATACTCTGACAGCTTTAAAGAACTGAAAACCCCAAAAACATATATTAAGACTGAGCTCATTTCACCTGGACGGCTTCTGGCAACCAAATGTTTTACTTTTTGCGAGGCAGAAAATTTCAAGCTCAATTACAAGGACGTACAAAACCACAAAGCCAAAAGTAGTGCCACATCCCAAGGCACAGAGAAACAGTCATGTCAAACTTCGCTCCTGCCAGGTGACGATGACATGCGCTGTAAGCCAATGTCATTTTCACCATCATGCAAAATCCTCAATAAGGTGACAGATACTGCGGAACAAACATACCTGTTGCCCCGCTTGGGTGCACTGACTAGGCAGGGCTGCTACTTCATATCCTGTTTGAAAATGCTGAGCAAGTCCTTTGCTTTTACCATCTTTCCACAGTTGCTGCTGAGGAGGATAAGGCGTTTCTGCACTTGAGCCAAATCAAATGACAGCCAACTAATTAGTGGTAAATATTCGGATAAACAAACAAGGCAGGTGATGTATTTCTACACTTGAGCGGCTGGGGAAAAGTGAAGAACGGAAAACACTGCAGACATCATGATATCACTGCCATTCATAGAAACACGCACTCTGAAAATGCTCTACCCTTCATAATAAAAGCCTGACATTTTTTTTTCCCAGTTTGGACCAGTCAAAAACAGACATTGTGTCACCAAAGTGGGGGGGGGAGGGCTGACACTTGCACTATGCCACTTTCACAGACCCCATCTACTGAGGTACAATTAAAAGCCGCTGCAAAATCCTTGGTTACAACTTTGCTCAGTGAAGTGAACGGGAAGCAAAACATACCCGAAGTTAAGATCCGATGAGAGGCACCGCGTGCTCCTGAATACAACCTCAAACGGATTACTGCGACCTATGTAACATACGTGCTGAAGGGAAACCCTGGCAGCTGATACCAGCTTTAAACTGCGAGAGTCGCATGGCTTATCATGAGGAAAGCAAAGACAGAGATAGAGAGAGGGATATGTTATTGCTCTCTCAGGTGGGCTAATTCCGCAGGTTAGCAGGTTTATACAGGTTAGCTGTATAAACCCCATAGAAAAAAAACTGTGAAGTTCTAAAGAAAGCTTTCTATCTTTAGGTGCCCTATCATGCATTAAAAATGGGCCCTTTCCAAAGGGTTAGGTGGCTTAATTTAACTAACTGATCTTTGATCTCAGATGCCCAGAGTTCACGTCTGGCTCCGGTCACAAGTGAAAGCTTGGTGGCTTTTAGTTACCAACAATCATCTGCAGTACAAGTGAGGAGAAAAAAAAACCCTTTCCACAAAACGTGGTTCAGACATAATCTTTCTAAAGCGCCACTGCAGCCATACATAAAAAACACAAAGGCTAAGAAAAGAGCACGAAAAAAGACAGAAACATAGTTTTTGCTCACATGGAATGCCCTTGCTTTAAAACGGAGTTTAAGGCAGGTAGTTCAAGTATTAACAGAAACAAACGTGTCTCTTCAGACAAGAAGAACAGTTTCAGTGGAAGTGGGCAGCTACAGTAGGTGTGATGTCCGGGGGTTTCCAGGGTAATGTGATTTCAAGTCGTACTTCACTAGTGTGTGGCGGGTGGGCGGTGAGGGCAGGACTGGAGAAGGTGGGTGTTCGGCTTCGAATTGCAAAGCTTCAGGAGGTCTTTGCGGAAAGTTTTTTTTTTCCTCTTCTACAAATCGCAAACCGAACGTAAACCACCACTGTAAAACTGGATGGGGCATTTCAAAGGAGAAAATAAGAAAACAAAAAGGTAAAAAACACCCCCTGAGGACCTTAAAGCGAAACATACAAGAAGTGTAAGGGAAAATTATTTGTAAATTACAGCGTCAAGAATGGTGCTCCAAAATATGAAGGAAAAAAAACGTTTGCAGAATGATCAAACTCTTTTATGAAAGAATATATCTTCATGACAGTAACTGCAGGTCTGCTGACCTTCTGACAAGCCTGTGAAAGTAATTTCCCATTTTACAGGCATAATACTAAATAATTTCATTACCTCTTGTGTCCTCCAGCAAGAAGCAACCTACAGCTGAAGGCATTTATAAATGTAAGAAATCAGTTGAAATTATTTCATTTCAGTTTATTTGTCATTTGCATAAGTGCTATGAAATGTTATAATGTGCTTATATATTTGAAAATAAGGCACCAAAAGAGGTTATTTAAAATGCAAAGCTTTCATTCTTATATTGCAAATAAAAGAAAAGTGAAACAGAAAAATTACAATATATGTAAAAGGTATTCATTTAAGCAAAAATTATATTTTCAATGTACTTGAGGCGGCACAATCTGGGAAATGCCAACAAAAAGCAAGATATAGCTATATTGTACTTTGAACATGGGACAAAAGTCATTCAAAAACACCAGTTAACATAGAAAGGATGTCAACATACAAAATGCATATCAAAATGATCCTAACAAATCTGATATTTCTCTAAACTTACAACACGATTGGACTGTACAAGAAGTGAGGATACCTTTGTCCAGTGGGCTCTCTATATTTCTCTGAACCTGAAATAAATAAATTCAGAAGTTCACCTTTTTGCTCCTTGGTGTAGTGCAATAATTAAAATTAGCTCCCAAGTTTACTGCGAGAAATATTTTGTATTCGGTAAGCTGTGTGTGTATTCTAAGCCAAGTACAACAATATAAGCCGCAGAAAGGTTATAATTTATGGTTAAGCATGTCCAACATCAAGGACTTCAAGAAACACTGGTGACCACTTCATGATGTCTGTATTGTACAGCACTTATACTGTATTTTAATATAATACTTCTTTTATCTTTTGCTTTCTGACTGACAAAGAGTGTGCGTACACTCAGAACTGTACAAAAAGCATAGTTAATGATTTAAGAAATAAAATGTATGGTTTAACTACTACTTTTAAGCTATAATAATTTTCATTGCTTTCAAAGTGTTACATAGGTTGGTGTTTTTTTTTCTTTTTCTCTGCCTTATGACCACAAACACAAAAGAAAGGGGAAGTTGTAGAAAATACGGAAGTAGAAGCACTAGGGCTTTCACATTCAGCTCAAGAACACTTTTCTGAGAAGCAGGAAATCTTAATGCACAAAGGGACTTTTTCCCCATCAAAAATTGCAGGAGGAAAAATTAATCAAGAATGCTTTTACTGGCCTTTGTTTAACTTTCTGTCCAGGTTCCATTCAGTATCACAAGCACATTTGTATTTAGAGTAGGGAGCTGCATCAGCATGCATAGGCTGCAAAGGAACAGGTAAACACTCATTCAGTGGCGAAAGGAAGAGAGACAATATTCCAGCTGTGGAGCCTTTTCAGGTGTTAGTTATTCAGTTCTTTATTTTTGCTTCATCGCGAAATTGAAAAACAGCAAACCCTTGAGTGCTTCACCCTTCACGCAATGTATCACATAAACATCAATAAAATGTGGTACACCACTACCTGGTCAAAGAAAGATTTAAAAACTGAAGGCAGGTTTACAGGGTTACCGTGTTGATTTGAGAGGTTTAAGTTTGGGGTGAAATACTGCTAAATAATGTACATAATATTGTTACCAGTTTGCAACCAAAGCTGAAGTCTTTACAAACCACAGTCATATCAAGTTTGTCAAGTTCATAAACCTGCAATGCGTAGCCCCATGAAAGTCTGTTTCTAGTGCACCTCTGAAGCATCTGCACCGATTTCACCCGCCTTTGGAGACCTGTTCAGCAAGTCACTGACATCAGCCTCAGCCAGAACTCCAGTTGAAAAATAAAAGCTAATTATAAAACAGAAAGGACAATTCCTGCAAATATGGAAAAGAGATCCTATTGTGGGCTATTTGGTGCATCTTGAATAGAGAGCATTTGGCCTCCTTGGTCTTTCTGTGGAGACCCAGCTGGCACCGACTGGAGATTGAAAACCTATTCTGACTAAACGGGCACCCCTATTACCCCTGTACACCCATAGCTGTGAGCACCAAGTGTCCAAGGACAAAAGAAGCTAATTAATGCTAACAAATTAGATCAACTGTAGAGATCCAAGGTTCTGTATGTACGGTTAAATGCTCGTGTAAAAAGAGAGCACGTCACTTAATTATTTGTGCTGCTGGCTATAGAGAGATCCTTTCGCCGAATGAAAGCAATTTAATTGCTGTGGTAAAAGCTGTTCGTTATCTAAAAGAACAATGCAATACAAGGTTTCGCGCATGGCTGTATTATTCTGTGTGTGTTAAGGCAGACCAAACTCAAATCTATACTTTGAATTGTCAGGAGCAGTCCCGTGCCTCTGTTATTAATTATCCAGATTGCAAATCCTGGCTAGCTACACGCTTATTTTTATGAGATGTGGTAATTTCTTTAAATAACCTATAAAACATGTAAGATTATAAAGCATGGAAGGCTTATCTCCTTACTGCTGGTATACTAAGCAAGTCATAATGAGACATTTCCTGAAAAAATTATGTGCACAAATACAATACAAATACAATTTCTACAAACCAAACTTAAAACATCGTTCAATTTTAGTGTACAATTAGAATTCAACTCAAACTTTTCACTGCCAGAGAAAATTCAAGTTCAATTTAAGATTTATTAACCTTGAAAGGTTGGCGTGTAAAATAAAGTTTGATGTCTCTTAGATTCCACCTCAGGCCAAATAGTTGGTGCATATTTTTTCCCCACAGAAGACTGTAATATTTTTAGACTTACAACTTATTTCATAATCTTCTGCAGTAGATCTAGTTTGTTAGCATTAGCTTCTTTCGTCCTTCTTTTCGTCACAGTTATGGGTGTACTCAATAAATATTAAGATTAATGTTTTAAACCATGACAGCACGTGAAAAGTTTTTTAAAAGGAAGCAGTCCATGCGTGTACCACTTTAGACAGTACCTGCCAGATAGGTTCATTCAGAGGAATGCTATCTAGTACATGGAACTCTTATCATCTATTTCTGCTAACTTCTGCAAACACTGATGCAGAGTTGTCCAGTAAAGGCCTTTAACACACAGGACTCAGGGTGGATATCACAAGTTTCAAAGCGTCTGCAGGAGTTGCCAAATCAATGTGTGAAAACTGTGGTAAAACTCTATTTCTCAATACCAAAAATAAAGAACGCAAAAAATATCACATTCATCCTCTCCAACTGAATGCAAAGGACAAATTCAATATTTTAGCAAATCATCCGCATGTATCTATACAGCAAGAATACATAAAACAAAATGTCAATATTCAAAGCACCAAACCCTATGTACATTGCCTATATAAATTTATATTTAACAAGTAAAAATGTTTAAATAGACTGTTTTTCCTAAAATATCTTATTTATAATACAAAAAGTATGCATATTAAGTATGCTTCCTGTGTTGTACTACTCTCACAAAAAATGCCAGTAGTACTGTTCACACATGAAGGTGTTAATGACACGTATTGATCTGTTAAAAGTAACTATGCATACTGTAATTGGCATTTCACCAATATTTTTAAGAATATTAAACATCTATACTTTTTTCTAGCTAAGACTTTTAGAGATACTTTTTTTCTAGAATTGTTCTTTCAGAAAAAAAGGGTATGCCTAAGAATTTCTTAATCAAACAAACACACTTCCAAACTTATTGTGTCTGGGGTTAAACATCTTCCCTTACTTGATATGAAAAATGATGTATGGTTTATGATATGTTCATGTTAGAACTAAGTAAGTTCTAAGTATTTAAACTAGTAAGTTTAAAATATTAGTCTTCAATGGGAATCACAATGCATCTAACTATTCAGTCTAAAGTGAAATCAAAGAGACATCAAGCTTTATTTAACACAGCAACTCTTCCCGATTAACAGAAAATCTTAAAACACTGCAAAGTCAAAGATTTAAGGCTAATCATCAAGGTCAGTATTGGTCCTTCCCATTACAGTACACGAAGTAATTAATATTTTCATTTGTTTGTTGTATGGAAGACATACTTTTAATAAGAAGAAACTTACATTTTTCTTCTTTTAGTATTATTTTATATAGTACTTTTCGTTAAATGTATATCAAAGTGGTTTATAGCAGAATAATAAAGACGCATATGTACAAAATATAAATGATGAATTAAACTGAATCAACAGCTAGACTACACAGCGCTTTTTGTTACTCTTGGTTAATGCTGAAAGTGCTAATTGACACGCACAATCTAACATAGGCTGAAGATCACTCTACAGCCCAGGAGCAACAGAGCCAGGGTTCAGAGCCATGTTTCAGTTCTTTGGAAACCGGGGAAAAAAGACCAAAGTCCAAAGAGTATAAATGGCGTGTTAGTAAACAGGCAGTTAACAGCTTGCAAGATGTCAGAAGGAGTTCAACGATTCATGCCCACAAGGCTATGCAAGAATTTTTGAATTGCATTGCAAAATCCACAAGGGCCCAGTATAAAGACATCAGATGCTCATGCATTTTAGTTTTAGTGATGTTATGAGCAGCTGAGTTTTGAACATCCTGGAACTTAAGAACACATGTGGATACATCTTCAAGCACGGTTTGGCAATAATAAAGCCTGGTAAAGCCAAAAGCATGCAATAGGGTAGCTTTTGTGCACCAGGCTGGCAGATATGAATGGACATAAACACTGGTACGAATTTAAAAACCATATCTTCACAAATTTTGTGCACATGAACTTTAAATGTAAGGCTCAGATCAAAGATGACAACACGACTCCTGTCCATTGTGGACTGATTCTAACATCACCAATAACTAAAGTTAACAGAGGTGTGGAGTTGAGGATGAGAGCCTATTAGCATAACTCTGGTCTTGTCAGAGTCAAAAGCATCCCCTTTCTATATGAATAAAGATTTTTGGACACACCCGTTTGACAATGAAGGCTGTAATCTGCAAAGAATCTGACCCAACAGTAATACAGAGATATTAAAAAGAAATGGACCAAGAATATAGCCCTGTGGGACACCAGATGTGACCAATAACGAACAACCCCTGGCTTCAACTAATTATTTCCCGTGTGTAAGATAAGATATAAACCACCCGCAACAGAGTACCAGTTATACCAACAACCCTCTTGGGCGAGATGGAACGATATCTAAGTTTCAGAAGGTTGGGAAGAACAAGAATAGATAAAAGCAGCCAGCAGGAAATCATCAGAAACACTAACAAGAGCTGTTTCAGTACTACCCGTCAAACTGAGCTCATCAATAGCCAGTGATACAGTTTAAGATACTGAACAGCATGCTGTCTTTACAGGAGACCAGTATGTCACGAAATCAGATTTTCTCTGGCAATCGAGAAACTCAAGTACGTTACTGTACAGAGCCACACTTCCCCCATAAGAAAATAGTTTCTGCTTCCAGTTTATTTGATGCAAAGGGGCTTTATGATCAGATTTTAGACATCTTAAGTTAAATCCAACACAGGACGCAAGTGTTAGGTCAGACAGATTACACTTATTATGCTGTAATAACAGCAGGATTCTGACAGTGGACACTGAGAAAAATTAAATATAAAATATTGCGATCCTATGCTCACGTAGACCCACTGTCCTAAGGGAAATCATTTACATCATCATAAAATATCAAGAAAATTTCCATTACATCTATTAGGCTTCTTACTGTTATAAGAAGCACAGTCTGTAATGTTCTTGTGTTCATCATGATTCTCTTCCTAAACACCTATAGCATGTAAAACATAAAAATCTGAAAATCCAACAGGAAAGAAAATTACTGTCCTCTGTATTCTGAATGAGGTTACTTTTAAAATATTTAAGCACTTCTTTCAATACCATTGATTACTTACAGTACTTACCAAAAACATATAATATACCACACAGAACGTAACGAAAGAGAAACTTATTCTTTCCTGTTTGCTGGTATTTCTCCTTGTCAGGTTGACAAATTTAGAAAGATTAAGAGATTAAATCTTTACTACAAATAGAAAATGTTTATTGAGCAATCACTCCTGCCTAATTATTGTGTCTGTCTGTGTCCTAAGAGGTCTGGTATCCTCTTTAGGATGTAATCGCACGATATTCCCTATGATTTAGTGCTGGGTTCACTTCACAGGTGTGCTGTGTTACCTTGTTTTAAATTCATCTTCTGTATGGCTGAAAAGGAAAATGGAATATTAACATTTAAAATCAGTGCTCACCAGAAGAAAAAAAATTCTACACTTACGGCATTTACAGAAACTTACCGTCGACTTTTTCTGAACAGTACTCCTTCGCCTTCTCCCTCATCATCTTGGGAATCAGAACATCTTTCTCCACGTGGCGCAGGGAAGGTTCCCCTGAAGAGCACAATTTCACAACCTCAGTGAGAGCAGACAACAGACACCACGGCACGGGCAAAGTTTCTTACCCGCCAGGATAGTGAGGCAGAAGTGCGGAGATTCCAGATTATTCAAACTGAAATTATTACTTTTAAATGTAAATGCCAAGACTGAATAAGGTGTTCTTTTGGGAGACACCGGGCAATTATAAATATTGATCCAGCAGAAAGACCAGTCTTCGCAACCCTGCCAAAGATGGTGTCTTTCACTGTGGTGTACATCAGGGTTCCCAGTGCTGGTCCCAGGGAACCACACGCCTGCTGTTTCTCACTGCAGCTGAGCTCTTTACCTAAATAAATCCTTAACTCAACCAACAGGCTGCTGGGTTAGAACCTTTTCAAGCTTTTTCCTTCTTTCAACTCAAAGACAGGAAAATTTAAATTACTTAAGAAATGCCAGTAGTTCAATGCCAACCCTCCTACCTGTTTAAAAACTTAAAACAATTGAAGACTGTGCGTTACAGCTATTATTGGATCTGTAAAGATTTCAATTCATTGAGGGCTCAGGTGGAAAAAAAGTGTGTATTTCTCCAGAACCAGGACTGGAAACCACTTGAATTTTATGTTCATTTTGTTTTATATTTTGTGTGTAAAATCAATACACAGCTTCCTACAAAAAAGGCCTTCATGCCTTGTGTACCAGAAAAAATAAATTGCACAATGGCTGGGTTTTGCAGTTTTATTCCTATTGTTTTTTATCTGGAATTGATAGAAATAATTATTGCATTTTAAATACACAGCACTATTTACAATGGACTTGTAAATAGTGTTGTGTATTTAAAAAGGGGTAAAAACTTAATCAGAGAAAGACCTTAAATGAAACACAAGGCCATGCACTGTGTAAACAGATTTTTAAAAAGAATTTGGGTGGCTTATCGATGACACCATGTTCTTGTCTGTTCTGTCTTAAATATTTTAAATGATGTTTGCAAACAAAACAACTGAACTCCACCTTTTGAAAGCTTGCAGGCCAAACTACGAGGGATTTACATGCAGAATAAAAATTTCCGCCATGCAGTACAGTGCAAGACAAAGATATCAGAAAAACGCCACAAAAAATCCTGTGCAACCACAAAACATAAGAGACTGACATCATTCCAACAGCTGCTATCTTGTTACGAAAAATGACATCATCTTTTAAAGTAGATTTATTTATTTTCACTTTTTTTGATTACAACTTGACCGGGTCTTTTTTTTCTCCTTTTTACAGTGGCCCGATCGCAAAACCACAATGGAATGTGTTGATGCCTTCATTTCCAGCCACTGTAGATATAGTTCATTTTGAAATGTAGGGCTTGATTTTTTTTCCCCAGAAATACAAGCTTGTAACAGTCCTGTGACGTCCTGCCATTTGCAGAGAGAAAATCAGAGTGAGGGTGTCAAGAGAATGCTTCAGTTCAAGCTTTCTAATTCTGCTCAGACCTGCAGGACAAAGCCACCTCCCATAGTCCCCATGGTGATACTTCAACCACCCATGAATAATCCACCTAAAATAGTGTCAGGCTGGCAGTGGACCCCAGAGCACTCCTTTTTACATTAGCAGCTAAGCTAAGTCATCCTTGGTCACAACAGAAAACCCAGTGGCCCTTAGAACAAATATGTAACTTCTGTCTAGGCCATTACTGGGCATTTGAAGTAAAAGACTGGCAGCCTGAAACAGATTTCCAGGTTGTTGCAGATTCCAGACTGGGTAATTTTATGCTTACCGTTGCAATACAATTTAAAGAAAATTCGAAATCATGGAAGGGGAGCCAATGAAAATAATAATTGGACCATATACCACTTAGCAACATATATTTAAAAAAAAAAAACATTACAACAAATTTTACTTTTAAATTTTACTTATGGGAATGAGTCACAAATTCTGCATCCAACGTTCAGAAGTAAAAGCAAAAGTGAAAACATTTTAGCCATAGCTAAAAGCATTTCCACAATATGTTGCTCTTTTTCACACATTCAAATAATAAGTAGTTCAAGTAGGGAGCTGCGTCAGAATGCGTAGGCTGCAGAGGAACAAGCAAAGGTTTATTCCATGCTGAAAAGAGAAGAAAGGAAACACGACGTTTCGGCCGTGGAGCCTTCTTCAGGTGTGAGACAGGTGTGCGGTGAAGACCTTACACCTGAGGAAGGCTCCACAGCCTGACGTTGTTTCTTTTCTTCTCTTTACAGCATGGAATAAGCCTTCACCTGGTCCTTCAAATAATTATTATCCACAACACAGCTTTATAAGGTTTGTACAAATATAATCTGAGAACAGGAGAGTAAAGGGAGCTTGAAACAAGCTAATCAGCTATTTTATTGGAGACAGAACCCTGGCTTCTTTGAAGAAAGGTCTGGAAGAGATAATCAGACCAATTAGCTACCAACTACCAAAGAGGCTAGATTCGTTTAACGGCCTCCTGTCATCTGGAACCTTTAATATACTGTTTTCTGACCTTGCCCAGAAGGGACAAGCCATAACAGCATGTTTGATCTTAAGACTACAAACTCAGCCATCCTCTACCACACAAAACTACAAAACAGAGTAAGATTTAATGATTAAGGGTTGTCTTACCAGTAGTTTACAACTTTATATGACCACGCATGCTATATAGCATGTCACCGAACCGCTATATTTCATATTTATATTATGTGTATTTTTTCACTAGCCACTAGAGACTGAAGACAATACAGTTAAGACAGCACTGGAAAACAGTAATTCCAGAACGTTCTTCCTGAAGGGGCTTGGAATGCTTTACGTATAGGAGGGTACAACCCTCATCCTTCCCTGAAGCACAGGACCCCTGTGGGAGACATGGGGCGCTCGTGTTGAGCCAGCAGCTCCTCTGCACAGCAGGTCAGGTGAGGCGCTGAGAGATGACTTCCTGCCCCGTTGACATGAACAGGTAAGTGTCAGTAGGCCAAACTGGGGAATTGAGTCAGGACACCAGGGTTAACGCCTCTGCTCTTAGGAACAGCGTCATTAAGATCTAGTTCGTGGCTAGTTTTCATTCCCTCCCGCCTACATTAGATCACTGAAGCCTTACTTGATCTAAGCAGTTGCTTCAATTGATTCAAAAACAGCATTTTGTTTCCAGTCACAAACCAGGGATTTTATTTCACTTACAAAACAACAATGGTTAAAGCTCCCAGCACGTTTAAGAGCTGGGCACAAACAGCTCAAATTAATCACATTATGAAGGCAGTAATATTTAAGTCAAGGAAGGGCCGGATTGTGTCATGGCTGGAGCAGAAACCAGCACTGGGAACCTCTGCTCCAGACCCAGCAGTTATGATCTCAGTTTAACACCTGATCTGAGGGATGGCTAATAGTGACTGCACACAAGTACCGTGAACCATTGTGTGCAACTACAAACACAAAAGATAAGGCACTTGCGGCCAAGATCAGTGATGCGCAATGCCAGATAAGCACATTTGTTTTCAGATTTATTGTATTGTGCCTTGTGATTGCTCATTTTAGAGCAGTTTTGCATGACAACTCACACACCACGCATTTACGCATTTTAACATAACTTCTATTACTTTTGCAATACGATATTCAGAAAATATCTGCATTGTCTGGGACAGTCTTGACTATGTCGCGAAATGCTTATTTACTACATAATGTAATGCTTTTGACGTTGTATGCTGCTAATTAATATTGACTGATCTCCCTTGTTCATGCAGCATTCTTCATGACTTTCATTGCAGACTGCAGGAAATATGGTTTAAAAAAAGTTAACAGTTTGCCCCCATCCAGTCATCGATATCCCTGATTGACCCTGTAATTAGATCAAGTCCTGCTATAGGCTCCCCAGCTTAAAAAAGGTTCCCATTTCTAGCCTATGGAGAGTGTTATTCTGGCTCAGGTTTAGAAATCTGCAATACCTTGCTGGGAACAACTCAAGTGTTGACAACTGCCTTATAGACGAGTACTGGATTGAACTGAATGAGCCCGAGTGCAGCCGGGTTAAAATGCTATACCATCAGCCCCTTGCAATTATTACTAGCATGTGCTTAACAGATGCCCTTAACTGGAATGAATGACAGCACACACCAACGCTCAGGTGACATGGAAGTACAAACAACACAGACAGATTAGACAACACAGAAACCATTCTGAAATTACGTTTCATTCTTGCTTTTGCACATATCTTTCTGGTCGATGGAAAGAGCTCTGGTCAGGCTAGTAGGTCAAGCAGCTCCTTGAGGTTGACCTACAGTTCTTAGTGGCTGCAGTGCTTCTGTGTTTATGCTTCTTGATGTCACAGGAAACTATATTATTTAGCGAGACCATCAGAAAAAGCTCTGGGGAGTTTTTGTTTTTACTTGCAGAAGCTGTGCACATACTATATGAGGTAATAAGACACACACATTCAGATATTCTTCCTTGAAGGGTTTTAGGTCAAATATCAGAATCAGGCCTGGAGAATCACATTTCTTACTTTATTGTTGGTACTGAAGCAAGCAATGCATATTCCCAAGATAATTTATTAATGATTACAACACGTTTAATCACCTGATAATGTAATCGGGCCTTTCAAAAGCGCTGGGGACAATGTTTCTATGAACTTTGTCTATTCCTTTTATTACAGTGTTTGTATAGGTGACTTTAAACAGCAAAAGGGTGTCTGCCCTGTTCTGTGTTAACTTCATGAAACCCCGAAACATTTTTTTAAAAACCCCAATGTTTCCATCTGAACAGCAAAACTGATATCTGCAGGTAAGACACCCCAATTGTAAAACCACCCGCACAAAAAGATCGTGTGTCGCGCAAACTGCTCGTTGTTTTTTTAAAGTATCCAAAACACGTCATAAGGACGCAGTAAAGAAGTTCACATAGTAAACAACCGCAGTTTAGAAACACGATAAGCGCCATACCATCTGACACCGGAGGGTCTACTCCACTGTGCCTTTTTCGCAATCCTAAAAGACGAATAAGGCTTTGCGTTACCATCACCAAGAACTGATCATAAGGGCCGAATGACATGCCAGTAATATTCATTTGAACGGGCTCTATGAACTGTCTTGAACACCCTGATGCTGTTACAAATGTTTGCTATATGAAATGTTTCAAACAGCACGGGGGGTGAGGGGGGGAGGGGACTCCGGCGATAACTCCAGCATTTTTTCTCCAGCCCTTTATGAGACGTCGCGCAATGTTTACGGTACCTGTTTTGGCTGACTCCATGGGTAAAGGAATTTGAATCTCGGGTTGCTAACGAGAAGCCAGTCCCCCGTCCGCACCGACCATGCTGGTTTCAAAGTGACCTTTCACATCCGCACCAGAAGTCCCGCCTTCCCCGGGCGCCGCTCGGCCAATCCGGGGCTCCGGTGCCGACGGGAGCTGCGCCGGTGGGGATGCGCAGCACAAGCCCTGCTGGCAGGTACTCCGGGTTGTGCAAGAGCGGGTGTCCCGATACAGGTTAATAGCATCCTTAAAAAACGCCTTAAGAAAGTAAGCGGAGTGGTGCACAACAGCTGCCTCTGCCGCCTAAGAGCCGAGACTTGACCCAGAGTTTAAAACGTTTTACCTCGCCAGTATACCCTTACATTAATGTTACACGGATCAAGTTCTATGCTGACGTTTAATGCGGTCAGGGAGCACCCCTTTTTTAGGTGCGTTACTTTTCTTCCCTCCTGGTCATTTCAGAAAACGAAACTCCGACTGGATCTTTCACCGGTTAAAAAAAAAAGTCGATGAGTAATTGCGTAACGCAGGCTGATGTTGGCTTCATTCAGAACGTTTCTGCCCTTTAGAAAGACGCCGACGTTAAATGCAGTGCATCGTTGCAATTAACAAGACCAGAATGAAACTTATTATTATTAGAGGGTGTTTTGATTAATAATATTTACCCCGTTTCATTTGTGCATGGACGTCAGATCGGTCATGTAATCAATACCGGGATCCCAACACGTTGATTCCCCTGTAGTCGTAATCTGTCAGGGCTGTGAGGCAATTGGCCCAGTGCCTCTCTTTCTGGTTTACAAAAATTTAAGACTGGTACTCACTTGGTCTATGTGGCCAGTTTGATCATAATAATAATAATAATAATAATAATAATTATTATTATTATTATTATTATTATTATTATTATTATTATTATTATTATTATTGACACCTGAAGAAGGCTCCACGGCCAAAACGTTGTGTTCTCTTTCTTCTTTTTTTCAGCATGGAATAAACCTATTGTTCCTTTGCATAATAATAATAATAATAATAATAATTGCTTACACTTATATAGTGCTTTTCTGGACACTCCACTCAAAGTGCTTTACAGGTAATGGGGATCCCCTCCACCCCCAGCAGTGTGCAGCCCCACCTGGATGATGCACCAGTACTCTCCCCACACACCAGCTCTCAGTGGGGAGGAGAGCAGAGTGACGAAGCCAGTTCAGAGATGGGGATTATTAGAAATGTGTAGTTTATTGATCCAACGATCTCATCTAGCCAGTGTTTGGGAAAAAAGACAAACTATCGGCTTCAGTCACATGCTTTAATTATATTTTGAGAAAATAGATTTTTGGATTATAAAATCAGTAAAGGACAGATTAAATTGATCTAAAAATGTAGTGTGATTTTAATTTATTTTTATATGCAACAGGGCTTAAAGTGTCCTCATGTGGAGTTTTAAGTGGAATAAAATCTTCAATTCAAAGTCATCTCTGTGACCATCCATACTAATCCGCAACACAATTTGTCGCTAAAACATGGCAAATTGAATGGCAGTGTAAAACTGCTTGTTCGGCCATTCAGTTCTCAGCAGAAAGGCAATCTTTATTCATTGTATCCATTTCAGAACATTTACAAACGTCAAAGACATGCTGATGGGAGGCATACTAAAAGTACCAGAGGGACAACTATATGTTGAAGGTATAATCAAGTAATGTAAGGTAATACTATACCACAAACCTCAATAAGTGGCTCTGTGCCTGTGGTTGGTAGGTTGCTGGTTCGTATCCTGCTGCCGGCAGAGGAATCCTACTCTGTTGGGCCCCTGAGCAAGGCCCTTAACCCCATCTGCTCCAGGGGCGCCGTATAAATGGCAGACCCTGCGATCTGACCCCAAACTTCTCTCCCTGTCTGTGTGTCTCATGGAGAGCAAGCTGGGGTCTGCAAAAAGACAAATTCCTTATACAAGAAATTGTATATGGCCAATAAAGTGATCTAATAAACGAATCTGTAAAATAGAAATAAAATCTAACCATTCACAAGATACTTTAAATTTTCAGGGATCTAATTCTTTTAAGGTAACAAGTGTTTTCAGAAGCAATAAGTGTGCTAATATTTGCAAGAACTTTTTGTTCTTTCTTATTGTTTTTTCATAGCTTGCTGTACAATCACACAGATCAAAGTTTAATATGTATTGGTAAATGGAAATAACTAGCCTTTTCAGATAAGGAGTTGTGGCTATGCACATTTATTACTATTGCTTAGAATTAGTATTAGTATAGAATTAGCATTACCATTTAATACTAGTGCTTGTCTTTGTGATAGAACGAACGGACACGATCGGATTCTGTAAACTGGAATGAGTCTTTTTTTTCTGTGCGGTCCGTGCTGCCAATAGCATGTTATAATGGTTTTCTGCTGGCAGCAGTTAGAATCAGCTCTTCAGGGAGCGACATAGGGGGCTTTGAACTTTCAGTGAGGGTTATGTCCTCCATCTGGGTCGCTAACAGCCTGGCATCACCAGCCCATGAATGCAATACAGCTTGGAGACTTTCCATCTTCCATTTCCAGCACGTTCGCGATGTCGTCCTGTCTTCAGATTAAAATAATGGTAGAGGGGTGCCAAGAGCTTTCTTGTTCCTAAGGTGTTGTCTAAGGTTGTGCCTAAAATAAGGTACTTATGGTCATTTCTAACTTGTATTGAGGAATGTATTTCTGCTGCATGCTGTAATCTCTAAAAAGAAGAATACTCTTGCTCTCTAATAAGAAGCCACTCTGCACCCATTTTCTTTGGTTTTTAAACGTTACTTCACAATTACACTTTTTGTTCTCCCATATTTAGAATGATCTGTTCACTGTTCGGACAGAACATACCCAGACCCAGTACAGCCCAGACTTTCAGGAAACAGGCTCGATACCACAAGTGTCATTGCTCGACAGCATTAATACCTACCTAAGATTTGCATTTCTCTGCGTGATGATCTGTTTAGCCAAACCGATCAAAACCGAGGCCAGGCATCTTTCCCAGTCTCGTTAGATACAGCTCAGTATGGGCTGATATGGAACAGTTCAGATTCATTTCTAAATTACCTAACTCACTGTACTCCTGATCACAATGAGACTTCCTCTCTAGCTTGTCACTTGCTGTTGGAACCTAAACCACATGAATACCAGATAAATTGCCCTGTTGTACCCAATTGTATAGTGAGGGGCAATACTGAGGGGGCAGTTTTTTATTCAGAGGTCCTAAATCCAATTTATTGTAGGGCTGTCCCTACAAACCTTGATGCCAACTACGTCACACCTGGTTAGATGGATAACACTGATTCCAGAGTGCCCACAGTGTGGCCCCGTGTTCACAGAGTAACACCCATGCTTTGCTTTGAGTGGAGTGTCCAGAAAAGCGCTATATAAGTGTAAGCAATTATTAATTATTATTATTAATCGATCTAGCAAACAAACTACACGTCTTTGATTCTTCATACTACACTTACAGGTACTGTATGCCTTCATTTTCTGGCAGTGTTACAGCCAAGCTGGGTCGAATATCAATTGTCACTTACAAGGAGGACAATAACTGGTGAAACTGTATTAAAAAAATGTTGTTGTACGCGAGGAATGTTTAAGTCCAGATTGGTAGACTGACCCACAATATACTGTACCAATGTGACAGGATAGGAAACTCTGTTCTCAGGCCCTCAACTGCCTGGGTTTACTGGTATTCAGGCCGTGTAATTTGTTTATCAAAAGAGGATGTAGAGGTAGGTTCCAGAAGATGAAAAACGTTATTGTTCTTGACTCTGCCTGGCTTCAGATGAAAGGTACACCACAGAGTGGGTGACTGGAGGCCGAGCAGGCCCGTGTCCTATCTCACGGTCTCGGTTTTACCACGAATCTGTAGCCTTGCTTCTGCCCACATTTTCAACTCATGAAACGAGGAGTGAACCGTAGAGCACAGGTGTAAATTCTACATCGCGAAGGCACAAACAATCTGAAATGAAAGATCTGAGCTCTCGCCGTGTGCCTGAAGTCGATACCACTCCCCTGTAGGATGTTGTAGTCATTGAATTCTTTTGCTTCAGTCCAGGTGAGCAGCTTCTCAGCAAGAACTGGTGTGCTGGAACATCACACCTCACGTTTCTAGGCTCATATTGTAGCTTTTTATCAGTTGTTTGAGTGACCTTGCTTTTCAGTAATGTAAAGAACTCGTAAGGGTTCTCTGCCGTTATGAAATAGAAAAAGTACATAAAATTGGATTTTTTAGCTCAAATTTAGAACATCGTAAGCAGAGCACAAGCTTATCCACCTACAGACGCTAAATAAATAAAAGACAACCATCATAACAATGCAGATGTCACTGCTCTGAGACGGAAAAATATTTTCTACAAAATAGCAGGTGTTGGACCATGACAGGAGATAATTCAGTCTTGGTCCAGAAGAGCGATCGCACGTTTTCTGTGGGTGCTGATAATATTACTAGTAACACTAGTAACTGTAACTGCTCAATGTTACAGTGTTAACAAAAGCTCGGTTGCAAACACAGCAAATACTTTAAAGTAAATACATGAATTCAACATGGGAAGTGGGTTTCTATCTTTTTTTACATCACTACAACTTTCCTTGAGAAAAAAAAAATTCTAGCACTGTCTGTGTGCAGGAACAATAGTAAAGCCACAAAGAGAGAGACAGACACCAAACTTTACCACCCCTTATGTCACACGTACAGAAGCAAGGCCGAGAAAAGGCTTTCTCATTATATTAGACAGGAACTAAGGTATTCTGCTGTGGTGACTGCTTGCATTTCTTCCCATGAAGCTTTTTTATAGTTCTCATTGTGTCAGTTTGGAGATTTAATCACGCCAAAACACTCTCTGTGAAGACTCTCCTGTAGTGTCATTAATAATTAAGCCACCGTTCTTCAGTTTTCAGCGACACAATGATTTGTGTAATCTTTCTGAGCATTTTCTTGTGAACTTCTTTTTAAGTTAACAGAATTCAGTTTGGTTCCAGTTAAAACAGGTGAAGTGGCTCAAAACAGAGCAAGTCAGCAGTCAGGAGCTCCAGACCTCATGCAGTTTTTTTCCTCGTGATCTGAATTCAATATAAATCATGTTTGGGATCAACTCACCAATCCCATCAAGAGGGGACACCTGCAACCATCCAGTCTCGACAGCTGGCAAAAGATGCACAGGCAGAGTGAAAGAACATTGTTCTGTGTGGACCTGTTGGTCAGGTCAGGTTACTGCTACCAAGACTATGTTAATGCTAAATGAGGTGGTATATACCCAGTGCAAACTCTGTAATGTTTTCATTTTGACAGTGGCACATTTCTTAATGCTTGTTATGATTCTATCACCCACGTTTTCGGTTGCTGTTTGTGTGATTATTTGATTTCTGTATAAAATATTTTATTAAAACTGTTAGATCTGAGTGCTGTATTTCTTTTGTGCATCAGCTCTTGTTTGGCCTTTGTCACAAGGTTCTTCAAAAGGAGCTGAAGTAAACAGAAAAAAAAGGAGTTCTTACAGAAAAAAAGGAATATTGTGTAACACAACCTTTGATACTGTATTGTTCTTTTTTGTTTACAAAAAGGAAAGCGACACTTTATATTTATGGTAATCATCTTTGCATTTGTGTCATCAGTAATTCTTTTGCCGTTTGCAGGCGTACAGTGAAAAAGATATGTTTAAGACCATCAATTTTTCTGTGCATTCACAAGTCACATTGAAAGAAGGTGTGAAACTGAGGTCAGGCACAGACTAGGCTTGTGTCTAATTTAGAAATTCTAATTTTCAGCTCAGCCTCAGCGGCCATCAGGATTTGAGAGTAAGAAATCGAACCTGTAAGAACCCTTCAGGCAGAACATGGCAATGTGTGTATGGATCTTTATTAAGCTCCCAAAACTGGATAAAGAGGCCCAAGCTTCTGCGACTGTTCTCATAGACTACACTCTCTCCGAAATGTGGTAAGGCAGAGCAGAAAGTGCACTCTCACGTGATTAATAATGCCTTTAAATCTGCTTCCATGATCACAGACAAAGCCCTGCATCCCTGTGTTTTGAATGTACTGCACTGCGCTACTGGAAGCTAAAGTACTAAGAACTGTGTCTCAACCAGTAAAACGTTTGTAACCAAGCCAATTTATACAGTATGACGTGCAAAGGGTAGGGTTGAAGATTTCCCACGTTTGCAGTGAAGCTCCCCAGCACAAGACCTTCTTTCACAACAGTCACTAAACCTTCCTGCTGATTTCACCATGAAACGTGGACGGATGGAATATTAAAATCAACCATGCCACAGTGCTACAGAGGTCTAATGCAGGCTTCCGAACTGAAGGTTCAAGCTTTTGATTTTTTTTAAATAAAAGTATCCTTTCTGCTAAAAATGTGTCTTTGTTGTTTTGACACAAATATGTTCCTCTGTTATTTTTTATAGCTACCCAATTTTGGAAAGGGTAAAATGTGTGTTTTTGTGTCTTGGCTCACGGACATGAACCTTGCGACCGCACTCAGGACCCCCACTCTGACCCGTGACCCCCCACTTCACGTGCAGTATAGCGTCACTGGCAATACAGCCCTGCAGCACAGGCTCATCTCTTACTGGAGAAGAATCGTGCCTCTCACTGACAGCACTGCAAACCTGCAAGCACCCAGGAGACCACAGGGGCCGCCAGAGACTCCAGACCAACTATTCCCACCCTATTCTCACTGAAGCTCCTCTGCTCAGCCATGCTCGAACCCGTAACCCCTGGAAGATACAGCCTGTGCTAAGGCAAGGGCCTTTGTGCTAGCTCATCCCGTTAGAAGACGCCAAAATGCATGCTTCGTAAGCATTTTGTAGGCTGCCATTTACATATATTTGTTTACCAGAACGCCATTTCGCCAGGAAGTGTAAAAAGAAAACTGATTTGCGTGTTAGAGCTGCTGAAGAGAACAGCTGAAACTGATGTCAGCACCCTGAGCAAGTTTATTTGTCTGGTTGGCCTTACAGTATGTGAAGTGTTTCTTACTTACAATCACTTCCCGCAGGCTGAAGAATATCCTGAAACTTCAGTTATTTCAATACGCTGGCCTGCGTCCTATGCTCTTCCTTGGTTTAAGAAAAACAACACTTCTAATAAAGGCCAAGTATGAAACCAGAGGCGAATACGAGTCTAATTCCCACAGGTTCCCATCAGAGAAGACCTGTCAGGCTGAGTGGATATTATGTTATGCTACAAAGGGATCTTTGGGAATATTGTTCGTCTCTTGGCTTTGTCCCTCTTGGAGGAGAAATTGTATTGAGCAGAATGTTGAAACCATATTGTATTGTCAAAGGAGATAACGCCACTTACTTCAGCTGAACATTTAGTGCTGACATGCTGGTCTGACAGAGAATTGCACTAAGGCATCACAGCTGAGTTGCTATTTAAGTCATGGTAAATACGCCAGTTTGTAGGCATTAGCCAGAAGTCGTGTGCAGTCCTGAGATTTTTGGGAAAAAAATAGACTTTTTTCACAACATTTTCAATAAGATACAGTATACAGTATATACAAATGTATTTCTTACATTCTGTTTCTGTTCTGCTTCTTTTTAAACTGAGAGAAGAAACATAGACAAACTTATTTTTGAAGTGTCAAGTGGTAAGCCTTTATTTATGAAACTCTTATTTGGGCGAACAATATTGTTTAACCAAAATAAAACAATATTGGAGTGGTGCAGACACATTTTTAATACACCAGGACAAAGAAAAGTATGACTGCTTTTTTTTGCACTTTGTTCTTACTGCTGTCTTTTTTTTTTAAATGTCATATGCAAACTATCTCTCCCTTCAAGAAACTGCTGATCCCTGCTGAATGTTCAGAGACACCAGTTCACCATGTCAGCGTGTCTGTGGAAGGTGGGACAGTCTGGAATCAAACTTAAGGTCACAGGAGCTGTGATGCTACAGTGTTAACCTGCCATTCCACCACACCACCCACATTGCTCAACAAATTATGAAATGCAATTTCTGTTCCCTCAGAAGGGTAAATATGTACAATGTGACAATACTCCTTGTCCAAATAAAAGTTTTTGTTTTTTGAAGCATTTTGGAACTCTACAAAATTGATTTCTTTTAAATGCCATCACCACACACCACAGTTCTGACTGAAGCTTTTGGCCTTTTCTCTACCTAAAAATGCTGTTCAATTGTCATAGTGATAATCCTATAAAAATTCAACTAACCAATGTCAGGTTTTAGAAGGAAATATGCTATTCCTTTGAGCCTTGTAACTGTTAATGGAACTACTGATACTGAAAGAGTAAATAAAGACAAATACCTTGTTACTATCATTGATTATAATTGACTTGGACCACCAGTACACAAGCAAGGCATTTGAAGATGCAAAAAAAGGTTGTATTTTTTAAGTATTATTGGAGTATTATTGTAGAAAGCACCATGTTTACACTTTTTTTTATGAGAGTGTTTTTCAGAACATTCAAACTTTGTCTGTATTAGTCCAACAGTACAGTATGAAATGGTCAGCAGCCTTCTATAAAATACTGTATTCTTCTCAGCAGTGGGCAGGAGTGGCAGTAGTTGTGACCATTCAGCAACTCATAAGGGATCTCATACTGTGACAGACACACCTTTACTGGGGCTTGCAGATGGTTCAAAGCACATTTCAATGCTGGATGGTGCCACACTGATACATAATACTGAGAGAGATGTGTGACAGACTGAGCTTATCTGAAAAATGTGGCTATGTTTCAGAGGACAGAGTGAAAATGCCTATTGTCACGGATGGAGTTAGGAGTAGCTAGTGTCTCCCTGCTCTCCCTCTGGTCACAGTGAATCTGAGAAATCGTCTCAAGGTATCGTCTCCCTGTTCGGAGTCGATAGTGATATATACAGGGCCTCAGAGGTTTCCCAGTGCCCTCTGGGATACGGGTACATAGCCTTGAAAAGTTCATCAGCTCTTCCGAACCTTCAGTTCAGCAGATGGAGGGGCTTACTCCAGTCTTCATCTGTCCTGTCCTGACTGGACATGATGTGACTGGGTGTATTTCTGTCCGCGTTCAAATCCAAACGCGTGAATGTCATGCGAACACAAAGCAGAGTCGTTAATATTCTTCCTCTACATGACACAGTGCGTGGGTCCCCCTGCGCCGATATGGCCCTTCAGAGCAGCCCCACGCTGAGCCGGGCGCCCTGTCCAGGCTGCGTGTGCTGGAACCGAGAGGTGTGGAAGCAGTCCTCTCAGGCTCACCTGGGGGGGAATCCCAGGAGTCAAGTGCTTGTCAGCCCCGAAGCTGCAGATCTGCTGACTGCCGCGCAACACCTGTCAGAAGCTGTGGCGGCTCCTTTTTTTATCTCGTCTGACAGCAGCCGTTGGATTTTCGACGCAGAGGAACGGGCTCGGCAGCACAGTCCCCCGCGGCCGGGCAGGAGAATTTAATAACGTGAGGCCAGTATGGGAGGAAAGGTGCTCCCTCCCTAACACTTATCTAGACACTAGTCACCCAGCAGGACCTATATTGCAGCAGCAAGCTAGGAGCGCCTGCCAGAGCCCCTCGCCTACAAGTTCAATATAAACGAACAGTGGGATCCGGAGGACCTGGCAGAAAAGCTTAGCAAAGTTAAAGCCTCTTACGCCATGCTTCACTGGCCATGCCAACTGTAGCAGCTCGGCTGTCTGTGCCGTGACACCGGGCTCCAGCCGCTGTGTGTTAAAGGGACAGCATTTCTGGGGTTCCTTTTATAGGTATTTAGCACGCAATGTCGGGTCTGTGCAAAAGACAGACAGACACACGCTTCTCGTTTGCCTTCGTTTTTTTGGGGCCTTTTTCTTGGCCTAAACTGCTCTTGCCTTGACTTCCATCTTTTGCAATAAACAAATCTATCTGGAAAAGGGATGCACCTAGAAATCTTTATTTGTGAAGCCCAGAAATGAAAAGGCACCGGTAACAGGCAACGCTTCAATAAGAATAAACCGGATCTAAATGATCTAAATAATAAACCCGTTTTCTTTTGGACAAACTCCTGTTGGTTATCAATATGTTTTTATTCTTCAAAGACCAAACATTGACACACAGGCATTTAAAAAAAAACATTGTTTCATCCCCTCTTTTTTTATGTTTTTTTTTTAATACATTGTGGATCAGAATTACTGAAGACGCAGATCGGTACCGTGGATATTTAGCACAAATCCACAGGGCAGGTTGCGTTGAATTGAAAGAGGCCAGCAAAAATGCGTTGAAACTAGAAAAGCTGCTTGAAATTCATCATCGGCAAGCGGAACCCCTACCAGTTCTCTTCGCCACCAGACATTGACTCAGAATACAGAATACCTAAGAATACATTCAGCTTTGGTTTCAGGGTTAGTGCCATTTCAAGAACCGCGAATGCAATAATGTCTTAACAGATGGGTTTTTAAGATTGGTTAAGTAGAACAGTAGGGGACTCCTTTAGGGCAACCCAATCAAAATAACTACTGGCCTGGGTGACAGAAGACACCACCTGCCTTCAACTGTTGATTCAGTAAAGGTAGAAACAAAGAACAATTTAACATTTTTATCAATAATTATGGGGTTTGTTCTTTCTATAAAACGAAAGATAAATAAGCTTGTTCAATATTTGGTTTTGTCACTTCATTTCCTGAACAAAAACTGTTCTGACATGTCTCTAGTGAATGTTATGCTTGGAATTGTTTAGGAGTTTCATCGTTATTAACCTACATTATTCTTATACTTCTTAATTAATAAGTCAATAGGCAATTGTGGTTCCTTACTTATTTCAATAGGACTTTGTACAAAATTGTGATATGGCATTATTTAAAAAAACATCTGTGTAAATGTAAATAAACTAGTGAGCCGCTCAATAGGTCGATCACTTACGATGATTGCAAAATAATTGAATTAATCAACCTATTAATAAAATTTTAAAACTAAAAGACATTTTAGGTGGCATCTATATTATATAAGTATATTAAAATTGTATGTTACACTTCAGTAAGTAGTTCATTGTTAATACGTGACATTTTCTCTTCTCTGTGTTATTGCTTTGAAAAAATGATTCTCGACAATGAAACCTTAAGATCCAGTGTCACTGAAAACCCATACAGCCGAATTGAGGTGTTTAATGAATTGTGTGGCACCAGGGGATTCTAATATCTAATGGTGTCTTCTTTCACACAAGGGGGCCTTTTATTACCAAACAAAATGATAACCGAGTGTAGAAAACGAATCCCGAACGTAACAAAACAACTCTGTTTTAATTGTTCATACATGTGTCAACAAAGGCAGACAATCAGAATCCTTTTCCATTATGGAGGGCTTAAATTTTGGATCAGTGGTATATTCTGAACGTTATTCTGGTTTTGTTTATGCACAAAATCTATCTTTTTCACTGGACAGAAGCTTAGAGATGAATGTTAAACCTTGCAGAGGTTTGTAAGTGCTGGGAGAGTGAAAGATACTGATTATGATATTATTAACTGTAAAGGTTAGACTCCACATAAAGACACAAGTCCTGATACAAGGAAGTTGAATCCATTCTGTCCATCTAGCTCATTTGTTTTTGCAATACCTAATTGATCAAAGGATCTCTTCCGGCTGTTTCATGTAGGAAACAAGAGGGAGCAGGGAACAATCTATTCAGCTTTCACAACATGGCTGTATAGACTGTCCTATTCTCCCTCAATCCAAAACCAAATTTAAAAGTGATAGTCAAAAGCAAAACCAGAATTTTAGTGTAGGAGTATGGACTCTTGACAAGATTAATAGAGAACATTGTGTTGTGGTCTCATCTAGAACATCAAGCCACATTATTTGAAAAGCTGGAATGCCAAAAAAAGGTGTTCTTAGAAATCCATTCTTTGGCTGGTTTTCCTGTTCTTTCAAAGTGGCTCCTCATCTGCTTTCTTATTTTTTTCTAAGAACATGGGACGCGCAAATTACTTTCTGAGGTCAAGTTACATTGTTACATTATTCCTGTCTTCCACAATTAGGACATTCTGAGATGTGACATCATTTGTTTAATAAACAGTTTTCTAAAAAAGAATTTGGTTGAAATTCCTCTGAATGAGTTCCCCAAGCTGAAGACACAACTAAAAGCTAATGGCAAAAGTCCTTCAAACACACTAAGACATTTATATATGTTTTTCCATGAGGGTAACATGGAGACCTCTGACCAGTCTTCACATTTAGAGAGGCAAGATGCCAACCACAGTAGGGCCTCTGCTTTTTCTGAAAGCCAGGCTAACACACATCCAACACCTAAATGAATTAATCAAATTCTTGTTTTGACTCACAAAAGTCTTCACGGTCTCTCACCTTCGCATCTAGACTACAACTAGAAGAACCCTGTATGTCCTCACACTCTCAAAGGTCACCAAATCTGGGCTTCTTGGCTGTTCCCCTCTCCCAGGGAGAGACAGCTTTTATCCCTTCCACCCCCTAGGTACACATTGTACTTCTAAAAAGCATCAGGGACTCTGATACATTAATTGTGCTCAGGAATAAAGTCAAGACCTCTCTTTATGTCCAAACCCCTTGTGTTATTAAGCCTGATGCTCTGTTCGAGCTTATTTATTTGCTGTGTGCCTACTACCCATTCTTTGAAATGTCTTTTATTGGGTTCGCACTGCAAACTAACAAGTATGTTACTCAAATGCAGTCTGGAAATAGGCCACTCTTTTCACTTATTGATTTAAGATCAAGTACAAAAGTCTTTCAATTTGCTTTGAGTAACACCAAAACTCGACAAATAAAATGCCATTTCATAAATTGGATTTTTTTTCTGGGAAAAAGAAATTATGACACGTGACAATTACTTCATTTTATATATGGTGGATGGCCAGCTGTAGGAACAAAGGATGTTTTCTTTGGAATATGATGACTGATTTTATGGGTGTGATTTTGTATTATGACCCTCTAAGCTTGTTGTTAATTATTTTCAAAATATTACAGAATTACCTAAATGCAAATATCATATATTTGTCCAAAGAACTATTGTTGTGTGGTGTGTGACATAAAAACTGAATGACATAGAATTTCCTTCCCATCAATCACCAGGGATCATCTTATTCCTGGTGAAGGCCCCGACAATCCAGAACCTATCCCAGCAGCAAAGAACGCAGTCTGGAGGGGTCGCTCACACAGGAACACAGGGACAGTCTGGAGATGCCCAGTCAGCACTCCACCACGCTATGCATTCATTACTATGTATTAATAAATATATTAAAGCATAAAGTTATCCTGAACACATAAGTAGGCATATTCCTTTCATAATTTGTGTCTATATTTAGTAGACCCAGCCCTTTTAGAGTAATTAATACAAAATTCCTCAATGCAAACTGAATCAATTTTAACATTTAATTAACTGAACTCAGGCATTAGCATTGGTCGTACACAGTGGGATGCCCCCTCACAATCCTTCCAAAGTGAAGACATGAACTCAGTAATTGATAACTATATGAACAAGGGAGCATGCTAAGAAGGTACAGTAAGTGAGAGACATCAAGCCTGTGTTTTCGCAAGAGATACTGGGGCCCTTCAATGGTTCTGCCTGCCATGTGTCAGCATTTTGTTCTCACTTTAATTGGTCCTCTTAGCACCACATTTCAAAACTATAGCCTCGAGTTCATGTCTCACAGAACTGCCATGTCAGGCTTGCTGGACGAACCCCTGATCACACGTTCCAGTCCAGCCGATCTCAGTGCCACCTTCTCTAATTCCAACAGACCAGAGTAATGAAAACCTGAACTCGCCGATAATGACTGCACGTCCAGACCGCCCCCCTCTCACGTGTGAAAGTCAGTCTCAACTTTCAGCCACTTTCTAGATTTTCTTAATGGAAAAAAAGCCACATATTGCAGGTACAGGTGCACAGACCCGCCCTCGGACTAGAAAAAGCATATTACAAACCGGGGAGAAATTATGTAGACAGAAGAAAAGCTCTGCATTGTACCTATTCGAGAGAGCGGGACGTTCAGCTTCTAGTATGTTGCATCTTTCTATCTAGCACCTTTCAGAAACAATAACCCAGAAATGTAAAATGAGAGCCCCAGTGTGAGGCAAGTCCTGGCTATTTTTTCTTCTCTAAAAAAAACCCAACACCAAACATCCTTGCATGTTTCATCTGTGGCGAAACAAGCATGCTAGCGTTCTCACTGAGGGCCGATTGTCGTGACAGCATGTCCCCACGACAACAGCCCTGAAGACGCAGCCTTTGTTTATCTTGGCCTAGGCACACAGATTGTCAGGATGCATTTCCTCTAACCAAGTGAGGGCTGCCACTGTGCTGCAATCTGGGCTCATTTCTCAAGCAGCTAAACCCTTTGACACTGTGGTTTTTAATTAAAATTACATTATGATTAATCAGCCGGAAGGGAGGTGCTGCATGAGGCAGGTTTGATTACAACCTGTGATGGACAAGCTGACTGCCAACTTGCTAAAGATGTGCTGGCAGATGCTAAGCCGGCCAGCTTGTAAACCTCTCAGTCGCAGCTCAGTACAGTGGGCCTGAGACGCCTCACTTACACGGGTGCAGTGCAGGGGATACAAAGCACAGACTTTGTCTCTGAAACAGCTATTGATTGGCAGCCTTCTCCTCAGTGCCCGGCTCTTGCTTTGACAGCTGTTAGAAAGCTTGCTGATGTGCTTCTGGCTGAAGGAATCTTTATTACTTCACCATTGAACAAGGTGTTTGAGATTTTACCTTCTGTGCCTAAGTGGGTACTTCAGTCTTTGTATTTGAGGTATTGGACCCTTGTACTGTATTTGTGTATTCAGGCTGAAAGAGTGTTGTTGTGTTATAGGCTTGTCAGTACAAGACTAAGAAGTAGAAATGGATGTTGCTTTGGCGCCTACGAAACATAGGCAATCTTGAAAGACTTCAGACGAGTTTTTGGTTTACCTTTACTTATTTTCACACAATCCGTTTCTGTTATTTAGACGTGAAAAGAAATCAAATCAAGCACACGAGTGGGTAAAATCCATTTAAATTAAAAATGAAATGAATTCACGGACTGATTTACCACAGGCATACAAAAGAACAAAGGTGTATGTATCAGAAGAAGTTGAGCATGAAAACTGAAACTTTTAAAATGATAAAAACCAATCTAGATTTAACATAAGAGGTGAAGTGACATGTTTTGACAGCAATCACTTACATTAACTTTTGTTCAACCAAAACTGATTTTTTTGGTGGTCTTTAAAGTGATTGCTTGCCAAAGTGTCTGAAGTATATTGCTCCCCAATTCTCAGCATGAATCTGCAAAATATACTCGGATAATCCTCTGATTATGTACTTCAAACACCTTAATTATGTTTAAACACATATTTTTTCTTTGTTACATAATCTCTGGCGGTAGGAGTCGGTGCACTCTTTAACGCAGCTTTGAATTGCTTTGCGCACATTTCTTCAAAATCCTCCAGCATCTGAAACAGGGAGTTCCATTGATAGTGAGTGTATGACAACGCAGTGATGTGGGGTCCTTTCATCCCATAGTGTCAGTTTGGTTGTTACTATTCACACGGCGCGATCCAGCTGTGTTTGGAAAGTCAAAGGGAATCAGTATTGCACAGAACTTACTGCCGTTTTACAACAGCATTTATTTTCATTTCATTTTCACTAAAGATCACTTTTAAAATCGTATCACACTCTTGCTTTCTAAAATAAATCTTTTTTTCTCACTGCGGTGTACTGGGATAATTTTATGTCGATCGATATACAACGCTCATCAGGAATTTTGTTTGTGCCTCTAACGTAGGTGTGGGGTAACTGTATTTGGGTTAATGAGAGGCATCAAAAATGAAAGAAATGACAACCGGAACCAATATCTTTTTGTTGCGTGTTTAATGACTTTCAGTATACAGCTCCAATCAGGCTTTAACGTCATTTTTTTTTAGTCAAAAGTCACAAATTACAAAGTGTGAATTGCCTGGTGTAGAAAGAGGTCTGTGAAGGGGTTAAAAATGTGACCCAAGCATGTTACTTAGCATGTCAATACCCCTTAAGAAAGTGCAACAAGGTGTGTTCTAATTAAAGAGGATGAGTGAAAAGGTCAGGGTCTAAACAGGACAGGGACATTAAATGGAGCAGTGCTCTGCAGTTCTGTGCGTGTTTACAATCACATATTTAATACTTGCGTTTGTGCACAACTGTCTTCATTCTTCATTTGTGTTTGTGAATAATACACTTTGAATCCCAGTTTAAATAGGAGCACATCTGTCATTAATAAAACAAGACAGTCATTAAATTCTAACTACTAAACGATACCTTAATTCCAACTATGTTAACCTGTGCAGAAACAATAAATCAGCTTCTAAATGCCTTAGAAATGAGTGAAGAATGAAAAGGAAACATACAGGACCTATTATATTACCGAATTATACAGTAAATAACATAGAGTAGTTATAACGAGGCCATAAATGGAATATAAACATCCCTTATCTAATAATGGTTTATCACCTATTGAGATATTGTGGCAAAAACACTTAATGTGACTCTTTTGTTGTGATTATTTTTACATTCATTACAACTGATTAAGCTGAAAAGCCATAATCAACAATGTTTTTTCATACAAAGGGAGTGTGTGAATGTATAAATGAAAAGATACAGTTGAAACAGGTTCACGATTCAGTACATTAGAAGATAAATCAGATATTGTAAATATGCTGAAATCACTGCCTTCATTAGTACCGTCAGGGTTTGTTAAACGTTTCCTATTTTTCCCTGCCTATAAGACTGTGATGAGGCGGTGAATGTGCTCATGATTCCTGCCAGCAGTGTTACACAGTGTGTTCACTCTCTGCCTGTGTCTGCCCTTAGCGCCACTTCTCTAACAAAGATTCAACAGACTCCGACTGCAGCACTGTCACATAGCCCCCCCGAGAAGGGACGTTTTCTCAGAGAAAGATGCAGACAAGCAGTTGAAAATGTAAAAATCTTTTGACTTAGTGCATGATTGTCCAAGTGCTTAAAACATTTACAGTCACAAAGCTGTATAATCCGCACAAGCTTGGGGTACATCTGCCGATGAGAACTGTCTCATGAATGTGTAGAGGTGAAGTGTAAGAAAATGCAGGGAAAATGGGTAAGAGCAGCTACAGAAGTAAAAATGTTTTGACTTCCAGCTGCGTACAGAGCAAGTTTACAGTCAAAAAACATTTCTTTAAAAAAAAGAGACTTCTCTGTCATGTACATAGGGGTTTTGCCGTGAGCTTCATGCTATTGTATTGTTATGTTTACGTTTTTTCACCTTGACATTCTGATGCCAAACTATATACTTCAGATTTTAAAGAAGAGTTTGCTGCTTTTTTTTTTTCTACGCAACACTTTTTGAGAATAGCCTCAGTAACGGAAATGTGTGAAAAAGGTGACACAGTAACCCACAAATAAATACAAACTGATTCGAAATGGTCATGGAAGTCACTAGAACTTACATAAAGGTTAACTAGCTCGGAGAGACAGGGGGATCAGTTAAGTGAGAGATAAGGAATCTAATGAAGTCAGGTCTGAATATTTGACTAAACATCTTACAGAAAGTAAGCATTTTACCTTGATCTCAAGCTTTTTAACTTATTTTAATATCGATGATTTAAAAATGTCCACAATAATTCTGCAGCAGATATAAGTGTATTACAATTGATCAGATTCTGATGACATAAATCTTTATTTTTATTGCATTTTTTCCTCTTAAACTACTTTGCAGGGCAATTCTGTTAAATGTTATGTTGCTGCCACTTAAAAAGCCTCATAGGCTTTCTGCTGTAATACAGCATACAATGCTTTCTGCTGTAAGGAAGCTTCCTATGGACATATTGACAGCTAGAATTAAAACTCAGCTGGAGGTACCTCCCTGTCAAAACATATAAACTCTCATCTGAAAAAGCATTTTTAATAAGATGCATGCCCCTAATTAAAGCAAGAATTACATTTTGTTTGTTATAATCATGGACAGATCTACTTTAACTCTTTGTTTGTTTTTGTGTTTGAAATCAATGTTTAAATTATTGGCTCTTCTTTTCACTGAAACTATCGTGCCGGTCTCACATTCCAAAGGCCTTGGACTCCATTGCCTATCCCTCACTTCTGTTAAATTATTCTGAAAATAGATGGTCACATTAAGATTTTTTATTTTCTAGGACTGTCTTGAGTTATTTCTAAGAGTTACTGATACAGACATGGACAAACCTGGAGCTTCTGACAATCCAATAAGTCACGATCAATTACACCAGCAAGATTTTTTTTTTTATTATTTCATTTAAATGATTTTCTTTTAATTCATGATATGATTTAATTAGACCAGAACTAGAAAAGAAATATGTCATATTACAACGATGGTCCTTTTTAACTAAATAATAAGGGTTTAGCTCGTATACTGTATATCTGTTACACAAGTGTGAGGATCAGTTCAGCGAAATAATGACGCAAATGAATTGCATTGGTGTATCTCCCTGTATTTATTTTACTTTCATTGCTTAGCTTCCTCCGGACGGGGGTAGATTCCTGAAGATGTAAGACAATTCTGAGGGCAGGGGCTCATTTTCATTCTACAAACACATAAGCAAGCTGCTGAACAAGAGAAGACCGATTGGCCCACCTAGTATGTGTGGCTGCTACCAAGTCGTCCAAAGATTTTCTCTACGCGGTTCTTGATAAAAAGTGGCTGGCTGGGTGACTTGGTCCTGACACCCACAACCTTTCGAAGGAAAAACATACCTCATGTTCTGACTTTCAAATATGCTTCCTCAATATTATACTATTTATTCTACGGGACGTATAAAAGCCCCCTTTTGTGCAAGATTGCTCCCCTCGGGCTTTAACAGAGTAGGTCACCCTAATCTGGAGGTCATCGAGTCAGAGGTACTCTTGCGAGCCACCAGCACTGATTGAGACTGAAGGCAGGACATCGGGAAGGTAAGACATTGGGAATCAATTTGGTCTAGAATGCCTGTGTGTGCACTGGCATCGTCTCAAAGCTCAGAGTAGCCTGACCCCGTTGTGAACTCACTGCCCTGCAATCTATACGTATCATTTACTTTGAGCACTAATTGGTTTATGGACTAATGCACAGAGGCGTGAAACACCTCGTAATGCTCAATCACAGCAGGATAAGTCCACAAGAAGGCATTTGCAGTGACAGAAAAGTCAGAAGACATGGTAGCATGGGTGAAGAAATAAATGCGCGTCCCTCTGGGGCACAGGGTGACAGCGAGGATCAGGAGAAGAGGAGAGCTGCCACTCTCATGCTGTCATTAGAATTATGGGAGTTCACGCAAAAAATGAACAGCGGAAACAGTATGAGAGAGAGAGAGAGAAGAGAGCAGGAAAACAGCTCATCGAGAAAGAAAGAAAGGAAAAAAAAACTTTTGAGTCAAAGGGAAGCTGAGCTACTGTACTAAGCTAAAATACAGTATTCAGGCTTCCTGTTCCAATCAGCATCTTTAATGGCTGGAGAGAGTCTAAGAAAGAAATTATTCCAGCACTGGTTGCTTGATGCCATAGTTTCTTTTTCCATTTTATTTCATTTTTGTTCTAAGTCTGCCTAGAACAACCTCACTATTTCTTTGTCCCAGTTAACTGGCATCCAATGCGAGTATATTAATGGAAAAAAAATTGTGCAGGTTCAAGGGTCGGGTGATGCAGACTTATGTATCAAATCGTTTTCAAATGATAAGATACCATAGCTTGTAGCTCATTTGGCACACAACTCTGTTCCTAACCCTTAATAAAGTAATGTAGACCACAACCAACTAGTAGAATTCCCTGCAAAATGTTCAAAATGTTGTGTTCTTAGTAAAATGTTCAAATATATACCTATATAAATTTTTTGTTTTCCATAGCATTATTATCACAGGAAATGTGGTTGTTTAGGTTAACGTCCTGCCTTGTGCCCACTGCTTGCTGGGATAGGCTCCAGCTCCCCTCTGACCCTCTATTAGATAAAGTGGACGGATGGAGGTGATTTTAACTTGTGCACTATAAAAAAAAAAAACAGCTCAGAAAATGAGTTCTTAAAATGAGTCTGAGAAGCATACAGCCAGGACAATGCATTTCAGATTATTCCTCACGTACAAAGACAAACTAAAGCAGTGATATGAAAGTAAAGTTCAACTGCCAAGAATGTTAATGTAGTGTCTCCTGCTCACACCTAAGCTGTTTCTTGCTTATTTCACAGCCCCAGAGTGCAGATGGAACCTCCTAGCGCTCATGAATACAAAAATAAAAACGCTTTAAAAAAGTTTTCTGCCAAAGTAATTTGCCCTTTTTTTTTTTGTCCTTTGTTGGAGAAGTTTGGCTTGGGTCACACCTTTAATAACGCGATTTAAAAAGCGGATAACTTTCTTATTCCTTCTCGTTTTTGTTCTTTCTTCGGTCATGGAGCATCTCAGATTCCGGGATCCGTCAGAATTCCTCAACAGGTTTATTTAATTCATACACAAATTACAGAATTGCTTATTGCAGAAACTGAAATAATCTAAATGTGTCTGTTACATTAATTAGCAGTGAAATCAGTAAAAGGCCAACACTTTACTGATGTAATATGCAGTATACAGCTGCAGGTTTTTTGTATCATTAAAATGCTGAACCCAAAATGTCACTATGAACTAAAGAACAGTAGATTTTGTGGGTATTATAGTGATAGACGCAAAAAGAATAGAATATTTAATAATCTCTTCAAACTGACACAATAATTGATTGGTCAATTAGTTATGAACTCGTCTCTTATTACTGTAAAAAATTGGAGATTGTTGCATAAACACATCACTTTCCTCTGTAACTTGAATTATTTTTTGCCACGGAGATTGTCGACCGTGCAAAACAAGCCAAAATCTTTCACTTCTTTCTGGAAAGCGACGCGACCTCTCCCTGGCACCCCCTTCTTCGCGCGGAAAGCGATCTCTCCCCCTCGCAGGCAGACGAGTGCTGGAGTGACACGCCAGCCAGGCCAAGCCAGGCCCAACGGGTCAGCCGGCGCCAGTTACTGGGCCCCTCGGGGCGGGGGGGCCCCAACCCGCGCTACAAGAAGGACATGACACATCACATTCCCGTAAAACACATCGGCCTGAAAAGCCGCCGTTCGTTTCCATTCCAACAATCCCTTGACCTTCTTGAGCGCGGGAGAGAAACGCTCCGCGCCCCCTCAGCTGCGCCTGACATGGGAGGATCTCGGTGTGACAGCCATAGGCATGGAGGTTGAAATTTGTGTTCAGATGAAGACATTATGGCCTGGAGAGAGTTAATTCCAACCCCTGCTTTTAACCCCACACTGCAAAGCTGAGCACAGGCTTTAGAGCTGCCTACTCTAAAGACATTGATAATTAAAGGACTTGAAATTATATTCTTATCATTTTATAACTAGAGGAACAAGTACCTTAATGCTGTACTTCCTTGCAGATCTGCATATTCAAAACTGTTTAGGTGTTAGTGGCCTTATATTACTCCCTGCGCTATTGGAACATGATTCCTTTTCACATAGTGGATATAACACAGGGAATTTATTATTTTAGTACAACCCAGTAATGAGCCAGAATAATACATCACTTTAAAACCAACTCCGAATAATTAACGAGAGTATTTAAGAGGTTACAAAAATGAAACAAAGTCTGAAAATAAAAACAAAATCTAAAAAGATAAAGTCGATTCATTTAGGTGTGTTTAAAATTGTTTTCATTCAACATTACTCAAGTCTTTTCTAAAAAATCCCAGGCTGTTTCTAAAGCTATGCTATGAATTCAGTGCGACATGCCTCATGAAGAGTTAATACCAATTACAGTTCAGATAACCCCAAAACCATTACCCATGTGTTTTAATTGTATTACCTTTAAATTTAGATTTAGTAACTGGGGACTCATGAAGAATGTACTGCCAAGGTTTTGCATCTTTTTATTGTTCAACAATTAAAACCCACACTCTGGTGACCTCTTTCTCTGTTATTAAAGGTGAAGTTGTAGTTCAAGTAACCTCATGAGACCAATAGAAAAAGCAACACAAGATATGCGGCACGACACAGGAGGTAAGACTGTCATCCACACATTGCTGTTCTCCTCTTTGTTTTAAAAATAAAATTTGAAAGCATCTGTCTTCTAAACAGATGAGAGGCTGAGCATTGCCACTGGTTATTCTGAGTTTTGGCACAGCAGGCGTGTGACATATTAATTTGCGCTGTGCTCTGTTCTCTAAAAAGGTATGAGGTATTTAATTTTTTTTTGGAACAGAGAAGTAGCTACTTGGGTTTTCTCACATCAAACTTCATGGGTGTAAACTTTGGTTCCCAGCCTGTAATATGATGTGAAGTTTCTGTACTTCCTCATTTCAGCCTCCTGCGAAGCTGTTTGTCTGCTTGGACGGGGGCGAAGCGCTCAACAAGCCCCAGCTGACCTCCGTGAGGTTCACGGGTCCCATTGGGCCGAAAGGCACCATCATGTAATTCACCCGATGTCTGATTTGATGAATGAAATCAGGTTTGGTGTTTTTTGCAATTTTGCCTCTTCGGCCCATAGGAGGACAATGGCCCGGAGACTGAGGATAGGATCACAAAGACACAAGGTACAGACAAGGTGTGTGGGGTCCTCAGTGAGGTCTTTTTCTGAGACTTACTTCCTTGGTACCACCTTGGCGGTCCCGACGTCTCTGTCTTCAGTTCAGTTTCCGAGCGCTCGAGGACACAGAGCCCCCCATTAATTAAGGCTTTTTCGGACCCACATCCTCTTCGGGAGGAACGAGACACGCAGACAAGGCCGCCCAGCTCAGCCACCTGCAGCCCCGAGTGGCACCTCCTAAGGTCACAACAGGAGTAGGTAAAGGTTTACTCCAGGCTGCAAGGAGAAGAAAAGAAACACAACGTTTCGGCTGTGGAGCCTTCTTCAGGTGGACGTGCGAAGGTCCGCCATTGATGGAGCGAGAGATGGCGCCTTACTCACTGACGTCACGGCAAACCCGAGAGCACCCGATCCTTACAGATGACAGCAGCTGGGGTCTGCCGAACAGCTGCGAGAGCTTTGTTTGCCCGATTCCTCCCCCAGCTTGCGCATTGCCATTGAAAGTATGTGCTGCTACTGAGGGAATCTGTTGAAGTCCGCAAGTCCGCAATGATCTGAGCACAACCAGAGGTCCTTGTTGTGTGTCATTAAGCGTGCATGCCAGCTCTACTATTGATGTCTGCTTTTGGGTGGATTCACCGGGATATGATTGGTGATGCCTTGTCTGTTGTCAGTTGTTGTTTGATAAGGAGTTAAGCAGCTGTGCTCCGTACTCTTTGTCTATCCTTAAGTAATTTCGATAGTGTATTGCGTTAAATACCCTACAGTCCTGTCCCTACGGGCTGAGCCTCTCGGCGGCCCATGCAGCTCATGTCTTTTTTTTAAGTGGAATATATTGTGCCAATTCTGAAGGACCTCTCAGAAGCTGATGAGGACCCCCTGAAGTATTGTCCAACCATCTTAGTGTCGGGCGTGCAGTGTGCTTGTTTGAATAAACAATCATTTGAATATTAAACAATGACATGACTATGAGTTTTGGGCTTTGGCCAAGATTTGGAAGCCACACAATCCACCACAGATGGCGTTTTTAAGAGAGCTTCCTTTAATTCTTACAGTACCTGGTTACCTTGCTCTGCAGAGGTACTCATATAGCTATTTGACCCTGGGAGGATAGTGGTGAAGTGCATGGCTTTCTCTAAAGGGGTGCCTAGAGAACATTTTGCACTACATTTACTTAAATTATGGACGAAATACTAATAGATGTTTTTCGACTGCCTTTCTCTCCATCTCTCATCACCGCGTTCTCATTAGAGAAGGTTTTGAAAGCCTTCTCCATACCCACAGAGACTCTCTTTTGTTGCTGATAACAAGGCAGGGAACTAAAGGATACCTTTCAGCAGGGACGAACTTTATGTAATTAACCTTATTCAGCCACAGAAAAGGCAGAAGACCAGAAAGTATATTAAAAACTCTTGAACAAAAGATAAGATGTTCTTTTGCAATGCTGTTTAGAGATTTCAGATTCTATATGAGCCCCATTATTTCTACAGAGGTTTTTCTACCTCTTTTACAGGCTGATCTTAACTTCTGGAACTTAATGAGCAAAGTTAAGAGAAATTTTGCGACTATATTTCACCAGTTTTACTATATTTTCTAGTAATGATCACAGAAACAGAAATGAATGAATTTACTGTTTATCTGTCTTATATAAATCCCTATGGGTGTTCTGACACATGCTAGCCTGTATGTGTTACTGTGAGATAAAGCAAGAAAAAGCCATTTAGATGCATCTATTCTTACCCTAGCTCCTGTTTTCAAGGTACTTGTATAAAAGTCATCATTACCTATGCCAATGTCCTCAGGTATTAGTCTTCAGAAGCTTTGTACTGCATGTCCTCCCGAATGAAAGATGTATGAATAGGTTTTCTCCCCCATTTTCAACGATGGTGGCTCACACATAAAAAACTCTTATTAAACAGCATGCTGCTCTTTCCCCCCTGTCTGCTTTAATATTACTGTGTGTTTTCCAAGATTTGGCTTTTTATGAATCATTAACAATATTCAAACGATAATTAAAAATGCTATTGAACCTGTTATAGGTGCTTTTGAATAAAATGACAATCTCAGCCTATGGTCCTTCTTCTTGTAATAACAATGTATGCAGGCAGTGTTGACAAGACAAGGATCTGATGATCAAACCACACAAATTGATTTTTTATAATAATTTGAAAACGTCCTTAATTTATATTTTCCTGAATTACACTTTGCCGCAGATTTTCTCTCTCTCTCTGCAGGAGATGAATCCACAGTGAAGCTCCTCGGTGTGTTTCAGATCAGCGCTGTGGAATCAATTGCAATTTGTTATCCTTAATTGCAGACGGTGCTATTTCCTGTGTACATTAAGAAACTCAACGACTTTACGAAAGTGTATGTAAAAACGTGTTTTTTTACTAAATCCCAAAATATGTTTGCTGTGCAAACTGCATTTTTAAAAGATTCCCACTTTTATACATTATATCATAATTACTTTGCAAACAGTGAAACTGTTATCACCTAACAGTGATAGGCTGACAAAAATCTTTTGATATGTACAGTATGCAATGTATTCTGCATGCTACTGTATTCTATCTAAGGCTAGGGCTAGTAGGAGAATGACTATTCAATTACTTAATGATGCAGGGACGATACAGAACAAAATGACTTTGCAGGTAATTCCCAGTTCACAGGCAACGTCAATGGAAAAATTGACAAATCCCATTAAAACGAGTTTTCAAAACCTTGCCCCTAACACTAATACTGAAAAACGCTTTCATGATTCAGACTGGGGGAATGTTATATGCTGAGATGAACCTAGTGTAATGTTATACATCTCTGTATGAACAAAGCTTGAGTTCAATATTAATGCAGAGCAGGCAAGACTCGTTATAACTATGGGCCTCATCTACTGTCTTCGCGAATTTACCACCTCAGACAGAGCTTGTCCCCGATACTTACACTAAAACCCCACTGACAGTGATATAGACATATGTACAATACATCGTGCAGCTTGCTTTGAAACACAGTTTAATGAAATCCTCCCTTTTTTGTTTTTGCTTTCAGATTTCAGCCATGAACATAATTGTACTACAGAATTAAAAAAATTAAAAACATTTTTAAAAACAAAACCGTAAATCACTTAAATAATATACAAGTTCTTTATGGGTTTATTATGCCAAGATAAGATCATGCTTGAGCTGCTGAAAGCATACCCCTTATTTATAGTCTGAAAGAGCACATGGGAAGATATCTGTTATGATTCTTTCATGGACAAAGGTTGGGGTTTTCTTCAAACTCCTGGATTTATTCAGATCACTCCTACTCATGGCACATTACTCGGGGTTAGCAAAAGTTAGTCTCAGAAATTAATCTATTAAATTAAAAAAAGGTGGTTTCTTTAAGGGATTACTGGATATAATTAACAAAATAATCAGAGGAAATATTTGTGTTCTTCTTAGTGTGAGTATAGACGTCTAAAGAAATATATCACCATTTCAAAGCAAATTTACCCACATTTTTATTCATTTTAAACCTATTCCCATTCACACAAACGTAATGGATGTTTTAAAAGCAACTTTCCCCCACAAACCTTGAAGTCTATGATCAATTACTTACACTATTAAAGGTGTCAGAGGATGAATTAATGTTATAATTGAAATTAATTGTGCCTTTTTTCCAACACAAATCTTTCTTTGAGCCTGTATGAATGTAGATGCTGCTATAAAACGTCTGTGTGCCTCAGTATTGGTTTGTAGGCTCTTCAGTGGTAGAAGGTGAAGGACAAATAATTGGTTTTAACAGTTGTAAGCTAAAACAAGCCTGCATTTGCTGCCAAAGAACGTCTGTCTTTGAAACAGAAGTGATTGATCCCCTCCGATGATAAATGAAAAAATATAACTACTATATAATTCCCCTGGCCTGCATCTTTCCATCTCCATTTGACTTGGTTTATTTAATAGAACACTCCAGCTGCTTTACTTTCAGGGCATTCCTGTGCACAGAAGAAGCTAGACGCCCAATGTACAGTATAGTTAAACCTGTTTCCCTTGGACTGAAGATGACTAAATGACTTTCAAAATAGATTTATTGTATCCTTTTAATTGTTTTTAAAAGGTACTAGTTTAAACAGTTAATTGAGTCAGTGATATTTAATGCAGTGCCTTTTGGAGGTTGGGTACCATATTATAATGGTTTCAACACTTACTAGAAGCCCTTACCCAGGAATTGTATATTGACTTACAGAAAAACTACATTATTTGCAAATACAAGGAACAATCATGTGGTCATGGTAAAACAAATGTGATTTATATGAAAAAATAAACAGTGAGGTTAGCCCAGACTTGACAAGCAACACAAGAGCCATTGCAAGCAAATAAAACAGTAAGAATTAAAACATCATACTAGCACTGTTTGCACACCACAGTCATGTAAACACCCTGTAGGTATGTGTAACTTGTTTACACAAACTGCAATTAGCAAGTCACATTGCCAGCCGGAGTAGTAAAAGCACTGGTGTAATTACAGCACAAGGGCTCTTGAATGATGCAGCTGAAAGAGAAGAGATCACAGGGATGAAACAGATGAGCCGAGGGCTGAGCAGTTGTGGTTTCACAGGATACACAGGAAGGACAGGAGTTTTAACTATTGCCTACTTCTTCTAGACATCTATAATATTCCAATATTCCAATACTACAAAACCAAATATGACAATATCACAGTGAAATCTAAAGATTTTAAAGCTCCCCAGAATATATTTTTCATGGAAATAAGCAGGCCACCTAGGAAACGCCATCTCAATATGTAGACAGACGTTTTAAGATTATTCATACAAAGAGAGTGCTGCGCAAAACAAAAATGTCTTTTTTCAGCATCGCCGCGGACATTAAAAAGTAACACACTGTTGGTTCATTCGGTATGTTACGTTTTTTTTCAAAACAACAAATACCAATAAAAACTGGAAAAACAATGACATGGTTTAGAGGTCTTTTGTATCTTTTCTACCACCCACAAATCCAATTAATGCCAGCGTGTATGTTTTGTGCAGCTATGAGCTGGCAGTTTTCCATCCAGGGTCTGTCATACTCATATTAGAGTTAAATGATTGTGTTGACTGTTACTGGTTTCTTTGAAGTTCTGTTTGTGGTCCACAGTTATGAAGGAGCTTCATTACACAAAGCTACCAGGACTTTAAAACAGCTGCATTTCATTATCAGATCATCCTCCTAGCTTAGTCATCGCATCCCAACAGTTAAGTAACGGTTAAACGCTACTGTCAGCAGCACGCTAAACATGATCTCGGGGTCTTTATTTCGTTTATGAACAGGCCTTAGAGTAATCAGCGCTTGTCTGTGTCTCCTTTAAGCTGCAGTGTGTGTTTGCTGAACTAACAATGATAGGCAAAACTGGAATTCGAAGGTCATCGAAAGGAATCAAAAAGATGCAGACTATCCCCTCAGACATCATCACGTATACACAGCTATTTTATTAAACTGCAACAGCTTTCCATGTTGGGCAGCACTGTGATGCAGTAGTTAGCAGTGCTCCCTCGCAACACTGCCTTTCTGGGTACTATCTGGGTAAGCTGGGGTACTATCTGCAATGAGTTTTTATGTTCTCTTCGTGGTCATGTGGGTTTCCTCCCACAGTCCAAAGACAGGCTAGGAGGTTGACTGACGTCTGGCCCTGATGTGAGTGTGTCTGTCTGTGTGTGCCCTGTGAAGGACTGGCGTCCCATCCAGGGAGTGTCCTGCCTCCTGCCCGTTGACGTGCCACAGTTTTGGATAAAGTGGTTCAAAAACAGATCGATGAAATCTTCCATGTTTTGACCTTCATTTTTGAATAGCCTTTTTTCTACTACTATAACTTCAGCAGTGTTTCTGGGAGAAATGAAAAATAAAAAAAGAGAGGTAATGAGGTAAAGGAGAGGTAAGCAGAGGTAAAAATAAAAAGTGACCGTTTTACTGGATATTAACCTGGTTAACTTTAAATAAGCACACACTCTTTTCTGCCCAGTACATTCATGGCTTGAGGTATTCACTGGTCTCCTTTAATAATCAGGTGTCAGGTTTTGACTGTTTGCCCTAAATGTGGGGAACCAAAAGGAAGGCACATCAACACAACTCTTAATTAGCATCATTGATTGAATTAACTACTTGAAAAAAGAACCCATATATTCTTATGCTGCCTTCTTTAAGAACAATTGAACATTGGGCTTGTTATTTGGCTGTGTGAGATGAAAGGGATATTTTCATTTGAATGTAGCTTGTGAGCTTTGTACCGCAGAACCTGCAGTCCCAGGAGTCTCCTTCTCCTGGCTGAACACTGGGGATTCACAACTGTGACAAGCTACTGTGCTGTGGTGGGTTAAGGTCTTAAAGTCCACAAGGCTGAGTCAACTTGGTTCACGTTACCTGTGGAAACGCTTTGCCTTCACTCCAAGCTTTGAAGAAGTAGGAGGACTGGCTCCTGGTGCCCCTGTTCTGTGTTATTTTGTTACGATAAAGAACTCCAGTAGATGCTCTGGGCAGAAAAACATAGACCTACACTTACCTGTGAAAGGATGTACAGTATACTTCCTACGAGCTGCACTTGGCCTTAAAATGTGTCAAAGCCGGTAAAACCCAGGCCTGCATTTCTTACTAGTTTAGCAATAAATAAATAATGAGAATCCAATACTACAGACACTGTTGGCATAAAAGTACTCCGTGACCTCTGCATATCGGTTTGCAAATCACAGAAATTCCCCGGAGGAAAAAAACAAAATCAGAGCCTCGCGTCTTTCTTTTTTTTTTTTTTTGCCTCCTTTTTGCTCCCTTCAGCGGGTCTCCTTCTGAACTTCTGCCCCCTGCCTTCTCCGTGACCCCCTCCGCGGCAACCCCCTCTCACACCGGCGCGGCCTAACACCCCTGCCTGGTCACCTTCCGTCTAACCAAAGTGAGAAAATAAGATGGCATCGGATCTATTAACACATTCACTCGAGTGTTACTGAGAGGCCAGAGCCAAAGGCATCACTTTTCAGCTCATGTGATTGCCACAGGGTCTGAACAGGCCCTGGGCCGCAGGAAGGAGGCCAGGCTGAAGGCAATTAGACAGGGCTGGACACTGGAAGCACAAGCAGCAGGGGCACCAGGGGGAACCGTCCAGACTTGTCCAAACAACCCCTCTCCCTCATTATCTGACCTACATAGACTTTTCCTGATCGATATCTAATATCTACTACACTTGCGCTGGTGCAAAACCGAAGGGAGAGAGGAGACGTCTGAGAAATTGAATCAGAACTATCACCCTATTGCAGGCGGGGCTGGATAGAGATGACGAGGAGTCTAGTTTGGACAGTACCCCGAAGCACCATGTGTCGTATTCGGCTTCAGACAAAGACTGATTTCTCTCGTCTTGTGTCTTTTTCAAGGTGTTCTGCTGTGAAGTGAAAGAGTGCTGCTGGTCATTACATTTGACTATGAAACTATGTCCCGTTGTCCATGAAAAGCAATACCTAGAGAGACAGAGAAAAAGATTCTCCCGTCAAGAGTCGGTTATCTCGACTTGAGAGGTTACCAAAAAGAAACAAGTAAAGCTGTTTCCCAAAGCTGACAACCCTAGAGAGTAAATGTTTGTTTGATAGGACCAGATCCACACTGAAAAGATACTTTATTCCTCTGGAATATTTCTGGAATTGATGGGTGTGCAGGTGCTGTTCAAAACAACCCGGCATAAAACAATTTATACAGCTTTATTAAACAAAAAACTCAACAAACAGCCGTATAAAACCGATTCGGTTATACCGATTCAGTTATTGAACTGAATGTGTCCTCCGTACACTTCTGAACCTGTAGTACAAGAAAGGAAATCTTAACATCATTGAACACTGAACGGAATTTTAAAAATATCAGTTTAGTATCCAATTCACATAGTCATGATAAGTGCATTTAAGAACTACGAATGCTCTCTAAGACACAACTGAAAGTCAGTTTGCCAAATTATTTATATAAAACTCCTTCCTTCAGTGTGCCTCAGTGGAGTCTGGGCTTTTGTGCACCTGCAGTATCTCAGCACTGGAAGTGAAGGAGTTAATGTTGCAAAATATAGTTGCATACCTACTAACAGTTATTAAAAATGTGTTACTGTTTGTATATATTCGATATAATTTACAATGCACACCACCACTACTATCACATATTCGTTTAAAATTGGCAAAAGTAAACTTGATTCCAAGTAGTCTGATCGGCAGTTCTTGCATTTGAGGAACTGCTTTCTCTATGTTTCAAATGAGATATTTACAGGTGTGAAAATACATATTATATATACAGTGAGAAATTCTTCTGTTAAGCATATCTGTTCCAAAATGCCTGCTTTACTGAGTCTCCTCTGAACAATTCCTCTGCTTTTTGGCTCTGTTTATTAAAAGGAGCCGAGGCGTAGCAGAACACAAGTCTTAAGAGAAAGTGATAAAATATACAGCGAGAAAAGCTTTCAAAGTGATGGAAAATTAAGGGGAGGGGGAGGGAGAGTTAAATTCAAAAAGATAGCAATCTGGCTGTTTGACTTAAAGTCGAATTTGTATGTGTTACCATGTTTTTGAATTGGAGAATCAGAATGTCTTCAATAAATACTTGCAACTCTTTTTTTTTTCTTTCAAGCGGTGTCGTGCGGGCGCTTCCGAAGCCGTCCGCGGATCACCGAACTGCCGAACGAGACCCCGCTTTCCCTCGGGGTACAGAAAAGGCAATGCAAAACCAAGAGGGATGCACCCCGAGAAGCGGTAGCGGTCGCGGTTGCAGCAGCAGGAAGCTCAGCCACTGAACAGATCGAGAGAGCAACTACAAAAAAGGTCGGCATGCTGATGAGTCATAGGCTGGAACAACGCAGGAGTCCTGGAACAGGACCTGCCTCTAAATTTAACAATACACAGGCGCGGGATAACTTTCTTACTGATGATTCAAACAACAACAAGGAGCAGAACGTTATAGTTAAGGTCCAGCTGTATACAGGGATGGAACATAAGAATTTCTTCCATGAAAGGTAGCAATAAGAATAGAAAGTCTGCCTTTTATTAACTTTAAAAAAGGTTATAGACAAATGTTAGATGTATTAGTAGTGGCAATAGTAGCAGTGCCAGCAGTCATAATACTAAATTAATTGGTGGTTTGGTTGTCAGCATTTTAGGTATGTAAAACAAAAATTGAAATGATCTGGGAGACAACCCCCCAAAAATCCTCAGGTCAGCTTCAATTAGATTCCCCAAGATTCGCCCCCCAAAAAACAGGACTGGAGCTTGAACTTGGCTTTGTTATGTAACGCCAGCCTGCGTGAAGTTATTTCCCTAACAAGATTAAAATGCAAACACCTAGCACTGAGCCCCCTCCTATACGCAAAGCACTTTGTGGGAGAAGAGCACTGTATACATGCCAGGAATTATCATTGCGTCACAAATACAGGGTTAACCACAGAAAATAATATTTACCTGGAAAAATTAAAATAACTTTGGACAAATTGGAGGGAATGCTGCTGTATTACAGGGAAACTCTTGACCATATTCTTGGGCTTGCATTTCTGGACATAGATATATGGATAAATAGGATTGGCTATATTTAATCATTTATAGCCAGACAGAGGACTACTACCTTTCTTCTACTAATGATCCCTGTGTTTGCCTGATGGATTCTGAGATGGGAAGTTCTCCTGGTCACAGTTGTTTTATTTTTTGTATCGGGTAGCTTCTCACAACAAAGCAACGTGTGTGAGTAGTTGGATCCAATACAAAGGCACAGCAGGGCAGGTGAGGTTCATCAATGAAATTCGGCACCAAGGTCAGCCTTCAGTACTAATTTCATTTTTTCTTTGTTTTCAAGCTGTGGTGTCCAATATAAGAGCACAGTGCAAAAAAGCAGAGTAGACTACAGATCCCCAAACACATCTTTCTTTGTGACGAACAGGAAGCATGTTTTTCACACATTAAGATACTCAATAGATGTTTGCACTGTCTTTGCAAATATTGGGGGTTTTCATTTTTTTTTGTCCCTCTCAGAAAAACACACGAATTAATGACTTTCTTGCTTCAGTTTACATGCCTAGATTTTTTCATGTTTTTCAAATCATTATTTGCATCTCTAGTGACATTTTGCATGAATGGGAAGACTATGGTTTTCAGAAGTGAATTCAGATGTTTTCATCATTTGCAAAATGCTTGCAAGGTGTTGTCGATGGCGAGATGCATCCTGCTTTGTTTTCATGATAGTAAAGCAAGTTGCAGTAAAACAAGGTTTTACTACAGCACCACGTGTGATATAACATCAAGAAAACATTTGTACTAAACCGCGTATTGTGACCGGATAAACAAATTATAGAAAACATCAGGACTGGAAAAATAGCTGATACAAATGTACTGTATTTCAATGTTTTCTTCTACTATAGTAATCGCCTACTAGATGGGAGCAGATTAATTAAAAACAATGCCCTCATAAAATTAAACTGAAAAATTAAATTGGCACAATTACAGCTTTACCTGTATGTTTATGCTAACTGGAGCTCATAACATAGGATATCCGTAGCTATCTGTGGCTACTAATAAAAATATACAATCGGAACATTAAAAGTGTTTTTCCTAATGTTCGCACCAGTCAATATTATTGCATTGCTTCTCAAGAGAAAATCGGCAATACTGTACAATAAAACATGCCATCATAGCAGTTAACTGAATCAGTTATAATAATAGTTAAATTTTAGAGAGGGAATTTCAGTTAATGATGGTGTTTAATTGTGTATTAACATTTATGCTTTGGATGTTTTTTTTACTATATAAACCGTACTTATTAGCATATGTCCAAACGTTCAGTTTCCATGAAATACAAAATAATAAAAGAAAAGGAAGGGTTTTTTTTTAAGATTTCCACTCTGTCACTCTGGATTTTTTGCCCCATCTCTCACTATTTACAAACTACGGTGTCGTTTCAATTGATCATAACTGAGTGCTGAGGCCTCTTAATTAATGTATGCAATCTCACAGCTCTCAACAAGTTTTACATCTCTGTTAATGAAGGGATTAACAGCAGCATGAAAATGTATTTAACCTGCAGCACTAGCTCTGTTTCAATAAGTATTAAACAGCCTATTAAATGAAGTGGGGGCTCAATTAACACAGACAAAGGCCACTGTGCACAATGTGGAAGGGAGGCCTGCATTTAGCATCTGCCCAAACAGCTTGCTGTGAGCTGGAAATAAAGAGGGTGACATGTTCTAGCCTGGAGCCATGATATAAGTGAAATGGTAATTCTAATTCATCTGGGCCGATTGAATAGATGACAGCATTGAAACCCACCGCCATCTCGCCATATGACAGTTTGTAAAACCAGAGTGCACCCAACGGTCACTGGAGAACCTCCTGTACTATCAGAACATTGTCTTCAAAGCGGACCCCTAATTCAATGGGAAATCAAGCTAATCGCTGTAGGAAATTTCGCCACTGGAAACAGAAATGCGCCCAGCGCCTGGTGCGGCACAGGCCCCCAGATTTCCTTTTGTGTGGCCTCTTGTTTGTCCTCGCTCCCTTTCCCTTCAGTCTGGAGGTTCGTAACGCGTTGTGATCCTTTCAAGTTCTGGTGCAAGCGGTGCCATCACAATCGCTCATATACCGCGGTGCACTGGAAGCACACTCAGCACAAGCAGAGCTGCAGAAACCTACTGTACACGGGGCATTTTAACCATGTGGAGTATATCCATACAGTGCATGAACTGTGTTCTGAAGGGACTCATCTTCCTGTAATAATTCTGCTGACTAATACGACCTCACGCACCTCATATTTGGTGTGTGTTTTAGCTTCATCCTGATCCGAGTAGATTTCATGATTGAAGTGTGTAAATGTACTGTTCAGACTGTGTGACCTGCCTGTCGTTGTCCTTAAAAATGTTAGTTTTAGAGCAGGGATGTGGTAAAATGTCAGCCTCATTTGCAAATGATCAAATCGTAGTGTCGCATGAAGCTGCTTTAGTAAAACGCCAGGCAATAAATGCCATGCTTTTCTGTTTGGAATGCAAATATCGGAAGAGAATCGGTGCAAAAACATAACATGATAGCCATAAAAGTAAAACAGAAATTTCATAGAATGAAGTTTGTTTTCAAAATCACATGAGAACTTCAGTCATTTCAACACAGCATGCTTCTGTTAGTCAATCCAAATGTCTTGTGCATTTGACAACAGAAACCCACTTCAGTTGGCTTTATTTACCCCATGTAAACAATCCTTATTTTGTTCATTTGGAATAGGTTTTGCATCATTTACCAAAATTTCTGTTTCTCTGCATGACGTTCGCCTACTATTCATTTGTTCCTCAGTGAGACACACTAGCAAAATGGCAGAAACCCAGCCTAAGCTCTCTGAAGCATTTAAACTAGAAATTTCATATTCCTCTGAGTGGGCATACCAGGTCTCCTGGTGAGGTTTGCTCTGTTGGCCTTATTCTCTCCCTACTCATGTTCCAGTTCTTATCTCCCACTGATTCTCATCTCTTCCTGTAGTTCTGCCTGTCCCCCATATATATCCTCCCGAACGCACTGCCATCATCTCCTTTTCTCCCTTCCTCTTTGACCTCCCTCTGTAGACATCTCCATCTCATCCCTTCTCAGCTCCAAAACCACCAAATCCCCTTCATCCGCCGAGGACAGATGTGTCAGTTTTGACCTCCCTCTCTTACTCCTAGTATAATTCTCCTCCAGCATGTTCCTGTTTTCTTGAGCAACGTTTGCAGAGCCTGCCCTTTCCTAACCGACTATTCTACACAACTCCCAGTCAAGGCCCTGATACTATCCTTCTTAGGCTAAAGCAACTCCCTCTTGGCCCGTCTCCCAGATAACACCATCTGCCGACTCTAACTCATCCAGAATACTGTAGCTCACCTTGTCTTTTCTCTTCCCTGCTTTACTACTGCATTTTTCCAGTCCCTCCACCAACTCTTCACTGCTTAACAGATCCCATTCAAAACCCTAGTTCTCAACTACCCCTGTCTCAGCCGCCACTGTCTTGCCTGTCTTCAGTCTCTTGTGTCCCTCCCACCCTCTCCACTGCTCCTCTTCCACTAGACCTTCTCGTTCCACCTCCCTGTCCTCCCCTCTTCCTCGAGCCCACTCGCACTCCTCCCTCCCAATGTCACCAATGAACTGCCCACAGAAATCCGAGCTATTCAGTCCCTAAACACCTTTTGACACCTGCTCAAGACTGGTCATTTCAGTCCAGCACTTGTGATCTCCCGGCTCTCCATTACGTCCTTCAGCCACTCAAACAGGTAGTACCCCTTATTAGTCAGGCCTATTTACAGCACCTACTAACAGGCTGTTTATATTACCTGCTCTGTATCTTCAGCATCTGTGTATAAGGTATATGCAGTATCTGTGTACTGTTTATTAATTTATACAATTTCATTTGGTCGGCACTGCACTTAACGATGAATTAATTTGATTGTTTTTTTGTGTCACTGGACCCATACTATATTGTTCCATGTACTTACACTGAATAGCTTTTTTATTTTATATTGTAAAGCGCCCCGGATAAGCCAATAAGAAAAATATGATAGACACCTGACGTATTGGAATCTAATTGGCTGGTTTGGGTTTGTCACTCGTTTTTAGGAATAGTCAATACATCAGCACCTCCCAGTCAATGAGCGTTACCTCAGCTTTGAGTAAGAGTACACAGAGCTTCGTTAATGGTTTATAAATAACATTTCTAGTTTAAGGACAATCAGGAGAATACTGTGAGTCCCTCATGACCATGATTATGACAGACAGGACATTTGTCCTCCAAGCTTCTCCAGCTTGATATTACAGTCATGGTGAAAGCATGACTTAGTGGGTGTTACATGTGTTGTACAAGTTTATCAAAACGTTTTCTTGTTGTACTTAATTTTATCAACTACAACATTTCACTGTTAACACACTGTACATTGTTTATGTTATTTTTAGTATGTTGATGTTACAAACCAAAGTTGTTATATCTGGACACTCCACTCAAAGCACTTTACGGGTAATGGGGATCCCCTCCACCACACACCAGCTCTCAGTGGGGAGGACAACAGTGTGATTAAGCTAATCCGTTGATGGGGCCATGATTGGTTAAGTCCAGGGGAAATTTGGCTAGGATGCTGAGGTTGTTTTGATTTATTTTAATGAAGTCTGTAAATTTCAATGCAGCAAAACGTCCCATTTGAATTGCTCATTTTTCAGTCAGATTTCATGCATTGGAATGTAACACATTTTACAGATTTGTTTCCTGTCTCTATGAGTGACATTATTAAAAGGTTATTCATAAAATTAAAAGAACTGGCTTTGTATTTCTTAAATCATTCCGATTAAGAATTTAAATAAACCACAGCCTTGACTCACATTTGTGTATCACAACAGCACCAGTGTATCAGAAGTAAAGGAATTTTGTTAATAAGTATGCTGTGTACAGAAGTGTTGTGAGCTGTAAATCACAAAGCTTTGACTGCAGATCGTACAACTGTGAGATTGTGCACTTCACTACAATTTTCCCACGTTTTAGAGAATCAAGAAGCTTTAATTTATCCTCATTTTTATTTAAAACCATTAGGAAAACTGTTATTGTTAATAATATTTGTCATATACAAATGTAAGTTTCTTTTTCCTGATTTGTGCCAGCCTTATGATAGCAAATTAATCTGTAATGATGATTAATAATAGTTGTCTCAATCCCACAGAGAGGTATTGAAACAGTAGTGGTTATGCAAATTCTGTCTACAAAAAAAAGGCCGGCATTAAATTTTCCAAAGCATTCTGTGCAAAGCTGTTTCTCTTTCTCCGAGTCCTCAAAGAAGTCATTCTCAATCAATAAAATTACTTTTGCTGCAAAGATATATTTCCCCAAAAATCTCTGCGAAGAAGTAAAGACTTGATAGAGAATTTGAGTTGTTTTAGTTCAGTTCAATAATTAATTTCACTAGTTGGTTTGGTGAGTTCATATGCATGCTATACAAATATGCAACATTAAGTCAATAACCGACAGCAATCACCCAACACATCTTCACATAACATCCTAAACACACACCAGCAATAAAGTAAATAACAGTGAGATCTGGCAGAATAACAATGAGCCGTGCAAATATTTCAAAATTAAAACAGAGTTTATGTGTCTCAGAGCTTCCAGGTAGGTGCTATTACAGAACAATGAATAATGTTTAAAAACCTGAATCCTTAGATAGGTAAACTAAGTATCAAATTAAAGTTCTTGCTTTATTTAAGCATATACAGCATGTTTTAAGAAAATTGAAGTGGAGAGATTTTGTACATAGAGTAAAACTTTCGATGAATTCATCTTTCTTGGGCTGACTGTGATACACTCAAGCAGCTCTGACTGTTGCATGAGCACCAAAGTGAGACAGCTGACTGGGCACAGGCAATGAGGTGATTTAACCTGCTGAATATGGAGCATGAGAACAAAAACACAGGAATGAATCAATGTGCCCTACTTATCAAGAGAACCATCTCCATACTGTTGGGATGTGTGAGACTGGACTAAGTCAGCCCACTGTCTCTTACCATCTTGGTGTTCACAGTCAGCAATTTCTAATCCATAAGACATTACAGCCAAGCACAGTCCATCAGCGACAGAGTCCGGACACCAGACACCTTCGCAAGACTGATTTTCCACTGCAAGTTGCACTGGCAGCCAGGTCACCCCAGCCTGCACAAGAGCAGCTCAGCTGTGTGACGAAGCAGCTGAACAGTCATCGTTTACAGGTCAGACAACACCACACGGGCTCATGCTCAACCTTGTTCAGCGATGCAGCAGAATGAGATGGTGTGAACAACATCACAGGTGGACACGCTAGCGGTGGAGACCAGTCCACACATTTTAGCAATGAATCAGCACGGTTTGTTGTAGATCCCCCTGATGGACATCTGTGGGTGTGACTCAGACATGCAGAATGCTAGGTGACTGTTTACTACAGACCAGTCAATGGGAAGATGTGGTGCGATAGTCTGGGCAGGAGTGTCCAGTCACTACTCAACTCCACAAGAAGACCTCACACCTGAAGAAGGCTCCACTCTCTTCTCTTTTCAGCATGGAATAAACCTATCACTTGTTCCTTTGCAGTCTACGCATGCTGACACAGCTACCCACCTGAAACACTGCACAATACTACATTGATCAAGTCCTCACTTACTGCTCTTCCTCGGGGCTCATCCTTACATGAGAACATTGTCCTGGGACGACACATCCTGCACGGCTAACAGTAGCTTTCTTGCAAGACAAGAATGTGACAGATCTGCTACGAATGCCCTTCTCATTGGACTTGAGCCACCTTGAATATCTGTGGGATGAGTTGAGATGGTGTGTGGAATTTAAGCTCAGAGACCTGTCATCAAGCATATGCTTGTCTCCCTACAAGAAGCATGGGGCAGCATTCTATAAGACAGCGTCTGAGATATGGTGCAAAGCGTGTTTTGCAGATGTACATTCTGTATTTCTTCCAATGGTGGCCACACAGGCTAATAGCCTGTGACTCCCATAGTAGATCCCCAACTGAACAACCCTGCTGTAGAGAAATATGAATCAACGTTATGAATTGACCTAAGCCATATCTATTAAATACAAGATCTGTTCAATCAGTGTATTTTCACCAAGACAAATCATTTGTTTATTTTTGCTAATAATTATTTGGGACAAATGTTTTGTTTATTTTGATGCTTAGTGTGTATATACAATAACTCAGGTTTGGTGATTTTATCAGACTTTTCTTAATCCTTTCATTTATTTGTCATACAGGGGCTGGTCATGTGATGCAGAAACATGCCTGTTTTCACCTCTTTAGATAGAAAACATGGAGAGATAAATAGTGACTGAATAAATGTATAAATGATACATACAGACCTGCAATAGCTTTCAGGTTTGTTTGCATTTGGAAGCTTCCAGCACACTTGGGATTAATAACAAATGATAACTGCCACAGTTTGTTTTTCACTGAAGTAACCAAAGGAGATTTATTTGGTTCTGTAATATTCAATGTGGCAAATAATTCCTGTAAATTAAGGTTAAACTGCGAAGCTGCGGACTTCCATGTAAAGACAGTCGGTACTGAGCCAGCAAACCTTTCACAGAAGCGACAGTTCCTCCTCAGGACTGTCACAAGCTGTTCGTTCAATCCGCAAATCTTTTCAATTAGTTTCCTTTAGAAACAAAGTCACAGACAATGACACTAATGCAGAAGGACTCACACATGCGCTGTGGCACTTTCAGAGATATGCCAATGGAAGCCGAGTTCAGGACCAAGCCAGGGCAGCAGTTACGTAGCTAGAAATACACAGAATGACAGCTGACAAGTGTCAAACGGTATTTCATTAATTTCTGCAAAACCAAATTCCCCTTTTCCTGTCTTAATTCTATTAGGGTTGACGTAGGTTAGAACTAAAATACTTTACCATCAGCGGCCTTCATGAACCATTATGCCAAAGCAGCTTGAATGCGCTGTAACAGCTTTTAAAAATCAGTTGCAGTTCATACTTTACACTAATTAGCTGGAAATGTATTCGTGCACATGCTCTCTTGCGGGGTTTTTTTTGTTTTAGTGAATTCTGGGGATACGAAAGCTACTGGAGAAGTCAAGCAGCGTGCAGTCAAACTTTGTGTAAGCGGTCCCACAGAGGTGTTGCAGTGCAGACTGTGGACACACGCCCAACACCCCTGTTCATTTATTTCGTTTGTTTGCTGCAGAGGGTGTTCAAAAAGAAAGGGTGACTAATCTTACTTTAACGATTGTTTACCGCCACTGAAAAAATTAAACATTAAAAAAGGTTTTTTTTCTTTTTACTTTCAGGAATTTGTGGAGTATCCCTTCGACATAGGGATTTTAAGAAAAGTTTGGAAGGAGCAGTAGCGACCATGTTCTTTTTAAAATAAACTATTTTAAAAAATAAAAATAAATCGATGCTCTCCCTCACCTGTGTCGATCTAACCTAACCTCCAACTTCCTTAACTTGTCTCTCTGTAGTTGGGCATCCTAACTTCCTCTGGGTGCATCGACCAGTCATTATCACCATTCCTAAATGAATCTTCCTGTCGGGTGTCCTTGTTAACCGGCTCGTGAGCAAGGAGTAATATAGATCAGCACGTGTCCTGTAACCAGATAATCAAGCTAGGTAGTAGATAACCCAGCAATTTGTTCCTAAAGCAGACTAACTAGGATTGAATTTTCCTGGTACCAGGACGGTATTTTAAATGCAAAGTTGGTTTTCTTTCTGTTGGTGAGCAAAAATATAAATACTTCAGCTAAAAAGGCACTAATTCCAAGCAGAGAAAGGGGTTGTGAGAGAAAAGGAAACTGAGGCCACTACCCGTACAATTTTATTTATTTTTTTACACGTGTAAGTGAATTTTCCCCTAAGTGTCTTCAACCCTTCGACCCTGTTCCTCTCAGAATTTCATACTCTCCGCCTGCAGTAGCCTTTGGAGGAATTTCCAGTTTAGTGATCCTGTGAAAACCCAGCCGTGGAGCGAGCTCGTCGCCATCGAGGAGGCAGGCGTCTCGGGCTCACTCTCCAGGTCACTGCCAATTCCTGCCTCTCCTGTGGGCATTGTCATTACGGCATGTTCGTATGCAGAGGGTGTAAAAACAACTGGTCGGGGCGCTAAATGTTGAAAGTGAACCGTGGCGAGACGCGGAGTGTCTGAGACCCTTTTTTCCAAGGGTGAATCTTCGCCCCTGTGCACACTGCAATCTACAACAGAACCCTGAAAAGTGCAACAAATCCTCTGTCTTTACTAATTAATTCAACAAAAGGAAAATGTGAGGAATTCTCACCAGAATAAACTGCGATCGCATTCCCATTGAGGTCTGCAGTATCCTGAAAATGAGAAAACCGGATTATTTCTGAATAATAGATATTTTGCCCGAAAAAGAGAAAAGCTCTGTATATTGAATTGGATTGGTTTAATGAAAGAAATGCTTCACGCATTCATCCAAAATCATCAGTTTGAATTTTACTTAAATTTTTCTGTCTTATTATTCATTAATCATTTAAATAGTATCATCAAAATCTGTTGGGAATATTCTACATGCTGTTCAATAAACTCAGTGAGAGAAGGAGCACTCGTTTTCACTTTAAGTAACTTGACAAATACCCTTTTTATATTGCTTTAGATTAGGGCTCACACAAGATACAGCTGATTTTTTTGTCGTAGCTATTTGATTAAATATGAAATAGCTTTTATGTTTCCATTAATTAAATATCAATTACATGGAAAACAGATGGAAAACACCATCTCTTTCTGAAAGTGTAAAAATATGAATTGGCTAGGTGTCTCGATTGTCCTATTCATTGATGACTTCCCAAAGCGCTGCACACATCTGTTGACCACTGAAGTGTCTTTTACTGACGTGTTAGATACGGAATTTTAAAAATGGACAAATCTTCATAACAGAAGGGAGCACAGCAAGGACAGTTTCTTCCCTTAGGATTTGCATTGTCTGAACCTCAGAATTGGCAATGCGAACAGCTCTGTTAATTGCCACGTTGCTGTTTAAAACAAACTAGAAAGAAGCCCCTTTTCTGCAAAGGTTGTTTTAGCACAAGAGGGGAAGTCCCAACTCAACTTAACAGTTTTATACCAAAAAGAGAAAATGAAACCATATCTCAGTCTTGCACTGATTACTGAAACTTTCTAAACTACCTGAAAAAGGTTAGGACCACAAGTACAACTGGATATTGGGCTGTTAAACCATCTGTTAAAGATCTGCAGGAACACAGTACAATATGATGGGATGATGATAAAACACAATGAAGGTCTGAGGCAGTAAATGATAGAAGTACAGATACAGAACACAACAAGTAACCGAAACACTGAGTAAAGTAATGAGAGAAATAAAACTCTTGGAGGAGGGACAAATAGAGTGTGAATGTCTGGCAGGAAGCAAAGCAAAGTGCAGTGTAAGCATAATAAAACTAAATAACAGCAACCACAAAACGTTGTGGAGCATGGTTAAGTGAAATCCAGGCAAAGAGCTGTGGATGCCAGTGTGTGGAAGAGCAGAGACAGCCTGGACAAGGAGATTGAATGCAGACCTGACCTGGCTTGTACAAATGAGAACCAAATTAGGTACAGAACATTGTCCAACCCCTCTCCCCCAAAACACACACACACACACACACTTGTACCGATGTTGAAGATTGTTAGAGGAGGAAAGACTCTGCACAGGCGGTCTCTGAAAGCTTTTGACAACGAAATAACACATGAGTCATTAGTTTCAGAACTCTGGAAGTGCTTTAACAATAAACCACAGTTAGTTTTTCCTCACTTTTATCGACCACTTACACGCACCCAGTCTGACAGAACTTAATTCCACACTGAAAATTTGAAAGAAGAAAAAGACGTTTTGGCTGTGGAGTCTTCTTCAGGTGCCTTATTCAAAAGAAGCTTGTGTTTTTAATCTTCCCTTTATACTTTTTAGCGAGGAATTAACCTCGACTTGTTCCTTGTTAACTTACTAAATACTTTTAAGTGATGCACCACAACCCAGCCTCTTCTTTCAACATCAATTAAATGAAAATTGTTCGCCCTCAGGTGTCTCGAGAGCCTCCGCTGTGATTAGTCTGTACAAACTGCAGAACTGGGTTTCAATTCACACTTCATCCCTTTTTTATGGCAATAACCGAGGCAGCAGTATGCCCCTGACTCTCGGCAGCTCCAAGCTAAGCCCTGCAGATGAACCATAGGAAATTCACAGTGACCTTACTGAGAGGAGAGACGACACACTTCAGTCACAGCACTCGGCAAACAACCAGACCAGATCCCAGTGACATTCATCCCAGCTGCTAGCGGCACCCTTTAATTCATCTGGTATTTAGCCTGAGTGAAGTTCTCCCCGCAGCGCTATATCATGTTTGTTGGTGTTAGAGGAACCCAACTTGTGTTCAACCCTCCACAGATCAGAAACTTAACACAGATGTGCGCCAGGCGGGGTGAAACAAACAGAAAAAAAAACAGCGAACGAGCAATTTCATTGAGTTAAAAATCTATAGCTTCAACAGATCCGATGGAGACTAATCTTCACTGACATCTGTTTTATCTGTGAATACAAACATGTATAAAGTATGAATAAAAATACACCGAAACGTTTCCTTTCTTCTCTTTTCGGCATGGAATAAACCTTTACTTGTTCCTGAATAATAATACTCATAATACAGTATATGCTTGCACATATTATACACGTAAGAACAACTAAGAAAAAAAGCTGCACAGTGTTTGCCTCTCTTTCTAAAGAGAAGAACACTGCCTCAGCTGATTTTAAAAAAAATCTTTAAATCAAGTGTATGACACAGAAACTTTGACTTTGTGCCCTTCAGTTCGATAGGCACTGAAAAATACATACACTAAAAATCTCCCCCACTAAAAATCTGGTAAACTCCAGATCACCAAACTCAAGCCCAATGTTTAATCACTGAACATGTTCACTGTAAACATGAAAACAAGTGAAGAAAAAATATAGTATTGTTTCTCCAAAACGTTAAAAGCAGTAAAGTTTTTTTTTTTTAAATGTGTCTGCATTATTAAATTTCCTAGGCAGAAATTAGGGCACAGTATTTTGAAGCTGTAAGGAAGGGTTTCATTGTCACACATGTATTACATGTTATACAAGTTATACAAGACATTCCCCATCGGTTTTCAAGTACAAAATATGGATATTAGTTTTTTTTCGGAAATATATTTATGAGAAACTTGAACATCATTACATGTTCTTTGCAAGATTTCTGTAGATGTATCTATTCATTAGCTTCAAAAGGGTGTCATGTGTATGAATTATGCTAACAGGATCTAATTAGCAGATGCAAATGAGGTTAGTCAAAATTTTACTAAAAGGCAGAAGAAAGGCTCCATAGGATAGGTGGAGCATGACAGCTCACCAACCGCCCCCACGCTGGGCACCAAATGTGATGGTTTGCTCCTGCTGCTGCTCTTTGCAGGAGACAGGACCAAACCATAAACACAGACATGGGGGGTACCAGGGGGAGGAGGTCAGTTAAACCATTGACCTTCTGGTGTCAGGACTTAAGAAAATCTCCGAAACTGTCCACCAGGCCCTGCTTTCCTTTCCTTTTACAACAGAGACTTTCTTTTGCCCGTACTGAATTCTTCTGCTCATTGGGTGCCAACAGTGATGCTACTGACTGGCGTTATTCCGGAATCAGGTGCAAAAGGACTCACCAATCACAGCCGCCTACTGATCCCTGCCATTATGACATCACCACCACAGGCTGTGGCAGAACTGGCAGAGTCAGAGACCGTGCCTTCTGGTCTCTGCAGGAAGTGGGCGAGAGAGGCTTGAGAAGAGGGGTCATCAGTGCCTCTTCCTGCTTGGCTCTACGGGGATCTCACAGTCAGAGTGGCTCTGCATCAGAAATGACCCTTTAGATGTGTCAAAAAGAAACAGGGGATGCTGCTCATTGGGCACGCCAGGCGTGCCAATGTCCCTCCAGGTTTTTCTGCCCACAGACCTGACCTACCTCATTAAGGGAACCCACAGACGTGCCAAAGATATTCTGTATAGCCTCTTTCCTGTGCCTGGTATTGTCTTGGTTTTTCTCTGGGCATTTCACTGAAAAGAATGATATTTGGGTATATATACAGAGGCACTAGATATGTTACAACTGCAATTGATTCCAGTATTAATTTGTTGTGTTTTTAACGCCTTTTATTCTATACAGAAGTACTGTAGCTCCTGTATCAGACCTGGATGTATTTTTTCAAGATCACTTCATTAAGGTAAGCTTATTATTGATGGGAATGGCATTATGGAATTATTCACGCAGGATAACTGACATTCAGGAAAGCAAAGGGATTGAATTTCTACAAAAACAAGAACTGCATCAAGTCAGTCTTTTGTGGGAAAAAAATAATTGTATGTGTTTTAAAGCAAAACACATAAACAGAGTTGGTCTCTTGGCTTTTGAATTTTTTTCATTTATAATGCTGCTAAAGTCTTTTATATGGTGGTTTTGTCTTTTGTGTCCGTCACAGGATTACATATAAGTGACACCAGAAGGCATACAAATCCCACCTGCACTTCCTGATGCATCAGATTCTGCTTCTATGTTTTTATATGGTGACAAGAAATAAAGTCCCAATTGTCTTGGAAATGAGCACATCCTACATTGTTTAATTTAAATTAGTTCCATGTAGAGGCCCAAAATGTGTGCCTGATGGTTCATATACTCTGACAGACATTTCATTGAGTAATTTCATTTATGTTTTCAAATACGTGCTAAAGTAAATATAAAGCAAAATGTGCTAAAGTAATGTGGCCAGACGGTTAAAAGCTCAGCTTTTTTTTTGGAGGATGCAGTACTGGTGTTTCTTCACAGATGGCAGTGATCACTGAGATTTGGTTAGAGTTCTGAAACCTTATTATTAACGACGTTGCACTTCTTAATTAATAGATCATTCTGCTTCGGCTAAGAACTCCTACACAGCCTAAAGGCTAAGGAGAGAATGTATACTAAAAATATATAAATTGGTAAAACCTTTTTAAGTGTCACTGCAACAATAATCAAGGTGCATCGCAAGCTGGGATGGCCCTCATGAGCAGTTCATCAGATCGCCCACTCAGCCCGAGGGCGCAGGTCTTCTGACACAGCCTTGCAGTCCACGGTCTCTAACTTTGTGTTTTGCAAAGTGTTGAGGGGGCCATGAGGTCAGGGTTACATCTAAGGAATGTCAGGTTTACTCAGGTTTACCATAAAAGGAACTTATTTACCATACCCCCGTACTACCCAAAGGAAATTTTGAAAAACTACAAGCTGCAACACTTAGTGCCTGATCAAAAAAAAAAAACATCAACGGTCTCCGAAAAAAGACTGCAAAGTCTGAGTCTTGAACTCCAAATTACACATTTTTAGCTGGGTATGATTTGCACTTAAGTGGAAAAGGTATATACTTCTTAGTTTGTTTTTCTTTTATTTAAAATGTTCATTTTGTGTTGATACATTTTTTTCCATATTTTCTGCATTAAGATAGAAGCTTACAAGATACATTAAGTGCCTAATCCTGCCCTGATATTTAAAAAATATATGATCAGTTAAGTTACTTCAGATATATGAATGTACATTAATGGTATAATGACTCACTATATCTTATTGTACTTGGTAGGGTGCAAAGACTGTGAATCCTGAACCTTGAACTTCAAAAACCTTCTAAAATGTGTCTGATTGATTTATCCAGCATTTCCTTCTAAGCTGTGAGGAAATTGGAGCACCTGGTAAAAGCTCTCCTGAACCACTGACGAACATGCAGACTCCATGCAGGTGAGCTCCTAGTTCAGAATCAAGCCCAGGACCCAACACACGTGAGGCAGCAGGCACAGGACTAACTGACAAAACACCGCTGCAGCCCTCACAAGATTCATTAGGTGACTAATCCTTTCCTCAACATGAATCATCGTCCACATCAAATATTAGCAGGTGGGCAAATTACCGATGAGATATACAAGAATGCTAACTAAATAGATCTCTGGATGTCAGTGTAGTCGTTTAGGTGTTAACAACTAGTTACTGGAAGAAATAAAGTGCAGTTACTTGGGCAGATAATCAGGGATCTCTCAGGCAGAGATCTCATTCTTTGTTTCATTTCTGCTATAATGTCTTGCCTGAATGGAAGAGGATTGCCTGAAGGAAAGTTCTGGTCTGATATTTAGCTGCCAACAGGAATCAGGGACTCAGGAGGCCTGAACAAGAGTGTAAGATGAAAGGAATAAAGAGCTCAGGGCCCTTCGTGACCAGGAGTGGATATCAGTGTGTTACAGCACGATGTGGAAGAGGCCTGAGCTCACTGGCTGGGTTTATTGCGGTTGGTCTCTTGCTTTCCTTCCTAAGTAGTTGTTGCTCAGTAGTCTGCAGTGTTCGATTCTTGTTGCTGATAGCAGGACCCATGTCTGTTTGTAGGCTACCGAGTTTAGTTCACGGGGAATAGCAGCACAGAATCTGTGCTGAATATCCTGCCTTGTGACCGTAGCTTGCAGGGATGGGCTCTGGCTGCCCCATCGCCCCAGACTGGATAAAGGGCTTAGAAAACGGACGGATGGAAAACCAGTCATTAAGCGTCGAGCGTTTAGACATAATAAATCTGGATGAACCCGCTTCGCTGGGGACCAAACCCTAGCCATAGGCCGAGGAAGCTGGGAGTTTGCCTCCCGCTGAGCGAGGGCTCACCCAAGGGGGAGAAGCAGAGGTGGAGAAAGGGGGCAGAGGAGGGATTCAAAAGATGAGCGCCGAGGAGGACCGGCGGGAGAGCGTGACCAAGGGACAGGGTAACGGGAGGTGGCCAATCACCACGCGCCTCAAACCGCTCCGGCACGTCTTTCGTTCTCCATGAGTGGGGCTGGAGTCTCTCTCGAGCTCGCATCCCCCAGCGCCTTTTCTGTTTTTTCCCCCGCCGCCGCTGTCTTAGTTCCCCCGGGGGATCCCAGGGGGGAATCTGGGGCAGGCCAACGTGTTTTCGCGGAGGCGGTCGACGCACTTCGTGTCCATCTGGTGTCACTGCTGAGCTGTGGACGCCTTTCGGATAGAGCGAAGCAGCTCTTGTGGATATGCGGGATTTCTCCAGTTTCTGTTCTTCCCCGGCTCTTTCTTTTGCCTTTTGGACTACTTTCCCCACATAAACATGTTCACGTCTTAGTCCAGAGGTCACCATCTCCATTCCTGGGGCTTATATTTGTAGAGTCTTTCTGTCAGGTACTACATTGTTTTAACTGTTTCTATGAAATCAGTGTTTCTTTGAAGGCCCTGTACTTGGAATGAACTATTTTGAGGCCCCTGTAAACAGCATTTCAATGATCAGCTCTATATTCAAATAAACATTCCCCCGAAACCAAGAAGATATAATGGAGTTAATTAATTTAGTGGAGAACGGAACTCTAGTAAAGAAAACAGAAGGTGTGGTGGCCCTCCTGAAAGGACATTTGTCTGAGAGTAAGAGACCTATACATCTGGTGATTGGGACAATGGTACTTTAGAGCATCCTTTAATAAAAACTTTCTTGAGTCACACTTGATACCCTTCGACTAGAGGGTATAAATGGTGAGTCCAGCATTGTGAAGGGAGGTCCAAACCGAAGCCTGTCATTCAGTAAAAAAAAAACTTTGTTGATCCACCCAATTACGTAATTTACTAAGAAGTGCCGGTTGTATTTCAAGATTAGTGGCATGGAACAAACGATGATAAGCATCCCTAGTTCAGCTGCTTTTTGTACCATTTTCACTCTGGAAGTTCCCCTTCAATGTAAAGTGTGTGACACAAGAATACAGTGCTCCGAGACGAAAAGTATGGGCTGAGATCAGGCAGTGATGGGCTGAGGACCTGGAGGCAGGCTGCAAATTCTCGCCTGTCTTCTCACTTCACAATCTGCACATCAGTCAGCTGATATCACATTTTTGGTGTTGTTAGATTATAGAAGCAACCCTAATGTAATGGCAGCATTTCGGCATTTTCGGCTTTATCGACGTAAACATGAGAAAACATGTTCTACAGTATCTGCAGCAGATACTGTAGTTTTCTGGTGTTCTACATGCCATAGTTAGAGCAGAGCTTTTGTGAAGGAAAAACTAATCCTGGAATTGATTTCGTCTCAAAATATACGTATATGTTGTGGAAACATTCTTTGAATTACAATTCACTGTAATTTAGGATTTTGCAACCTGTTCTGTCGTTTCTTGAATTCTTATCGTGCCGTAACAGCATCCGATGTAATTCTCAGAATTCTCTTTGTGATTCTTATTCCAGGTAGAAATACAATTTTACAACCTCTCAAAACAAAGCATTTCTGCCTATGTCTGATGAGGGTTGTTAGCAATCCAGAGTGTACAGCCTATGTACAGCCAGAGTGAAAGGACATTCTGGTACACCAGTCCATCACAGGGGCTCTCTCTCTCCAATACAGTTTTTTTTTTTCTGGGAGGGAGAAGGGCCAATTAGAAACTGAACTGAACAGGGTGGTAAATGTCAAAGCCAAACAGCCACGAAATCAACAACATAAAAACAAGACACCTGCAGACCCCATGGCTATCTTGATCCCTGTCGTCTCCTTCCTTCGCAGTGCCAGTAAACCGTTCTGAAGAATTCAACTGGGCAGAGAAGTGAATTTGGGCAGCCACAGCTCAAAACGCATGTAAGCAGACTGAATTTGAAACTTAACTCCCCTCAGGAGTGGGTTAACTTTGCTTTCCTACTTGTTTTTCTCGTTTATCTGACTCTTCAGAGAGTAGGCACCCACCTAGAGGTGACACCTCCCACGTCTGTGGGCTGGTGGAAGACCACTCTGGTGACATCAGCCCTGGGATTCCCCATCTTTGCTACAAGACTGTCTTGCAAAGGAGATATTGTTGCACTTTTTGACTATGGAACTTACATCCTTTCTTTCAGGTTCATCACCAGAATGCTGCTATCCACCCCTTCTTCTCTTGTCCAAAGTGGCCTATGGCTGGAGAAAATGTCTGTTGATTAGTTTCATCAGCATAGGAATATTCAGAGAGTAATGACTGCAACTGTCATTAAAAATCAGCAACTGTGTCTAACCTATAGAAGGTGGCGTATATTTCTAATGATATTTTCTTCAACACATCTGTTAAAATATGTTAAATGTATGGCGCATTGTAAACGTATTCAAGTTAATAAATCCATTAATGACAGGGATAAGAGAATTAAGGAGCTTAAACAAATAAATGTGGCAGGAAGTTTCATTCTTCTAATTATATTTAGGTTATTCTAGTTTTATCTACTTCCGAAAGTTGTTTTCACTTCCAGACGACCGCAACCTGAATTACATTTGTCATTACAAGCCTCAATGACATACTTTAAGTCTCTGAAGACACTGCTTAGGAGAATCCAAGGAGTTTACTTTTTACATAAAGGTGGACTTCAAAAGAATGAGTAAATATCTCATATCCTGCGCTGACGTACATAATCTGCAGTTATGAGAACCTCATAGTCTTGAAATGACTGGGAGGATAGAATATGTAATGGAAGCTCAGAACTAACACAGAAAGATATTCTAAAGCACTCCTAAATAAGATCAGTCATGGATTTTAAATGGCTGCAGGATATGGCAAGCAAAATATACTAGCATTAAAACGATACTGTGTGGACAGGTTGTCAACTTCAGCTTTCCATCAAAACAGATTTGTGGGAGAAAAAAAAATCTGTACTCAACAGGTTTTGCTGCAGAGCTAAAAGTGTTAAAATGGGGGGAATTTAGTCCGAGATTAGTCCTGCTGTTGCGTGGTAATTGTATCCAAGAAAATCAGACAAACTTAAGGAGAATTGGAGAAGAGATATGAGAATTTGGAGGATAGAATGTGACCCATTTGGTTGCTTGCAGGTCTTGAATTTCTAGCATATTAGCACAGAAGGCAATACAAACACTTCTCTGAGGATCCAAGGGATGAGAAAGCTCAGCAATCACAATCTAAGCTTTAACCCTTCACAATACTTGCTTTTAAGAGGCTTCAACAGAGGACAAAATAAAATCTCATGTGATTCCAGGGAATATTATACTTGCTGTGGCACATTTCTTTATATGCTTACTTTTACTCGCTTACAAGGGCAAACAAATTTGCAGTATATATGTGTGTTAGTGTATCGCTACAGCAATTAAATTATGGATTTGGCAGTCATTGTATGGGGCATGTAATACATTTGGATCTCTAGAAAAAGCTATTATAATGTTTTTTATTATCTACAATATCTTCTGTAATAACAACAATTACAGACATTATCCGAACCTTAAACCTGAATTATGTCCAATATCCATAGATACAAAGCATAACGCTTTGTATGTTTGAAAATTGTTGATTTCCGATTAATTTAAATTTAAGTGTAACTAGTCCTCTGGATTTTACTGTACTGTCCTGTAATGTTAGTCATTAAAAGACATTTTCACATTTGGCAAACTAGAAAAAGTTGCTCCGTAAAATTAAAAACTAAAACTTCATGTACCATTATTTAACCTCACTATATACCTGCAAACGCATTTTGCAATGACACTGAAAATATTGGGCACAGTTCCAAAACACTTTTTTTTTGTTAAGCAGGAAACTACAATCCAATAGAAATATTCAAATTCAACCTTCTTCATACTTGCTTGTCAAACAGATTATTTTTTTTGTGTTTTATGCTATTTAAAAAAAAAACAACTTAATTTTGCAAAAGCAGGTCCATATTTCTGTTGATTAACTGCAATGTCCAAGGGGAATTACACACACACAGTTCTCGATGTAACAATTTATTTTCTCTTTAGTCTGAGCATGAGGTTTCTTCATTTTAATCAGTCATCTACACCCAAAAGAGACAGCACTTCCATCTGACTACAGATAACAGATCCAAGCCATGCTCAGAGAATAGAACTACAGATTGTTGTAAATAATTAATATGTAAATAGAGAGATTGTGCCTAATCAGTTGCACAATATTGAGAGGTATTATGGGCTAAAGACATGCCACAGGTCTGTGTTTATTAGACAATGCATTGTTTAGGTAAACAAATCAACAAAACTTGTTAATGGCTAAAAAGCAGGGAGTACGAATGAACAGAGAATGCTCAAATTGGGGTGATGCCGTTGTGGAGTATCACAGGGCACTGACTACAACTGCTCTTCCTAATTTATTTCAATGACTCTGAACCTGTGAAATGTGCAGACTATACCAATACAGAAGGACAAGTGACCACTACGGACGGTGCAAAAGAAAATCGGGAAAAATGAAATTACATTGACCCACAAATGGAAACATATCCGTCAGCCAGCAGCTAAAGTGAAGCGAAGGAAGGTTCTTGACAATGTGTATTCCCAGCAGAAAAATAACTTTACAATCAGCAATTACAAAACCATGATATCGGTTAAGAATTTCAATCCTCCAGTTTTTATATCTGTGAAGTGCCAAGCTGTCTTTGTTAAGTGTTATCCAAAAGATCCCCTTTTATCATTCAACTTCTTTTCCACACCTGATGGAGGCCCTGGGAACTGAATAATAAGCTCCTCTTGTCATCAGCGAGCTCAGTTCAGTAAAATGCTTGTCCCACCAAAACTGAAATCACACGTCTGATAATGTTCTGGGGAACAAAACTGGTTCAGCCATGGTGTGACAGAACGCAAGCCACACATACACCTCAAGCTTGATGTTTTGGTGATTCTCTTGCATTCTTGGAAACATAATATGGATCTACTGAAGGTCAAACTAATATCGTACAGTAGAACTGCATTATTAAAGCACCAGAGAGTTATGCCCAGTGAAGAAATCCAAACCCATCCAGAATTAATTGCAGAGTTACCAATGTTTAAGTCTTTTTAACAATTGACTCATTAAATAAATGAATAAATAATCAAAGATGTTAGCATCATATACTGTAGATAGCTGCTCTATACTTGGATGGACACCATTGACACAGTAATATGTAATATAATGCAGTATGTTACATATGACTGGGTTTGTTACACAGACACAGTATTTGTAACATAATACCAAGCATAAACTGGAGCACACACAGACACAGCAGATTCTCATTGTCTAGACATGAAGTCTGATGCAGGAAATTGGCATTCACATCACCAGAGGGGGGCCATTCCGACGTTACGGTTGCCTGTAACATAGGCTTTCAATTCTGTACTTTATTTTTTAAACAAACTTTATTCCTTTTTTTAAAGAGACATAAGATTGAAACTATTTTAATGGAATCCTTTGCTTCCATATATAAGTAAAAAAATAAACTTACCACTAATGCATTTTTTTAACAAAATAAAATACTGCCATGTATACATGCAGAATTATCTAGCAGTAGATTTGCTGGCAGGATAACACAGGCATCATGAAATTAACCATTTATGTTTCCAACACAAATTTGAAATATACAACTGGTTCTTTATATCGCTTCCTTCATGCTGAGGCATTGCGGAGAGCGTTTACAAGATTCAAAATGGAACAAAACGATTTAATTAACATTCCCACCTTATACCTGCCACGGGTTCAACACAGTCAGCCTTCATTAAAGGATTTTATTCGAGGAGAGCAAGAACTGTTCGCAAAGTGTTAAAATTTTAAATTCACACTTCTGACTCACCGATTTAACCACATTGTGGAAGGAGCATAAAATTCTTTGGTGTAAATCTGTTTGTGTTCCCTGTCCAAAAAAAGGCATGCAATGCAGTCAGGATTTCCAATGTGATAAAAGCCCACCTTGTACAGCTTTAATAGTGCTTATGGGATATGTATTGGGGGAGTTCTGAGACAGTGCTTTGATCTCTGTGGTTATAATTGATGTGCAAGCCTGTCTGCTCCAGCAGAGAGAGACGTTTTATCTTAGTGCTTGACAAAGTGAGCTCACTACTTTGTGCACCTCTCTCGTTTCATTCTGAGGAATGCCTACATTCAATTGAGTTTGCTCTTTTTTATAGGTCTTTTGTTTTTGACATTTGTTTTCACAAAACTATTTAAACAGCCCACCTGTCTCTTCTCTTTGTTATTTCTCCAAATGCGAAATGTGTTGCTTTGCTATTTTCTGTGCAGAGACAATTACGTCACCTGATGCCAGCGTAGGAGAATGAAATTATGAACATGTACTTTTTAAAAATGATGAATATTGTAGTTTACTTCAGAAATGAAGTTATACATGGCCTGGATTAAATTCTGTTTACAAAATATGGATATGTACTTTTTAAGCCGGTCTATGGAATATAATAGCAATATGGGCCATCAAATATAAGAAACCATATATAACACTACAACAAGCAGAAGTGCTTTCTGGGAAATGCATTCAGTCCACAATTAAAGTAGAAGTTAGAAAAAGTGGAGTCTAAGTCACAGATATTCATTTTGAGGAATACATTCAATCATGGATAACACGTTCTTAATAGATTCTTCAGTTTGTGATACATTCATCATAAATGGTTTTGTTGTTGAAGCAATGTGAAGCATATTAGATAGAATTAGGAGAAATACAATCGATTCTTGCTACTTCAATCAACATAACTGTCTCTTCAGGCTGTATGTTAAAAAATGGCAGCAATGACAGCGGTTGAGGTTAAATATGATTTTCATGGACATTAAAAGTCAAGAGTTCTACCTCTAATCATGCTTACGTGCATCAAAGTATATGTTGTTTGTCACTGAAAATAGATAGATACTTTATTGATCCCGTGAGGGAAATTGCAGTGCAACAGCAGCTTTACACAGACAACACAGCCACAGTGTAACGAATGACACAATAATAATAATAGTACAATACATACAATACAATCAGTACAGTGAGAAGTCCACTAAGAAGAGTTACTCACAGTCCAGAACACACAAAGAACAAACCAGAACAGAACAGTACACAAAAAATGAACCTCGTTTTAATGTTAGAAACAGATCCTGTCAAACCTTCTAAAAATAATGTGTTTTAAATGTAAACGCGAGAGAGCCAAGTCATCATTCACTATGTAAATATTTCAAAAGTCACTCAGGAAGGAATGGCAGACTGCATTTTGCCAGTTGAAACTCATTAGTTCTCACAATGGTCTGTACTTAAGGTGCAGGTGATGCAGTTAACACTTCATCTCCCTGAGATCTGTTAATGTAGTCATATTATAATGAGGTGTCAAAGAGGGTGGTCTCCACGAAAAAAGCTCTTTCTCAGTCACAGAAGGAAAACCTCCACAACACAATGGGAGAAAGACAACATCAGAACGATTGCCATAGCCTGAGACGTGCATTTTGCATTACAATGAACTTTGTTGCCAATGACAAATTGTTCAGGAACGACCAACTAACATGTATTCCACCTTTCAAGTGATTATACAGTGGAAACATTAGTTTAGTGCTGCAATTATATCTACAGTATATATGAATTGTTCTTCATTCATACCTTAAACGTTTAAGGCAACATGGGTTAAACCGTTAAACTGATCTTTAACAGTGAAGGACTGAACCAAGAGAAACGTATTGTTTTGTTCTTAGGCCGTCATTTTTACTCAGCAATTTTAACTCTCATAACTTTGAGCTAATGAATTTCATAGTAAGTAGTAAGATTAAACAAAAATTATTTCCCTGATATTAGATTACATCACTAAATGCAGATACACAGCAGGACACCAAAATAAAGTTGCTCTAATGGCAGATGTGTAGATGACTGCTGAAATGGCAGGTACAGTATGTAAATAACTCTTCTGTTATTCTATCAATGTCAAACAAGCTTCCTCACCAAAGAAGGCTTAGTTTCCATACTGTTTGGTTATAAGCAAAGCATGAAAATAATCCTGAAGAACATCAACTGAGTTAACTGCATCCTCTGTGTTTTTGCCTTTAATAATCACAGCTATCACAATCTTGAAATATCACAATATTGAAAACTCTTGTTGAAACTTAAACGAGACCAACGCACTAACAATATCATTCCGACCATTCTTATTAAAAAATCATTCTAATGAGGAAAACTCATTCTAATGAGTGCAGGTTAAGAGTAATATGGTCTGTTTCCAAAAACATGAAACACGGACAAGACGTCCTATGGTGATCCAACGTGGCATCTTCAGAGTGAACAATACGTTTTGAAACGGAGAACTACAGGAAAACCCTGATCATGCGAGTGACTACAGGTTGCCCAATCAAGCACAAGGTTCTTCTCTATGGCATTAAGCAGAGCAATACGTCGATCCGGCAGCAATGACATTTAGAAACTTAATTTTGAAAATTCTTCAAAAAACGTCGCAAAATGTTTTCACAACATCCCATTTCTTGGCGATCTTCGGAAAGCCTCACCAACTATCTAGTGTGTGCTTTTGTACAAGAGAAAAGTGACTTTGGATGCTGAGACGGCTGTCCCACCCCTCTCACACTTCCCAAGTCCACTAAATGACCTGGCGAGGATGCTAAAACATGAATGAAGAACAATCAGCAGCTGGTGATGGTTTACAAACTTGGAAGAAAGCTCTAACTTCAGGGGAGGAGATAGGAACTCTGTTAACAGCTGCCATTGCTCTTGATAAGATCCCATTTTCCTGATGAAAAGAAACCACAGAATAAAATTAGCATTACTGAGAACAGCTATCACACTTTTGGTTGAAGGCTGTAAGCATTTACATTTCTTTTGTGTTCCACAAGTGACTTTCTGAATTTGCAGTTAACTCACCCAAAACAAAGCACCAAAACCGAAAGTTGAAAGAAAAGGGAAAAAAAACAAATTCTGCAAACTGTGGGGAAAAAAATAAACTTTCGTTTTTTTGTAAAGGTGTTAAGCTTCCAAAGTAATTGCAACTTCATTTAAAATGTAAATGTAAAAAATGTGGAACAGCAAAGATCTTTAACCCAGATGCTGGAAATGATAAAAGATTGTATCACTGCCTTCTGTGCAGGAATATTACCATTAATATATACTTCTCAGAAGATGTCAAGCATTTTATTTTCTTAATTATTCATGATAGATCAAAAATAACTAATATTACTTAGACCACAATCAAAATTAGAATCAATTCAAAACAGGCTCACGTGTCATGTATTTTGCACAAATCAAATGTGTAATAGAATCAATACTAGCGCTTGTTAGAAAGAAACAACTTACTATATAGAGCACAGTATTGATTAAATAATATTGGATACAAACTGAAAGATATTAGTCATACCCATATGCAAATGTACACTCATCCTTACTATATACACTTGTAAACTGTTGAAGTTTCTGTGAATTTTCCACAAAAAAAAGAGCAGTCTGAAATGCAATGACAAATATTTGTTGAAGGAAAGCCAGGAACAAGGAGATGAAAGAATGTGATGGGTGCGCTGAGTGAGTCCTTGAATCATGCATTGCCTCTACAGCAGTACATCCTGCAGTCAGATCAGATTCACAGAAATATTTCATTTGCAGATGGTTCCCTTGCAATGGATGTGAATTCCAGAATGCATAAAATACATAACACAGTAGGAAGATTTTACACTTTTTTTCATGTATAAGCTGCTCTATATTGTAATATGATAGAAACTATGCTTTTATGTATAAATAAAATGAAGGCATTCAGTCTCTTAACTTGGATGGGTTCTGGTACATTCCATAGAAAACCCTTCATTGTATTAATAATTCTCTGTTTGACCTTCATTGTTCAATCTGAAATTGCCATGTTGGATCACAATAAGGTTTCTTGGATTTCAGATTTTAGTAGCAGACCATTTTTAGTAAGAGACAATTACTCTGGACCCGCACTGTTCTTAAAAAGAAAATTAGTCAGTCTTCCTCGTTAGAATGATTTGTTGTTAATATGAGTCTGTAAACACGTGGACTGATACAATTTTCAGCTTTGAGAGTTTTCAATTATTCTGTGTGAAATTGGAATTATTAAAGGCAAAAATATAGAATATTCAATTCTTCAGGATTACTTTAATGTTTTTAACCAGTGTGGAAACTAAACCTTCCTGGACGAGGTTCTATAGCTTGTTTGCTATCGATAGGATAACAGAAAAGTTATTTACATCTCGGAAATAATCTACACATTTCCCATTAGATCAATTATGTTTAGTGTGCTGCGGTGTATCTGCATTTAGTGATGTGTTTCATTTTAGGGAAATCATTTTTCTTTGATCATATCACTTTAATTTCATTAGCTCTTTGTCTAAATGACTAAAACATTATGCTGTACCTGCATGTCATAAGCTGTAACAGCTGCTGCGAGAGTCTGGGATCCGTAGTGATTTCAGTTCATGTCAAGCGAGGGGGATCCACTGGGAGCTGGGAGCGGACCTTGGCGTTTCCAGACAGCCAGGAGAGAAGAATGTTTGTTTGCTATCTTGTAAAGCAAGCTACCTGCAAAGGGATGGAAACTGACTGGGGTGAGTCAGACCAGCCAGCCCTTAAAAGTACTTTTTGATTAGGTCAAAAGGGAAAGACAGGGGACAAGCATCAAAAGTCAGTCTCCAGAACACAATGATGGCTCCAAGGAATGTCTGGTGTCATTTTTCAAACAGGTTTCTGTTTGCATGTTAATTCTTTACTGGAAATACCAGGAAATGGACAATTACGGCCTAGAGAGACACAATGCCTCTGAACTGAACTGAACTCTCCCAACAGTCTGCCCCCTGTTGGCAGGCAGACATGTTCTTTCTCCTCCTGTTAGGGTTTACTCAGATAACAAAGGGAAACTTGATTGGTTGTGGTTTAAAATCAACATTCTACATTCACATCATGAATGGAAAGTGCTTTGGTTTTGTATTGGTATATAAAATCAAACTAGTAGTTGATTGCTTCACATAATAACTGGCATACGTTTAAGACTCAGTGAGGTTTCACTGGAGGATTTTCTAGTGACAGTCAAAAGTTAAAGTATTTTACTTCTTTCCAAACTCTGACTGTTTACTGTTTTTGTTTACTCTGACAGAGTTGCCGCGGAACAGTTCATATATACGTTTGTTCATTGAGTTGCAAGAGCTGTCAGAGTACGTTCATATTGTTTAAACTCTTCTTTTTCAGTCTGTTGCCAAACCCATCGCATACACCACTGGTGGGGTACAGGTCCTGCAACATGGATTTCAAAGCCTTTTGTTACACAATTTACATTTAGTCTGCATGACTGGGAGTCACTGTGAGACTGTGACTGCTGAAAAACCTACAATGACCTACAAGTAACAAGTCTAAGCCTGCATTACTTAAATACGAAAGAATAGCATTTACTACAATTTTGTGCTGGTCCTGCCTGACCCCAGACGTGCCCTCCACTAAAATGGCGTGGATTGAGCTTGACAGAAGAATGTGAAAGGAAACTGCATCCACTACAACACCACAGGCTGGGGAGTAATCTGGGTTGCATAAAACATCTGAATGATAGAAAGGAACCTCGCTCAGGTTGTGTGACAGTATGTGAAGCCCCTATTGCTAAGAATGGTGGATTTACAGCGACATCAAACTAGCAAAACATCCTCTGATGCATTTTGTTTAGAGAATTTAAATTGCCCCGTAAATTAGCAGTAATACGATTCTCCCTTTCAAGATGATTTCGGGTTTCAAATGTAACTTTATACTCATCCAGTTTTTTTTGTTTTAATTAAGGATAATGACAAATACCGAATTGGATTTACTAAGCTTCCATTTCTATAGGAGCTTCGGAATCTCTGGAACCGTATCAGGGACGTACAAACAGCTTTTCTTCTTTATTGACAATGTGGCCTCCTGTCTTAATATCGATAGGCTGTAAGGCGCACGATCAGTACGCTGCAAAGGGGATCATGTGCAAGGTCAACAAGGGGGCAAGGCCGTGAAAGTGACAGCAGGTCTGGCCTATGAGCTGGGCGGACCTGGAAGTGATCCGTGACCAATGTGAGCCACAGGGATGCGCCGTTTCCCCCGCTGCGCCTACCTGGCTCTGTGCAACGGGGCGAACCTCTGTCTACACCGAAACCGTGGGGCCTGGGAGTCCCAGACTCTACCCTGTCGGTACCGCTTCCGCTTCTGTCCCGGGAGGGCGAGACAGGCAGAGGGGACAGTGACGCGCGTAGCGACTGTTTCTCGACGTTTCCCTGGGAAAAACCCGGGGGAGCGCGGAGCTGGTTGAGGGAAGCAGGAGTAGATGCCGCAGTTGGTTTGCTTCCCAGCATCCCTCCCGCCAGGGGTGCAGGGTGCAGGGATCCACTAATGAGACAGCGTTATTAATCCTTGCAGAGGGGTCCATGAATTCGCTCTCCGGCAAAGGCTGCCGCAGCCTGTTTTGCCCATAAAACTTGGAATGTTTCCCTTTCATGTGCTCTGCTGCTTATCTGCTCTGACAACAATATGGTAAGACTTCCCTTCCCCTGTCGCGCTGGCCCTGGCCCTGGGCCATCCAAGGTCATCCTAAACACACTGAGACTTTTATAGGTGGTCAAGGGACATGCTGACAGGTCAGAATCAGAGCTCTTTTACGAGAGGATATGAAGCGCAGCCTCATTTGCCGCGAATTTCTGCATTGCTGCTACATAAATCAAAGTTATTTTGTTTTTGGGCCCAGATTGTGGAATTCTATCAATTTAAAAAGGGCGCACCGATGACAAAGGGGGTGAGGCTTTTCCGACGAATTCCTTTCTTGTGTCTGTGCGTCTATAATAAAGCCAACTTTAAAACAAGAATGCCCCGCCAAGCGGTTTTATTGAGTTCGAGATGATCGAAAAAAAGAGTGAACCTGTCAGAGCTTGCACCTGAAGTAAGCATTCCCCCCCCCACTTCATTTAAACCAGTAAAAAAAAAAACAATCCTGAAATCAGGACATGAGGAGTTATCTTTCATGTCGCGGCATTGTGTTAAAATAGATGGGTGAGCGCGGTCTGTTCACTCAGGGACAATCAGTATAATCAGGGTGTTGTATCACTCAGGACAAGAAAGAAGAGCCAGAGTTTGAATTCAGCTGACAGCTGCTTCCTGAATGATAGAAAAGCACACCTTTCCGACAGAGGCTCTGCCCACAGCTGTTGTACTGCCAAGTGTAAAGTTCCCTCTTTGTGACCTTAGAGATACCGTAGAACATGTTCCTGCCCCTACCCTCACCCCATTGCTATGATAGTCCCAATATACAGGGCAAGAATGAAGTTCTTGGGCAGAGGAGCCCCTTGCTCTGGGTGCCATGAAATTTTATTGTCACATCTTGTCTGGCCGTGGATGTGTGATGTGACAGGTCGGGGGGTGCCAGTCTGTGCGGGTCCACGGTTTTGATTTTTGCTCCTTGGCCAAGTGCATCTAAATGATTGCTTCTCGTTGATAATGATTCTCCTCCTCCACAATGTCACATAGACTGCTTTTTTGTTGTTTAACGGATTGATTAACTACCCGTGTTTCTAAACGGTGGGGCGTAGGAATATGAATTTGTGATGATCCTTCTTCTGCTCACTAATACGTTTAGATTCCAGAGTAAAAAATGAAATGGGAGTTATTTCTTTTACCAAATATGTTGGGGTTTATAGAACAAACTGCTTACTTACAGTACAGGGAAAGTAATAGTCTGATAGTACATAGTATTTGTGGTTCAATAAACTTTTACTCTTACCTAGAATCTTAAACATTCTTATCTGCTGTACCTTGTTGAGAAGGATGTGTCAAAGATACAGAATGAAACAGAAAATAAACAGAATTTCAGGGTTTTGCCTCAGAGTAAAACATTTTTTGTGATATCCAAGCAAGATTAGCCTTAGCCTCCAGAAAGACGGATGAGGACAGACTGCATTTTCACATTTCAGAAAAACCCAAGATTGATCCCCAATTTTTATTTTACTTTGTGACAAAACGTATAACTCGGACTTTGTCGGTACTTCTGCCCAACACACCCATAAGGTTTTAAGCCAGTCTCGAACATATATCCGAGATATATACGGGAAGTGTGAAACTTCATCATCAGATATAAAAAACCAATAAAGGTCTTCATAAAATAACACCACTGTAGTTTTGTGTTTACTTGTCATCTCTGAAACTTTCATTATGTGCACACCATGCTTTCAGAGTACAGTAGAAAAATACAATGATTCAAATGTGTGTATGCTGTCTCAGCGTCCATGCTGCAGAGGCAGAAGTAAACATTAATAAAAAACACCATGTCACACCCAACAAAAGCTCCTTAATCGAAATTTTGTTTACTTAGTGAACTTATACCTATGCTTGATTCATTTTTTTTCTATCCAGACTCTGATCTTCCATATTTTTAAGATGGCCTTAAAACAGTTCAAGAAAGATCCTACCCAAACACAGTGCTTGATCTTGTATTCTATGAAATGCTTAGACCTTTAGAAAGTTTAAGACACATATCCTCACTAATTTGGCACGCTACACTAGATATAGTATGTTTCATTGTCAATGATATTTAACAGTATTCCTAAACAGGTTAAGAGTTTAGAGAGTTTAGAGAGCTAAATCATATGCAAATTTTGAAATTAGAATGCAAATATTACCTTACGAGTGCTTATTTAGATTATTATAATAGGTTTTTAGATCAGAATTATAAAACAGAAAAGCGTATTTTATATAAGAATTTAGGATTACAAAAACATGCTGTAGATTATATCATAAAACTTCCAGGAAGACGGGCAGAAAATCTGATGGAGGTTTACCTAAAATCGAGAGATCTTTATTTAGCCCTGACAAGCACCCACTGTACAATACATGAACATTAGATCAGTTCTTGGCGAGAATGTAAAGAAATGGAAATGATCAAATTTCCGCCACTGAACAGCAAAAATATATATGTATACATATGCTGACACTGATATATACGTCAGCCATAGTGCTCAGCATGACCTCTCCTTCCAGTACTAGGATTAGTGTTTTAATTGGCCACCGACCTAGCCTCTCCCTAACATAAAACTGCTGGCACAGATCTGGGACCGTGCTCCGATACATCTTGGACCTTATCATTAAAATTATCCTTAAAGTTATTTCCCAGGTTTTTAATCACACGGCCATCAGAAGGAGCTGCCCGAGATGAGGCCTTCTATTATTTTATGACGCCCATAAATTTTAAATGCAATGAAATACAAGGTACCACGTTTTCCCTCATTGGAAAAGGAGAAATGCAAGCACCCGAAAAATGGTTCAGGATTCCGGGAAATAAGCTGCGATATTTCTAGCCCGGTCACTGTAGCTGAGTGGCCTCGATTCTGTGTTTATACAGCTCTACCACAGAAGAGATGTTTCTTACCCAGTATAAAAGGCTTGTTAGCTAAAGCTTCTTGTTCTAGCAGCCCTGTCACTTTTTCCAAGACCTTTGAGATTTAAAAGAAAAAAAAAACCACTAAAGACTGTATCCCTCGTGGACTCAGCTGAATGAGTCTAAAAGCAAAGTATTGATTTCGAGTTACCTATTTGAACTCTGCTGTACTCCTCTCATTATATTCTTATGCATTCATATTTCTGTAATCTCCCTGCTAGATGTTTTTTGGATATTGGTTCAAGAGAAAAATAAAACAGTACTGCAGCCATGTGATATTTTCTGCATCCAAAAATGGACAATTACAGTGACAAAACGTTCTCCGAACAACTCCCAGACCACCAAACCCATAATTGACATCTAGCACTGTGCTCTGTGAGACCCTGTACCACACAGTGGGATAATTTTTATTTCCTTTTTACACCATGAGACAACTTGCTTCCAACTATGTTACCTCCTATGGCTCCTATGGCTTTTAAACGATTTATGTTCGTTTTCCCCAAATCCTACCACTCACATTTTTAAAGACCTCTTACGCTTATTATAGTTCCTATCCATAAAGATACTTAGGTAGGCTGTGTCCATACGATTGCTTAACGTTGAGTTATTATGCCCTGTATATGTATGTGTAAGTTTGTTTATATAGAAAAAATATGGCATATACACTATGTGTGTGTGTGAAAATATACAGAAAATGAAGGAACTGAATATCAACAAAAGCATACTGCAGATTTGCAAAGGCACATGCTGAGGTGAATTTCATGCTGGGGAAGACAGAAACCGGAAAACAATGTTTTGCTGTGGAGACATCTTCATCTGTGTCTTTTCTTCTTTCCCTTTTTTCTGCTTTCCAGTGCCCAATTAATCCGCACGTGTCAGTTCGCAGCTCCCCACTCAAGACTCACGAGATAATGCTACACTGCATTGATGAGCCCCACCAGGGATGAAACTAGTCTATATTTTGTAAATTGTTTTGACTGTCTTGAGATACTACCAGGAGTATTTGCTACCCAGTGAGCATGTGAGATCCATTATTCATCGCGTGAAAGGACAGGGATATAGGAGATCATACTGTATATGAATACAAAAAACCCACAGAGAAACTGTATTATGCTGAATGTCAGTCTATGGGATGAACAACCAAACAGCCAACAAAGGGCCAAAGCCCGCCTAGGATGATGATTTCAAAACGTACCTAAAACAAATATTTCCAAGGACCAAGAACAGCAAACTGCTCTGAGGTTTCAGGATTTCGAACAAGAACAGGAAACTGTCTTCAAGGTGCTCCCTAGTGAAGAGACAATTCAGGGAGCCCCCATGGACTGCAGCTCAGCCCTAGAGAGAAGAGACCACAGGGGCAGCTCTGGGCCGTGTCATGAGACGACTGTGCCCAAGGGGTAGAGTACAATCTAGATGGGTTTGAAACCCTCCTAAATCCTCTTTGCTGCCTCCTAGGGGCTTGGGTACTTTGCCATGTTACAAACGAGAGCCACCACTGTCCACCCTTCCACTGCAGTGGTTTCTCAGTCTCAAAAAGATGTTGAATTCCAAAGCACGAAGGCTTCTCCCTGGCAGCGTCCGTGTTGGGACGAAGTTCTGAGGCTACACTCCAGGGCTGATGCTTGCAAAATGGGGCAAGCCGATAAGAAAAAAACTGAGATTTAAAAATCGAATGAACAACTACAGGAGGGCTGTGCAACATGAAATCATTACAAGTGTGAGGTGGCCGTTCATTCCAATGAGCTCTTCGCTAGTAAGTAAATGATCCCAGAATTTTCTTCCTTGAAAGAGCCCAGTCTTTCACCTTCAACAATGGTCAGGTAGCTTGTTCCTGTCCCCTGCGTCTTTTGTGCACAAACGTGCTTTCCTGCTCTCGGTTTTAAAATTTCCGTTTTAAAATGAAAGTACACTTTTACCTTAATAACCTTGATTTAGATTCTAAGCTTTTTCTTCCATCCATCCATTTTCTAACTGCTTCTTCCAGCGCAAGGTAGGATACACCCTGGATAGGACACCAGTCCATCACAGATGCTTTGACATACATGTGTTAACACTGTGTTGGCCTTTTTCTATTGTCTCTCCACAAGAGATGAAACAAGATGCTCCGTCAACAAAAACACTTTGCGTCTTTTTCAAAGGTGGCTTAATAGGCCGCATTGCCAAATTAGTATACACGCTTTATGTTTTTGCTACCAGCATTTAATGCTCGACAGATCGTCTGCATTAAATACCAGCGGCCAAGTGTATGTCCAGCCTCGGATTTTCTCTGAAACTTTTTTTAGCCGATTTCCAGCTTCTACAGGGTCCGTACAGTTACCATTATTGGTAACTTGGTTTCGGTTTAGAGTAAAGAGCAGTGAACTCGGTGCTGCCTGAACTGCACTGCCTTGGGAGCTAGCAGGTGAAAACAATAAATGACACCTGACTCTATTTGTCACCCACTAATGTACTGAAGGGGTGACAGTACTGAAATCACTCAGAATAGACTCACAAAGTCCTGGATGGATTTTAAAGCAACAGCAGAAGAGTTATGATTTGTAATACTTTCACAGCTTGACAGGTGGCTGTGGTTGCTCTTTGGATCGGTTAATGTTTTTGTGAAGCCTGTGTGTCTCTCACATATGTTACATGGCTGCAATAACAAATGTCATCAGGTGCTGACAAATCGCTTAACTTAACAGCAGCAGAAGCATCTTCCAGTCCGATCCTGTCAGATCGGAGCCGGGCCTGGTCAGGACAGGATGAGAGGCGTCCAAGGAAAAGCAGTTTCCTTCCTGCGCTAGGGGAGCAGTAGGTGCTGTTATTCCCTCCAGAGCCGAACTTCCGTCAACCACAATTCCAGTCTGGTGAGTGAGGGAGGCGCGCTGTCAGAGGGCCCCTCCTTCAGGTGACACATTACAGCGAGGTCCTAAACATTCCACGGCATTTTCCAAAGGAGCAGGGATGCGAGCACCCGCGCCCTAGCTAAGCTGCACTCCGGGTTTGTTTAGTCAGCTCTTCCCACAGCTCCCTATTAATCCGAATTTGGAAGCAATTTCCACCCCTCGATCTGGTCTCCCGTGCAGTGAGAATGCTGGTACTCAGGACGGCCGCCTCTCAATGCCTAGTGGTGGATCCTGAGGGCTGTCTAGTATTTGTAAGACACTTTGGGATCCTTCTGAATTAAAAACAGAACTAAATATAACTATAATATTATTATTATTATTATTATTATTATTATTATTATTCCAGTGCACCAATCTTATCTTATTCCACCACTACAATAGCATGATACTTCCTGGTCTCTCTCCACAATAACGAACCCTGACTGGAACTCAATAGCGAAACCAAGCTACCCACCAAGAGCTGCTAATGGCTATTTTCTTGAAACTACTACATTGTAAGGCCACAGGGAGCTGGGAAAGAGTACCTTTGTTTTGAGGGAGCTATGCTCTATGGCTGTGGGTTTCTCAGCTTATACTACCTTCCGAAAACGTGTTGGATCCCAGAGGACACATGAAGAAGCAAACCTTCAGGGGGTACATCTGTAATACTACAAAGGACAAACTTGGGGATAAAATTTAAATCCTCTTTAAACTTACTAACTCATTTCAACCATTGACTTAGACGTTACACTCGGACAGTCCAAGGTATGCAGAAATGTACTGTTCACGGCCAAATTAAAGCGAAATTAAAGAGCAACAGAGTGCAGGTCAGGTGTTTGAGACAGCAGTGAACACAAGCAACTAAAAACGGAAAACACCCCAAAGCTGAACTGTCCCTTTATGTAGGCAGCTATATCCACAGATGTCAGATTTAGCGTTGAATATTACTTTTGCAAATGCTACTTCTTTTATTTAAAAAAAAGCCCCATTCCCATTTGCATCAGAAACCGTATACCTGCCCCTGGCATTTTAAAAATTGAGACATCGCAGGTCATCTTTTGCCTTAAACAGTCATTCGTTTCGTAACACCACCATAGACCTATGGCTTGCAAATCAATTGCACAACCAAAACTTTGTCGAGTGGGCAGCTCTAGAAAGAAACGGAAGATAAAGTAGGCTAGGCAGTTTTAAATCATTTTGAAGCCTACAAAAGTGCCCTGAATAAAGCCACTAAAAAAAATGGAAGACAGCTCTTCGTTTATAGCTTCGCTGTTGACCGGATTAGTGCTTGTTCCTCCTCCAGTACTGCTAACTGTGCGGAGCCTTGAAATGAGAAGACCAAGAACCGTCTGGAGTGAGGTTAAAAGGGAACACGGCACAAGAGCTGATAAAAATGTTTTGCCTCATAAATGACACTGGAACCTCTGTAAATGGCAGTTTCGTACCTTGAGTAATTGATCTTCACAGATAACCTGTTGCGAGCCCCACGAATTCGCGGCAATGCAGTCCGTCAATCGCAAGGGGGCGCTATCGAGCGAGTTCCTCTCACTGCAAGCGTTCATGACCACAACCCTACCACTACCCTCCAAAAAAAAAGCGGAAAACGATGATTCTGGGTAACCAAAGTATAAATGAACGTTAGCTTTCAATTGCATGTGCAGTAGCTGTGTCTCGAATGCTTGGTTTGTTGGGAGAATTGATCTATTGCTACAAGAGGGCTGTCGAAACCACAGCTGTTAGACAAAGCCCGGTTTTAAGCTTCTGGCAAAAAAAGAATAATTTTAACAAACAAATCCTAATGTGTATGAAGAACATCACTGGTAAGTTTAATTTAGCAGCAATGCAGGTTTATAGATCATAATTAAACCGCTTTCCAAAATAAGGTGTGTGTGTGTGGGGGGGGTGTTTCTTAATTTGCAGTGCAAGGTTGACAAATCGGTATACAATTTTGACTTCTCTCGAAATTGCGCTCTCCTTATACCGCAAAACTACTGAAAGGAGAATTAGCGTTTGTTCCTGAATTTCTGAACTTGCCGAGCCCGAACCGTGAGCTTCAGTGTAGGGGTGGGTGGGGGTGAGTCGATGTTGATTTCGAATTGTAACCATCAGGTTTGTCGTCAAGTTTCACCGGCGTGTATATTAGCTGTTTTAATAATGTTGTGTCTCCTTGCTGAGCTGTCACTCTGAACCACATCACAGGTTCCATCAGACGGAAATATAATTGGCCGTTTTCCTTCTGCTTGGAAAGGGGCGCTCCGTTGGGACTATATCCGCCTCCCTTTTTATATAAATCTTGAGTGATTATTCACACACGCTATAATACTGGCTTGAATACGAGCGTTAAAATTGTTTACTTTACATGTCACGCTTTAATTACGGGCAATATTTGGTATTATTAATATTATTCCTATTTATGATTTAGCTCCACTAAGAAAATCGTGTTTATTATCTCCAGTCAGTGGGAGAGGGGGGAATGTAGTCTATCCTTGCACATTATTTTCTTCGCCAAACGACGTGCGGTTATTGTTTTTCAGCCTAAAATCTCAGATCATCAATTACCGTGGTACAAAAATAGAAAATAAGAGAAACTGTCCAACCTACTGTATACATTCGTCACAAAAGTCAGACCGAAGGAGCACATGAAATAAATAATCAAGACACCTTTTTGGAGGTAAGAAAACTAAACTCCACAGGCGTTAAGTTTCCACTGTGCATATTCACGCCTTTATTCACTCTCAGTACGTGTATTCTTTGTAAACAAATCTCTACAATTTGTCATCTGATTTACAAGAAAAGAATTATCGAGAGTATAAAGAGAAAGTGGAAAGAAATCTTGCCAGTTTCTCGAGATTTCTTTTTTTTTTGGGTTCTCCGGTAGATCACTTTAACGGTTTGGCTTTAATACACACAGGTTCTACACAATTCGCCGTCTCGTGTAATTATGCATTTTTAAGGATCGTTTTTTTATTTATGTCTAGATGTATAGATTAGATTATGATTATAAAAAGGTACTGTTAAAAAAAAAATCGAAAAACCTCTTTTATAATTTTACCCGTCTTAGTTGTGTGCGTAGGACACAATATTTGTCCCCCCAAATAAAAATAAAAAAAATCTCTTGCGATATGTAGATGCAGGGGGTATAATTTTAAGCCTCGGAATAATTTATATTTAAATTTAACACTGAACCGGGCACTTCTAGGGCGGATTGGAGTGCGTAGCGGTATTTTGGGGAAAAAATAAACGGCGTGAAGTGATGGCTTTGTGATTTTCCGCCGCAAGGGCTATTTATTTATTTTGTTATTATTATTATTAATAAAAAGGTGAGGCCGAAAGAAAAAAAGCCTACGAGAAACGATGTGGAAACGCAGTAGTAAAACGTGTTCCACAGGTCATTAGGAGCCCTGGGGCAGCTCTCCGTTCACGTGTCCGGGATAAGGACTCGGTAACCTCCTGCTAATGAGAGCGCAGTGAGCTGTTTCAGGGAGCCGGCGTCCAAATTAAAACAGGTTCACATTAAGTAGCGTCTGGGGCGAATACACAGGACCGTGCAATGGTGCTATAAAACCGCTCGGAAGCGAAGGCGAGCGCAACTTTTTGGCTGCCTCCAGGTGAGTATAACGATGGCTTGCATTTTCACAATCGCCTGCCTCTCGTACGTGGGACGTTGTGCAGCGCCAGGCTGGCCAATTTTACACGGCGAGATCCCGGCTTTTAAAAAACACGAGTTGAGAGAAGGTGGCGCAAACGTGTTTTTATTCTGTGGAATCTGCCTTTAACGTTTGATCAAATATCGTGTTGGAAGTCCGTTTCTCATCCGCCCGAGTAGCCTTCTCTAAAAATCGTGTACTACCTAAATTCCCCCCCAAAAAAATACATATATACAGCTGGCCAGAGAATTGTCATTTTATCATCCGAGAAATAGAAAAGGAAGCGCGTACCTTTATTTTGCTTAAATTATTTTGGGGTTTTATAGACGCGTTTTACGATTCTCCTAAATGCTTTGCAGTGACTTGTTAATTAGTAGATGTCTAATTAAATTAATGTCTGCAGACTCGGCCAATGGGCAAGGAAGGGTGAAGGATGTATCCCATGAATATCCCAAAGCCCCACCCATGAACCACACAGCAAATTGGGAGTGTGAATAAGGCGATCGTCTATAAATGCCCTGAACCAATTTTATCACTTGCAGATTATAACCCGAGTTGTGAAAATCTGGAGGTGTGTCTGTTGCAAGGCTACGGTGTTTAGCAGAAGGGAAACTCGCCGCCTCTAGAACAAGTTCTCCACGCAGCAAGTTGCTCACTTAAGCCATTTATTATTATTATTTGGAAGCTTTAGTGCCTAACAAGTTGGTGTGTTCTCTCTCCTTTCTTTAAAGGATGCAGTTAGGAGAGGCGCTTTTACCCAGCACGCCTATCAATTTGCCCAAGACGTTTTACAACCTCTCCTCCTCCGAGAGTAACAATAACAGTCCCGGATCGACGCAGCTCGACTTTCAGGAGGTGGATCGGACAGACTCGGAACCAGCGAACGGGTCCAAAAAGTACCTGGGCACCGGGGGCAACAGCATGTTGAGCGAGGGGGAGACCGAGACCTTCGGCGGAGCTAAAGTCGCACCAGACGGCAGGAAAAGTTCTCCAGGTGTAGGCGAAGACGACTTGTCCAGCGGCGGCCGCTATAACATAGACGGTCTGGGCTCGGAAAGATATTTCATATCGTCCACCCCCCAGCAGGCCACCGAGGTGGGGAATCCGTGCTCTCTGTTCCCCTATGCAGGCCAGCCGGGGACGGTGTATGCTGCGTCCAGCGGCTCCAGGTATCCAGCCTCCTTGCATTACGGATCTGTCCTCCCGCCCAGCGGGTTTTCCTCTGCTGTCTGCGCCGGTAGGAGTCAGTTTGGGCCGGGGTATCAGTTTGGACAAGGTCCGGGGTGCCTCTACCCTTCGTACCCGGCGACAGGTTCGAGTATCGGTTCGTTGTCCATCCCGGGGACGGGGACTGGAGTTCGGGCTCAAGTCTACCTCTGCAACCGGCCGCTGTGGCTGAAGTTTCACCGGCATCAGACAGAAATGATCATCACCAAACAGGGAAGGTAAGAGATGATGCGTTTTTAAAGTTTTTTGCCGCCGTTCACGGTCCGATAATGGGTGACATTTGTGTTCAACCGCTTTCTTTTCTCCCTGTGACTTTCGTGAAAGAACTCAAGCGAAACTGCGATAGTAGTGAATTTCACAGACTCATGGATTTTTTTATAGCAAGGGCTGCAGCTAATCGATTTTTTTAATTGTTGGATTTGCTACATGTTCTAATGCCCACGCTGTAAATGGGTACAATCATAATTACAAAAACGACATCCAAGGTTTTAATCTCCCATGTCAATCTAGTTTTAAAAATCTGTAAATGTATGTCGTGAATTGTAATCACGCAGATTGGAAAATATTTAGTTTTTTTTTTTGGCGAGCATAGATATGAAAAAATGTAGGTGGTCGTTTTCTCTACAAGTGGTTTCGTAAAGTTTCATATTTTAAACGGCGAGTCTTTGATTTCGACATGAATTCATATCTTCGAATATATTTTAATGTGCGTTGAAATAAACTTGGCTATACAGAAATGTAATCGGCCAAATTTTGGCACTGGCGAGGAGTTGTGCTGTACTATTGAAACGGTTTTCGTTCTTAATAAAATCCGATTTATTCAAGGTGCTTAAATATTGATGGGCATATTTTTAAGTTTTTTTTTATTTTTGAATATCGTGCATAACTGAAATATTGACACCTATTTGGGGTGTAAAAAAAACACAAAAATAAATATCCATCAAATAACCACGAAATGTTCTGAATGAACCTATTGGATTTTATATAACCTCAAACTCATTAATTTGTTTTCCCCAAAATGGATGGAATATTACTTTGGGTTGGGGGGGGGGGTGGGAATCTGGATGAATTTCTTAATTTATAATGATTCCCTACAATTAATTAGCAGTGCACCTCTAAAACAAGTTGCTCTCCATTTCTCTCAGGCGAATGTTCCCGTTTCTCAGTTTCAATATCACGGGACTGAACCTCACGGCTCATTATAATGTTTTCGTGGAAGTTGTGCTGGCAGATCCGAACCACTGGCGTTTCCAGGGTGGAAAGTGGGTCACCTGCGGCAAAGCGGACAATAACATGCAAGGTACGAGAGCCATTTTAAACCGTCATACCCCAGGAAATAAACGAATATGCGTAATAGACTGCCAATTGCTTTCACGTTACAATTGCAGACGAAAACCGGTTTGAAAGTAGGGGTCGTGGGGTGATGGATCAATGGGTAGAATATATTGAGGGTGTGTTTTGAAGTAATTTAATTTGTGGAATGGTGGTGCCAGTATTGTATAAAGATTAAAATGCAAAATGGCTGCAATTAAAATGGGGCGGAGGGAAATGTGCATGCTGGAGTAACGTTAAATTCACCCCTCTCTTCCAATGATTACTTTGAGTTGAAAAGCTGCATATTTCTGGCTATTTTGTTGCACACAGTATCGTATGCATGGGACTCAAAGGCAGTTGTTGCTTTGTAAATCAAGAATGACTCGTTTCTTAACTTCACGGGGTTGTGTTTTTTTTCCTCTCTCCCCGCTTTTGCTTTTTTAGGAAACAAGATGTATGTTCATCCCGAATCCCCAAACACAGGGGCTCACTGGATGAGGCAAGAGATCTCCTTTGGCAAGCTCAAGCTGACCAACAACAAAGGCGCCAATAACAACAGTACGCAGGTTAGCTGGCATGTCTGGGGTGGATGTTGAACACCTTGCGTTTCGATCTTTAGGCCGCTGGAAGAGAGCTGTGCGAAATGCATTTTTCAGGACGAGCTTAATGCAGAGCACCGGGTCCCAAAACAGTTTCTCCACTGAAAATTGCTTAATGCACAATTAAAGGTGCTTAGGAGCAGAACAAGAGGCAAAGGGAAATGGCTTGAATAGCTGATGGTGAGGGTGTTTCCTGTGGGGGTCTCACCTAGCTTTGTTTAAAAGATGTCAGGGGGGGTGTTAATTCTAGGCCAACATTCTAGGATGGCAACATGCAATCTAGTTTCGAGCCTCTTTTTCTGTGATCCAGATCACGAATTCATACCTTTTCCTTTTCCGCCTTGAGGATGGGCTGAAGCATTTTTCTTTTAAGAGTGGGCCCTGCAATTACAGATGGGGGGTCGCTGCGGGTATTTGTGAAGCTCCGTCTGGTAAAGTGGTGCAATTGACCCTTTCGTTTTGCAGATGATCGTCCTGCAGTCCCTGCATAAGTACCAACCACGGCTTCACATCGTTGAGGTTACAGAAGATGGAGTGGAAGACATGAGCAGCGAGTCCAAGACGCAGACTTTTACCTTTCCGGAAACCCAGTTCATTGCGGTGACTGCTTACCAGAATACAGACGTAAGCCGCTTCGTCTGTTCTGAAGAACCCTCACCTCCACCCCCACCCCCTCCACACGCGCGCACACACACGCACACTCCCCGTTGTCCAGGGACTGGCTGATTCTAAAAGTGGATCTTTCTTCTTTATTGGCAGATCACGCAGCTTAAAATCGATCACAACCCTTTTGCGAAAGGCTTCCGGGACAACTATGATTCGTGAGTATCCACCATTCCCTGCCTGAAGAGTCCATCAGATGAATGGCCATTTAAAACTTGCACGTCTTTTTTTTTTTTTTTTTTTTTTTTTTTGGCTGATTTTATTCAGGAAACAGTTGTTTGGATACGTGCTTGTGGGGGGGAGAGAAATGTAATAGTGATGCATCCTTCTCTAAGTAATGAACCCAGAGTCAGTAGCTTGGCTATGCAACGACCTCCTGCCTAGCTGCCCGTCAGTAAGAGTGGTATGACCTTCTATCTTGCTGCAGAATGTACACCGCTCCGGAGAATGACCGGCTCACTCCTTCCCCGACGGATTCGCCCCGATCCCACCAGATTGTCCCAGGTGCCCGGTATTCCATGCAGCCTTTCTTCCAGGACCAGTTTAGCAACCTGCCCCAGAATCGCTTCTACAACGGTGAGAGAACGGTGCCGCAGACTAATGGCATTCTTTCACCACAGACTGAGGAAGCAGGAGCCCCTTCTGCACAGAGGTGGTTTGTGACCCCAGTACAGCAAGCGGGCTCGAATAAGCTGGACCTTACGTCTTACGAGGGCGACTACTCCACGAGCACCCTGCTGCCCTATAGCATTAAGTCCCTGCCCCTCCAGACCTCCCACGCCCTCGGTTACTACCCGGACTCGGCTTTCGCCTCGATGGCTGCTGGCTGGGGCTCGCGGGGCACGTACCAGCGCAAGATGACCACGGGCCTCCCCTGGTCTCCGCGGCCGAGCCCCCCCGGCTTCCCCGAGGACCACCTGTCGAGCAAGGACAAGCTAAGGGAGGAGAACGGCACGTCGTCCTGGATTGACACCCCTCCCTCCTTGAAATCCCTGGACTCCTCCGACTCGGGCGTTTACTCCATGGTCTGCAAGAGGAGACGCGTCTCCCCGAGCAGTTCCAGCACTGAAAACTCTCCGACGATCAAATGCGAGGACATAACCACCGACGACTACAGCAAAGACAACTCCAAAGGCATGGGGTACTATGCCTTCTATACAAGCCCTTAGATAACCCCTTCGCCTCTTATTTTTTTTTGAATGTTTGAATGTTAACTTTCTTTTGTGCTCAGGTCATTTGAGGAGTTACAGTCCCAGATTAGTCCCCCTCCCCTGTTTTCTTCAGAAGTGTGCTATTGTGTGTAATTCTTACTGAAGGTGCCAAAGCTTTTGATTGCTCAGAGCAGCAGTTGTGCCAATATCTGCCCTTAACGTGACAGTATTTTAAAAGCTCTACATTTTTTGATAAGCATGCTATTTTTCTTTTTTTTTTTACAAATCTGTGATCTTATTTATTGAAAGCTGTCTTTAATGTACAGTATATGTGCACTGTAGAATGTGAGGTATCTTGTACAAAATGTCTCCATGCCAGTGTCTATTGAAAATCGGTAATAAAATCCTCTTCATGTTTTCCGAAAATCGGATTTTTCTGGCTTTTGACAATGGGATGATGCCTGTTCCGGTTTCCTGACGGTGAATCTTGAATAAATCTGCGCAGCATTAAATACCTTCAATTTTAAAAGGCTTTTTTTTTTCTTTCTTGAAGCGGCACATTTAGCCACGAAAAGCAACTGTTGTTAAAATATATTGGGCGGGGGGATATGGAGTTTTCAAACCTGCGCCCATTTTGTGAAATTAATGGGTCTTAATATCTGTGGGTTCGGGAGTGGATACAGACCTGCACGGAACTTTTCGCTGTTATTACCTTGCTCAATGGGCTGTAATGTGTTGTGTGCGCATACCTTGTGCGGGTTTGTGTGTGACGCTATCGATTCTCATGCGCAAAGTTTACTTCTATCCTACCAATGCGACCGGGTGCTTTATGAGTCAGACCAAGCAGGTGTTTGTTTTAAAATGGCTGGTTTTGTAAATTTGGATTGTTATACATTTGCTTCGCGATGAACCCCTCACGTGGTCCGGAAAAACTCTGGTCTAAGGCTGTCTGGGTACAGACCGGGTATATAACTGGACCGGGTGTTAACGCGTCACTCGCTTTCCTGTTGACACGTTTTCGTTTTCAACACCCCTTCAGTCCCATATGAATCTTATCATTTGGAAATCATTATCGGTTTCACGGATCATTATAATAATGAATAGGCCTGAATCCGAATGTTTTTAAAACCGGAGTTTTCACTTGCATTTACTGCGCAAGTGCCCAGTTTTATAACTTTTTAACCTAGTAGCCCCTCGCTTAGGTTTAATTATTAGCTGTTGTTCATGATATATATAACTCGGCAAGAGAACGTGTTTTTAGAACATAAAGGCAAGTGGGACTTTTGCACTCAGTGGTCAAGAACGGCGTTTAACACTTCGTTAAGGGGGTAGTACAAGTTTCTGTAATGTTTTTATGGCACTATAAATTCATTGCAATTAGCTAGGTTATACAGCGCTCCTCGGCTTCTCTAGCATTTCACTGCTCTTTGTAGCCGTGTTTGTGAGCTATTTATCGTGTGCTGTAAGCATGGGGGAACAATTACAGGCACAAGAGACCGTAATCGGTCTTGAATGGTAAATACTAATGTGCTCTGGGTGTCTCTCGAGTCTTGATGCCAGAGGGAGGTTAATTAATTGTTTCCGCTGCCGCCTTTATCGCTCCATCTGGTAACTTCATTGGTTCTTTCAAGATTCTTTTGAACCTGTGAAATTTCTCGAGAAATCTGCCTGCTCGATGCCGTCGGGAGCGCCGCCGTGGGTCAGCCTGGTTCCGCTCTTGACCCGCAAGAAGCCCGAGTCAGCCGAGAAGCCCGTCTCCGAGCGCCTGCTGCAGGAAGACGCGGTCGACTAGCCTGGAGCCTCCCCATTCCCTCTTTGCTCTGTATCTCCAGCCCATCTCTTGACGGTTAACACTCAAGAAAACCTCCTATCTCCCTTTCAGATCTCGCCGTGTCGGTATCATTGTTTTCGTTTGTTAATTATAGTTCTAGTCGAGCCTTGCTTGCAGACACCGGAATGAAAAGAAACTTAGAGTGCTTCATTGTCCCTGAAGACTAAACGGCTTTGGCATTAAGTTAGCATTAACGGGATGGGTTACACAATTTCGGTAAAATACTATGGTAAAAAAAAACGCAATCTCACGGGACATACCTGTATATTTCTTCAGTCTAACACGAATATCGAACTTCTCTCTCGGCGTCCACCTAATACCTCCCTAAAAGGCAAAAGAAAATATTTTCACGATAAATATGTCAAGGCTATTTTTTTTTTTAGTAATTGATCATAATAATTTTACAGTAAATGAGCAGCAACAGAGGGGGAGAACATCACAGATGGGAACAACAGCGCACACCGTTACATTAAAAATATAATTCATCAGACTTCTTAGAAATATGAAAGATGACATAAAATCCGATTAATAATTAAACTAGTTGATAATTATAGGAAAAATATAGCACAGAGCACACTACATGATAACACGCTAATAAAAAAGTAACATTTTTCCAATCGCTTTTCGTATTTTTATTATGTTGTATTTCTAGTGTTCGTATTTTAATAATATTTTTAAAATATCTCCCTAACCCCACTCCCAACCCCCATTTTCTGATATAAACACACTTACTCATAGCCTAGAGTGTTTCAGCCACACCATCAAAGGAATAAAATAGTTTTAGTCATCGCGACTCGCGGTTTGTGCCCTACCGAGCCGCGTGTATTTCACCTACCTTTTCTTTAAATGTATTCTTTTCCAAGAAATCATAAGACCCAGAAACAGATTTTTTAAAACTGCAGGCTATAAACATTCGTATTCAAACGATACACCAAAAAAAAAAATCCCCAAAACGATTTAAAATGAATGGAATCTAACGTGTGGTTGTAGTCACGAAATTTGTCCAAAATGTGACACTGTGATTCTAAAAGATGTAAAAGTACATCTAAAACAGCGTTTCTGAAAAATAGCGTTCAGTTTTCCTATAAACCATCTTGACACATATTTTAATAGAACATTTCAATTTCCTCTGTTTTACACGATATTTATGACGCGGAAAGGCAAACCAAAATCCACAATTTGGGATAGTAACAAAACTCTTCATGAATTTTAAAGGTAGTACACAATTTTATGTAAGAACACGCAAATGAACAGAAAAAGGATTTGTCGGTCCAGATTTTTTCGAAAACGATTCCGCGTGCCAATTCTAAAATCAGCCTGCTAAACCTTGAAATAAGAAATCAGAGACGTCTTTACAGAAATCAGCGCTATAAAGTGTGAGTAGATTTAAATAAACCCACTGAAGATATAAAAATAATAAAAAATACACGTATATATCTCCTTTTATAAAACTAAAAAAAATACAAACGTATTAACATTAATAAGACTATTAACTTTGATCAAAGAAGATTATCCTTTTAACTGCCACTGTCTAAATTCCGAAAGCAATGACTTTATTCTGCCAAATTGTGAAGTTTATTGTATCATTTTTATAGGACTGTGTATAGAGGCATTCTGATTATTCTTACTCAAAACCTTTAACATCCTTTGCTTGCATGGGGCTGTAAACGTATGAATTAAAGGAACTTTAAACAACTAGCTACAACTAACAACGTACTTCAGAATTGTACAAGTATTGAAGAGTATTATATAACTATGATCATACAAAATGTTTCGATTGGTAGTTCTAATTGACTTATTAAACACTTCCGTAATTTCAAACACCTCAATTACACCGTAAAAAACCCCTGTGATTTTTGTTTTTGAAAAGGAAAGTGTATTTCTCTTGTGAGGAGGTGTTTTGGTGCAGTCACAGCACTGATTTCATGACTCTTGCGACTGATGGAGTAATAACCATGTATACGCCAATAACGCGATTTCCTCTTCAAGTAACACAGTACAGTGTTTAGAGCCCAGGTGAAAATTTCATTGACACAGGCCTTCATCAAAAGTACCAATAAAAACATCCAAGACTTCCTAGTATGACCAGAAGCTGATGTTTTGCTATATTCACGCTACAATGCGCAGACAGATGAAAATAAAATGCATTACGTCCCTTGCTTCCAGTGTCGATAACGACCTTTTTTGTGAATATGATGCAGTTTGGTGTACAAGGGATCTTTGAGATCAGATATACTGTGAAGATATTAAGAAACTATAGCATGTGATTCAGCCTGGGCGTGAGTGAGTAGTTTTAAATATTGCCCTTTTTTTAAAAAAAATGTCTTCTCTATCAGGTGTTTTCCTTGAACGCTTTCCTGCAGTATTCATGGATCACGGTTTCACACATTTTAGACTTATTGTAAAGAACGGTTAGTGTGGATCTTCATCCAAATGCATGCAACACACGTGTTGAGACACAACATGGGAGTGTATGTCCACAGAAGTACACAGGGGGCTACTAAGCAGCTCAGCTAGTGAAAGGCTCATACAAGGGGAGTCCTGCAGTTTATATTTAACTGATTTATACCTCGTCGGTAGGGAACTGTGACCAGGATTTCCCAGACAGGCGCAATTGGTGGATCACGAGCAACGTCAGTGCTCGAATTGGCCTAGGTCATTTCAAGCTCTCCTGCAGCAGAAAGCATGGATCAGGCCTGGACTCTGAGATAGTCGTGTTGTCAGGGAGAGGTGCACTGCTCCTCCACCAGGTGCTAACTCTCTCTTATGGCGCTGTGGAATCTGCAGCATGTCGAATGACAAATGGGTGTCAGGAGTGTTGGAGGAGTACAGACGCAGGCTTTCATTCTCCTCATTCAGGGGCTGTAGCTGCATGATGAGCAGATGAACAGTCGATGTTTCCTGACTGAGAGAGTCTAAAGTTGAACGATGAATTCCATTTACAAATTTTAACAGAAGGGGATTTACCTTGGCTCAAAGGAAGGAGATAAAATCTATCGACAATCACGCATTCATAATTATTTTTTATGAAGAAAGTCAATATTTGAAATATTCTGGAATGAAGTTCAAAGAAGAACCAAAGAAGAAAAGAGAATTCCCAGGAAAAGTGCAGATTGATTATTCAAAGGTTTTTAATGGAATTCAAACAAATGCACCTCAAATATTGTGCATATTACAATAAATATGACTTTCTTTTAAGTATTACTTTCGCATTTTAATTACTGCAAGAACCAATAAAATATGCATGTGAGAGGCTGATAGGACAAAGAAAAGCTTTGTTAGACTGAGGCCAACACACCAAATGCCTAAAACTGGCATTTAATTGGTCAAAATGCTGGAGTGCCCAGACAGAAATATTGAGAAGTCTTTACATAAAAACTGCGAAAAATTAAAAAGGCAAGAAACTGTCAAAATATTGTGCTATTGTGCTACAGTTGAGCACAGGTCTGAAGTTGTTTTCTTGGTGTACAAACTGGAGATGCAATAACGGTGCAGTTTAATTCCAGTCTTTTGAATCCCGCAATACCATTAACAAGGTGATTACAGGGGGAAGGGTCTGTTAATTAACACGATAATGACACTAAACACACACAAACAGTACCCTGACCCTGTTTCTCCACCGAAATGGTGGAGAAAGAGACGGACAGGCGAATAAAAAAAACACAGCCACCAGGATAAATGTGTTAGGAGCGATGATTAAACCCCCGAATGGACAACAGCAGATGGTAAGAGAGCACTGAGCCTGTCGCACAACTCCTAGTGCGTGTGCAGCCGAGATTGCTAACGAGGATTATTCTGATGATGCAAACCTGCAATAAAATGAGATCGAGACATGTCTTCTGTCACATTTTCTCAAAAGGCTCAAACTGAAGAGCTGAAAAAAAAATTAATTAAACTTTTCAATAGTTTTTGGTGATTCGTACATTCTTGCTGGCAGGTCTATAAATCTCCATAGTTACCACTATAATTCAACAGCTAGTGTGCAATGGGAAATCCACTGTGAAATAAAGAAACAATGACATATATATGTGTCTTCTTATTAACATTAATGGCAACACCGCCTTCTATTAAATTTCACAAGGAATCCTAACATCCAAGAATCAGGTGCTTTCTGAATGTTTACTGAGCGTACAAGTATAAGTTTGGGTTTAACTCGCTGGGCTGAGAATCCCGTTCAGAGAGAGGAGCTCACCAAGGGGCAGATGGGGTCTGAGGCGAGAAAGACCCAAGAAGTCAATGAGCAAGACATACATACAAAAGCCAGGGATGGTGGTGATTTTAAAGAGCTGGCAGAAACTGTCCGTGTCTGTCGTTAGCCCTCCCGAGCTTCAGCTAAGAACCTCTGCTATTCACCAGTATGAACACACACTACCTCCCAGAACGTAAGGGCTGCTCCAGTGATTTGGAGGTAGCTAACGTAATTAATGCACGTGGTATTTACTTTTTTAAAAAAATGCAAGAGGCCGCACACACTATCTCATGCTTGGGCTAAGAGACCCGGGCAGGGAGGAGTGGGTAGAAGCCTGGGCTGAGTGGCCTTGCACACAGAGGAACTTTATTCCGGCTGTGTGAGGGCACTGCTACCCGGGATTCAGTTCGATAATTACCGAGGCACAGCTCAAACTATGAGCTCGTTAATTAAGGCCCGAGCTGAGATGGAAGGAGAGGGAGGCGGAAGACCCAGTGGCCTTCAAGGATCCCCATACTAATGCAATTAACACTCGTCTCGTTTTACAGAAATGTTTAGCGCTCGGTACACCAAGGAACAGAGTCTGTAGTACCCACTTGCTCAGCCATTTTGATACAGCAATTCTCGAATTTAGTTTCGCGTTATTTTTTAGATCCGTAACATCTTCAAAGATCGATGACAGTTGGGTTAACCGTTTGTTAGGGCTCTGTGAGGTAGGACTATACGTTCTGCGGCGTTCTCACAGAGTATGTAAGCACTTCTGTTAATATCGTGGTCACTATAGTTCAACTTGGGGAATAATTTACTTTTCAGATAAGAATAAAATTAGCATATTCCAAACACACAAACCAAATCTCCCTATTATCTGTCTAGTAATTGGATTTTACCACCATTACTTAACCTTTTGAAAGGCTCACTTTGAACTGTAGGATCTTCCATGCATTGCTTGAACAAAATAACCTTGAAGGCCACATGTACATTGCTGAGGATGGTGTTATTGATTAGTGACAGTGCTAAAGCAATATTCCAATACTTGTAACTCAAACCATGATGGTTCAGAAATGGCAAATATAGGCAAACCATGACCTATACAGTATTTTAAAATGTTTAGTTTTTGTTCATGACTATCTGGGAAAATTCTATACCTTCCAATGAAAGAATGAATGCTCAGTCAGGACAAATTTAAATCGAATTATTGGCATTGAACTGCATAAGTGATGGACAGAATACATACAGAAGCGTTACTCTTCATTATAGCCGACTGCTTTAACATTTCCATTTGAAGAAGCTTTTTCGTGTTTGAATTAATTTTTATAGCCGTGCAGTTTTATTTTTAGTTAACTCTGCAGTCACGCTCCTTGACAGAAAACTAAGTGTTTCACTAACTCCAATTAACACCTTCTAATTAGGTAGAGTTTCTATACTTTGGTGTGAGACACTAAATTTTGCATAAATGTATCTAATTAATCCTCTCAGGAAGCTTGCCAAAATTGAATCCTGAGGTGGAGATCAAGGCAAAGGCCCCCTGTTTGTTTGGTGTTCTTATCAGAGTTCATTTTTTAAGCTTCTGCAGCTAAAATGTCATTTGCATATGCATGTAAACATAGTGACATCCATGACACAGTGAGAGCTTCAAGGGTCTCGGAGTGTTTGCACAGTCATTGCCTAAGAAAAGAACAAGCCTTCCCTGATTGCTTGTTTGTTCTTTTGCAAATTCTTCACATCCCTTGGCAGGCTATAGGAGTATTTAAATTGTGAGCTATGTATCACAACATGAACCATTCAAAGCAAAGGATCGCTATTTAATTTCCATACTATATAATTAAATCAAGGCCCTCCATATGTATTAATGTTAAAGGAGTTTTGAGCACAGTTTTACATTTTTAGCAATGTTATCAAAAAGGCTTTTCTAACTCTGACCAGAAAGTGCCGTTTTCACAGTCCTCTCTAAAATCATTTTCTGCCAACCATGTCTCCAGCATCTTTGACAAAAAAAAAACTATCTGCAGCTGAATTGCATGTACTGCGAAATTTCCTCCACATTTATCTGGACCTTGTTTAACTACTAATCATATTTCAATGAACAGGACACATTTTAAATCATTTGACCAATGGATCATTAAATCTCTTTGTATTCTCTCCAAATGGGGCCTACGTAGAGTCTCCCAAAACAATGCTTTAATGGAAATGTTATTTTTACTTTCCACACGTATATTACTTCCTGCTAACTGTATCATGTATATATTAACACGTTCAATTAGTATTCATATAAAGTCCTAAAAAGGACAGGCCAGGAAGCAAAGCAGAATAACATATTTCTTTCATTCCTGAAGTACAATTATGGATTCCTGCCTCTTATTCAGTTTGTGTAGTGTGCTAAATGTAATTCAGCTCTCCTTTTTGACATCTTTAACCACTTTGTGTTGTTATTTAATTATATTTTAATTAAAATGATTACTATTTGCATATAGTGAAACTCGGCAGACTCTGCAAACTCACAGTCATAGTAGTGGACATTTAAGTTAAAAAATCATTCAAGGGGAAAACAGTGTTATTGATTAACTTTATAATAATACAACATCCGTTAAATCCATTTTCTAACTGCTCTATCATAATAGAGTATTATGGAGAAGCTGGAGCCTATCCCAGCCAGTGGAAGACAGGACACCAGTCCATTGCAGACACACACACACACTCACACCAGGGCCAGTTTTCCCAGAAGCCAAATTACCTACCAGGACGTCAGCATCTGAACTGTGGGAGAAGAGCACAGCACCCAGAGGAAACCTATGAAAACACAGGGAGAACATGCAAACTCCACACAGATAGCACCCCAGGTCCAGAACTGAACCCAGGGCCATGCTAACTACTGTGCCACTGTGCTGCACTAAGAATATAACCCAAGTAAGAAAATCTTTAAAAATGTCATAATATTTTTTTCCTGTGCATAACCTAAAGCAAACAATTCTTAACCACAATCCCTAACCGAATTTAATACATCATTTGAGAATGATCATGTCAGGAGGCAAAACATTAATAAAAATGTATTGACGTGTTCACACAGCTCTGTGTTATTTGTATCTAAATGTTCTTATATAAGATATTGAGCAGCAAGGTGACCTAGGGGTCCGAGCTGTGTGGATTTCTCCCTGTCCACATGGTTTTTTCTGGTTTCCTTCCACATTCCAACGAGATGCTGGTTTGGTGCAGTCTATGAATGTGTATACAGACACACCCCATGTTGATCTGGTGTTGTTCTGTGGTTTCAGGATAGGCCTATGCTGTCTTGTCATCAGTAAGCTGCTTTCTGACGGAAGTTGGATAACCTATATTGTGATATTGTTTCAATCGTAATGTGGTGATACCATATCCCAAACACACACACATGGTTCAAAAGTGTGAAGGTAGGTAGATATGCTGCCACAAAATTCTTTTAACTCCTCCTGGTGGTTTTGACAGATTAGAAAACTGTTTAACTAATCGTTACTTTGACTGAGAAAATGGGTCACTATGGTTATCACCCATTTTTTACACTGCAATCTAATCTTTTTCAGATCAGACACAGTGGTGTTTTTTACCGCCTGTTTGGAACCTCTTAACAATATAAATATTGTCTGATTCTAGGTAAATATACTTTTACCTAGAATTGTATATACTGTAGATATTCGTTTGGATTTAAATTAGAAATCTCAAGATGCCTCCTGAGAAGAGTTGTTGAGTTTATTTTTGTACGTGTTAGAATTTATTCAAACCTCATGCAAAAACAGTTTGCCAGCTTTTCACAATATACACCCCCTGACCACAGCGATTCCACTGCCAAGTTAGACAGCAGGAAAAAGAGCAGCTAGATTGAGAAAGACCATGATTAGTCTACTGAAAAAGGCAGCTGTAAAAAGCCCAGAAACCAACAAAATGCAATGAGTATGAGATACCGTTTTATTATTTTAAAGTAATCCTGATCTACAAGCTGTGTATGCCAAAGTGATTGTCTAAGAAATGAATGTTGGAATATATGGATATACTTATCTACTGTCCTATTTCATCTGCGTAGGTGTTACGACCCCAGGTGTCTAGGGGTAAAGGGGTGTAACATTTAGGATGGGGTTGGATGCAGGTGGGCTTTTGGTGAGGGACTTAGGAAGCATGACAACAAGTTTGGTGCAAAAGGGATTTAGGTGCAAAAGATTTATTTACAAAGTAAAAAGTGAATAAGTGACTGGTACGTATTACAGGACACAAAGAACAGACAGTAGATCTAGTTGCTGATTGGTCGGGAGTTGATTGATGATGATGTCACAACTGAAATGATGGTGTAGTGATGGACCAATGGGGGACCTGAATACAGGAAGTGGAAAAAACAAAACAGAAACGCGGACACGCACGGGGTCGTAACAGTAGGCAATTACAGCTGCAACAATTTAAATAATTGATTTCAGTAAGGGGCCAATCAGCGATCTTCTCATTAGATGTGAAATCTGCTGTCTAACCTTCTGGTTCGGCAGCAGCCATTTGCTGGAATCACACTTTGTGATGATGGTTTTCTTATCGGCCAAGCACTGCCTAAACTCTTGAAGGTGTCTGAATTGACACATTGGACAGGTATGCTGTTGCCTTGCTGTCGTCTGGTATTGTGATACATGCAGCAACAATCATGCTTCATAGATGTTATAGATGTTATAGCACAGCACATTGATGACCATGTCTTGACTGCTATTTCTTTACAGTCTTTACAGTCTTCAAGAAGCATGGTACATACTCTAGTTTAGTGTCTGTACCAGGATCCAGGTCACTGATAATTAAGAAGAGCAATGGCTACTTCTCCCTTGGGCACTCTACTAATTACAGTCACCACTTTTCTGTACTCTCTCTTTTCTGTCTATTTACCAATTCTCAATCCTAGCACTTCACTCCTGCTGCATGTAATTTGAAAATAAACGTTTTCCCAGGAAGTTGATTAAAATGTCTTTGGAAAATCTCTATGCACCATAGCATATGTGTGTACTTAGTTCTGTCGTTGGTTGTTGAAATAGCTCTAGGATGTTGGTCAGATATGATCTACATGGTTTAACTCCCTGATCACAATTCCCTAGTACCTGATTTCCATATATAGTAGGAGATCCTCCAGCTTAGTTCTTATAGTCATTTTTATCATTTTACACGTAATAGAGGCCAGACGTGTGAGTGTATAATTACTTGGTTGCTTTTCTCACCATTTTTATGGATGGGTGCTACATTAGCAATTCTCCAGTCCATGAGTACTTACCCTGCCCTGTTGGAAGAGTTGTGTCTGAGGATTCTACACGGCATCTCCTGTTCGGATCGTTTGATAATATAGCGCTGGACATTTTGAGATTTATTCATCTTGAGTGTCTCTGGTTGCCACGATGCTTAAAGAGAGATTGTGTAGTACATTGAAAGAGTCTGCCATGGCTTTGATAAGCGTTTGTACAGAGTTTTTAATAAGGAGATGGTTGTGCTGGTGGAGGAACTTCACACAGATAAAGCTGAACAACCATTTCAAGCTTTGAATGTTCTCAATAGTCACTTCAGTAACCATGACCTTCCAATGACATTGAAAGTGCACACAGGTGATGCGAAAGGCTCTTTCAATTTTTTTTTTTGTTGCTGATAAAGTGGATTCACACCACACGTGCAGCTCTGCAGTGCCGAGTTCTCCAGGCTGACCACAAACACAGATGTTATCATGCAAAGCGCGCATCTCTGCAGCAGTACAAACAGGACCATTCCCCCACCTCTTCCAGCATCAGACACATGTCATAGCTTTGATTGTAAACGACACAGTGACAGCACATTTACACCTTGCTTTTTCTGCAGGCTCTTTTTGTATGTATCTTCTTTGTTTGCGCTTGTATATACTGTAGATCTGTAGGCCTTAAAACAGGCATGGTACTTCCACAACTTGGAATGTTAACACCCTGAATCCATCCAGTTTGAAATCCTCCTAATCCCATTCGGGGTCCTGGGGGGAGCTGGAGCCTGTTCTGGCAAGCAATGGGCACAAGGTGGGATACACCCAGTCCATCACAGAGCACATATAGACCAGGGCCAGTGTTCCCAGAAGCCCATTAGCCCACCAGCATGTCTGTGGACTGTGGGAGGAAACTGGAGCACCCGGAGGAAACCCACTCAAACACGGGGAGAACATGCAGACTCCACGCAGACAGCACCCCAGGTCCAGAATTGAACCCAGGGCCCCAGTGCTGCAGGACAGCAACGCTGCCCACAGCCCCACCCTGCTGCCCACACCTAGCCTTGTCTGTTTCAATTCCTGAGCAGTATAATACATTCTGATTTAAAGTATACATTGTTAATGAGCCAAATTCCAGGGATACAAATGTGTGCACCTGACGTTTTGTCTGTGTTGCAAATTCCATGACATGCGTTTTCCTTAGAGAATACTGCATTTTAGATGGGACGATGTTTTTGTTTAACGGCACTTTCAGCACATATATCTGCACTTCAGATCTTTCTTTGATCACTGTGATCGTAGTTGAAAATCCCACTCATTCTAGTGGTTAGACCTGCTGCCCTGAAAGGCTTGAAGTTCTACCCTTGCATTCAAACTCAGTTTTACTCTCAAGAACATCAAACTCAGAGCAATTACCGGCTAAACTAAGTGTCAAAAGAAACATATCACTCTGTTCATACATGTGCCTGTGTGTTTGTCATAAATTTAAACTAGACTTTGGGCTATAGATAAGATGTGTTTGGTGTCTTTCTTGCCTGTAATATACTCAAGAGACTTTGTGCATGGGTACTACATCACTTTATTAGTGAGAGAGAGGACAGGGTTCAGGCGACGAGGTGATTCAACCTTTTCATT